>NC_081140.1:17350268-17668768 GCF_958295425.1 Solea solea | reverse complement strand
GAATATTTAGATCAAACTTTATTTTAAAGTCACTTCACTATTGGAGCATCATTTCTCTTTCTCTTCGATATCGCCGACGCACTACCGGAAGACAATGTAATATCCGGGGCGGTGTTTTTCAAAATAAAAGCGCCTTTTCAAATCTTGAAATAAAGGTTTTAAAGTTTATTTTTAAAAGCACATTTATTTGGAGCACATCAGGAGCACAGTGACTGGATGCACCTTTAATCCAATCCAACTGTTTTTGTAAAGCACTTTAAAACAACCACAATGGACCAAAGTACTGTACAGAATAATAAATAAAAGACACAATAGATAAAAAGCATAGAAGCACAGCTTGAAAAAATAAAATACATACAACAAAAAATAAATGAAATGGAAATAACATCAACAAACAGGAATAGGCCTGTCTAATGTGCAATGGTAGATCATTCCACATTTCACCTGCCTTTGATCCTATTATCAGACATTGTATTTATTGTTAGATGATTTCTATGACATATGTGTCAACATTTTCGTTTGTTCGTTTGGTAATTGACTATTAATTAATACATGCTTTCGATTTGTCTCCTTTGATTTTAACGGCGTAACCTGAGCCTGTTGACCGAGTTGTTTCTCGGTGTTTCTTTTTTCCGTGGGTCCTTGAAGGCAGCAGCAGAGGAGGGAGGGCCTTGCAGCCGCTGTTCCCTGGCAGAAACCCCGTAGTTGAGCACAGCAGCGCCATTCGGTAACTGCAACAGTATCCAAAATGGCAGGAGCTGATGGAGACGACTCTCTCTACCCTATTGCTGTTCTCATTGACGAACTGCGAAATGAAGATGTCCAGGTAACAACTCTAGTTTCGCATTTAATCGCCGTTTAATGTTGTGCAGTACATTTTAGCGTATTTTCTATGTATGAACGCTAACTAGCAAACCTGCAAGCTAGCGTTCCCTGCCCCGGCCTATCTGGATTTGTATGCCGGGCGCACCCTGTCCCAAATAGCTGTTTTTTGATTTTAGTGTTGCGCTTAATGTATATTATTTTATGGGGTTAGAACTTGTAATAACTAAAATACGAACGTAATATAGTGAGTGGGTGAGACGAGTCAAGACTATGGTGTTTTAGTTTAGCCGCTAGCGTCAGTGTGCAAGCTAATTCGCCACCTTAGCAATCACAACAACAGGACGCTCAAGGCCGCAGTGGATGCATTTCTCTATTAACCGTTCGCTCTTTCACTTAGGCTATTCACGCACATCAATGTAATCCAGTAGCATTTTAAACGCTGTTTAACACTAGCCAGCCACCTATAACGAAGACAGATACGCGCTACAACAGAGTCAGGGGTCACGTTTGACATTAAATTGACCTGGAGCAGTGAAGTCTACCAGGTGCTATTAAAAGTGGCAGAGTCATTGCCTCACGTAAAATATTGTTTTCTCCTTTGATAATTCTCACAATAATAGAAATGTAACACTATTTACGTATTGTAGGTGCTTTTCATCACGTTGAATGATAATGTCTTACATTGTCCTATCACTATTGTAATAACTTCTCAAACATTTCACAGTAATCTAAAATGTTTTTGTTAGATTATTTTACTTGCCAGGCATCGGAAGGTAATTTTATGTTCCCCCTGTCAAAATAGTTGCATTCAGAGGGCAGTTGTCAAACAATGCTGATATGTAATTCATTAAGTTACCTGACACCATAAAGTATTTTAACAATTAAAAAACAAAATGTCTAGACTTAAGCTGTTTGCACAAAAGAAATGGTGTACAACGTGTCATCTTGTTTGCATAATTTGCGATTTTGAAAATGTTTTATGGATGTGACGAGCCATCATCTCATAAGATTCATATTCTTAGTCAAATATTGACTTATTGTAGAGAGGTTTTGATTTTATGTTGGTTACATGTTTTATGTTTATTACTTGTTGGCTTTTTGTTTGGATGAACATATTTCTGCTGAAACATGTTTTGTTACCCCCCAAAAACCTGCTTTCTAATAACTTCTACTTGGGCTAACGGAATGTGATGGTAATTATTAAACAAATTATGATTTGCCTAAATGTGGTTAACATTTTGTCTGCAGTTACGACTGAACAGCATTAAGAAGCTGTCCACAATTGCTCTGGCCCTTGGAGTAGAGAGGACTCGTACTGAACTCCTTCCCTTTCTCACAGGTAATAATATCAATCAAGTTACTCACTAAACCCATGACATGTCACAAGGACACCTCAGTGACCACAGTGTCATTTTCAATAAAGATTGTTGCATAGAGACAGGTTGAATGTGACCAGTTATATGCTTTAAATCAACTTACAATGCTGCATTTCCAGAACTTATTACACTATTTTTTTTTTTATTTTATTTTTTTTTTTAATTCATGCCTTTTGTCATCTATTAGACACCATCTACGATGAAGATGAAGTACTCTTGGCATTGGCTGAGCAGCTTGGCAATTTCACTATGTTGGTGGGAGGACCGGAATATGTCCACTGTCTCCTGGTAAGTTTGATGATATCTAAATAAGAAGAATTAATGTGCTTATTTAAGGACATATTTGTGTACTCTAGTAGAAATAGGAAACCTTGCAAGTCACTTGACAAGTCAGTGTTGCTGACATGATAGACTGTCATTTTTATTGTGATGACTATTTTGTGCTTATCAGAATATCTAAGGTCATTTCCCCCTTAAGTAAACATAATGCTTTTCATTACTGTTACATTCCCCAGTGATAAAAATTAAATTGAACTACACTTTTAAATAATATTACAGTATTAAGATCTATCAGAATGTATGTATGTCGTAATACTAAAAGTAAACCTTTGGT
The DNA here is from genome assembly GCF_958295425.1 of Solea solea. NCBI lineage: Eukaryota > Metazoa > Chordata > Actinopteri > Pleuronectiformes > Soleidae > Solea > Solea solea. The sequence continues at coordinate 17,665,954 of NC_081140.1, read as the reverse complement.
AACTTTATCCACCCCTTCTTAATACACAGCCTCCTCTGGAGAGCCTAGCCACTGTGGAAGAAACAGTAGTCAGAGACAAAGCTGTGGAGTCACTGCGGAAGATCTCTGAGGAGCACTCTCCAGTTGACCTGGAGGTCCACTTTGAACCCTTGGTCAAGCGGCTGGCCAGTGGTGACTGGTTCACTTCTCGCACATCTGCTTGTGGCCTGTTTAGTGTCTGTTATCCTCGTGTGTCCAGCACTGTCAAGGCTGAGATTCGCCAGTAAGTGGCTTGAATTCTTTCTTGTAGTAATCACATGGTGTTTGGTGTTAGGCATGCTATTTAATGTAGATCTGTGGTGATTACTGAAGTCTTCTAACATGGTTTGGTTCTGTTCTTTTTCACCAGGCATTTTCGCACCTTGTGTTCAGATGACACACCTATGGTTCGTCGTGCTGCAGCATCAAAGCTGGGGGAGTTTGCTAAAGTCCTAGAGCTTGATTATGTAAAAAGTGATATTATTTCCCTCTTCACTGCTCTGGCTTCTGATGAGCAGGTATGACCGAGTTGTATTAATCCCTTTCAATCATAAACACTGTTGCTATAAAACCCAGAGACAGCCAAACTGGTTGATTACCTCTCTCAATTAGGACTCCGTGCGGCTGTTGGCAGTGGAGGCTTGTGTGAGCATTGCCACACTGCTGCCTCAGGATGACCTGGAGACTCTAGTGATGCCAACCTTGCGCCAAGCTGCAGAGGACAAGTCCTGGAGGGTTCGCTACATGGTTGCGGACAAGTTCTCTGAAGTAAGCAGCTGACTTATTTTCCCTTCTTGACCTCCTTTGTTGTTAAATATGAGCAACAAGTTCTGTTTAATGTTCTCTTCTACCTGCCCACTTTCAAAGCATCATGAAGTCCAATGTCTTAAACTGCAACTTTTCTGCTATAACCTAAACAATATAATAACAATAAAACCATGTTTGGCCCAACATAGTGTTACTTGTATACTGATTGTGGAATTGTGGCATGATATTAACTGCCATATTTCCTGTACGTAGAGACAGTTTGTGACTGAAGGCATCCTGTTTAAGTGTTTATTGTAACTGGAATAAACCCACAGACTTAAAAAAACAACACATTAATCATGTCAATCTTTCTCACATGTAGTGTCAAAGACCTGTCCATTTCGTCTTTTATTGCTGTTTACTATGCATGGGTAATCTCATATTTTGTTTTCTGATCATAGCTCCAGAAAGCAGTGGGGCCAGAGATCACCAAGAATGATTTGGTCCCAGCCTTCCAGAACCTTCTGAAGGACTGTGAAGCTGAGGTCCGTGCTGCTGCTGCTAACAAGGTCAAAGGTTAGTACACAAGTACATATGATTTACTTTACATAAATTAAGTTGTTTCAAGTTGTCTTTTGGGTTTCATAATCTATTGAGAACAACTTTTTGTTTTTGTCAGAATTTTGCGAGAACCTTCCAGAGGATAGTCGTGAGCAAATCATCATGACTCACATTCTGCCCTGTGTCAAGGTAAAAAAAAAAACTTCACTTCTCAGTTTGGAATTTTTTTTGCCTCTGAGTTATTTAGCATGGAAACTGTTTGAGATACACTACACTATCTTTTTATAGTATTCCCCAAAACATTTGTTATTGTGACATCCTCTTGAATTAAAGTTTGTTTGCAACCTATGTCTTGCAAGTAGGGCTGATGTGGCACCTGTTAAGCTACCAGTGCAGTTGCCATTGTTGTCTGAATCGGTCTGGATACAAGGCGACATCGTCTGTGGTTGTCCCAGTGGCTGTAATCCACGGATTTGCTCTATGTGGTCTTGTTTCTTACTGCAGTGTTTCATTTTTGTGGTTACGATGGCAGCCCTACTTAGAGGTTAGGTGGCAAGCTCACATTTTAATAGCATTGGGAGTAGGGAACAGGTTGAAGAGAGCCTGGAAAGGTGGAGGTATGCACTAGGAAGAGGAGGAGTGAAAGTTAGCAAAAACAAAACAAAATTCCATAGATGTTGAAGATGGAGCTGCCATGCAGGAGGGAAATAGGAAGACCACAGAAGGTTCATGGATGTTGTGAAGGACATGGGGACAATTGGTGTAACCGAAGAGGACACAAGAGATGGGGCAAGATTGAGGCAGGTGATCCACTGTGGCAACCTCCTAAATTTGTTTGAATAAAGCTTTGGCTGCATCATACGTGAAATGAAAATTCAATGATGCACTTCCGGAAATATTGAAGCCTCCCCTACAGTTGCAGCAACTTAATCCATAGAAAGCACTGGCCAGCTCTGTGGCTTGTTAAAAATCAAATTGACCAGATTTTTTTTGTTTACCAACCATTGGCAAAAAGGATTATAATACTCTGATTTCTGTGTTGCAGTGTTCTGCATGTTCTGTGAGGTGTTTGCAAAAACCTTTGGGTAGGACCTGCTGTGCCGGTTAGAGTTTGAACAGCAGGTGGCACTGTTGTATTTTGTTCTACTGCAATCTGAGTAGACCATACTCATTTAGAAATGCTTACATCATTGATGGTTAGATTCATCATGGCCATGGTAATGGCAGTGCAGATTTCTGAATCAATTGAATAGTGTTTTTGTTTTGATTTATAAAGACATGTCAGTATTTTTTTTTAATTCTAAAGGCTTCTATTTGCTGTTGGTTTGTTCAGTTATTAATGGTGGTTATTTTATGCCATTTCTTATGTTCGCATCATATCTGAACTCCACTTACTGTCGATAACTGTTATGATTGTCTGCATTCAAATGAAGTCGACTTTGCTGTGTATTTACATTAAACTTTATTATACCCTCCTCCTTTGTGGATTTGGGTGAATTATGTGACCTATGACAGTCGTTTACAAATGTTCTGTCTCAGCTGTTTATTTGTGCTGATCTCTTTGTCTTGTCTGTGTCCTGTCCCTGACCAGGAACTTGTTTCAGACACCAACCAACATGTGAAATCAGCACTGGCCTCGGTCATTATGGGCCTGTCAACCATCCTGGGCAAGGACAACACAATAGAGCACTTACTGCCTCTCTTCCTGGCTCAGCTCAAGGACGAGGTAAAGGAAATGCAGACTTGCAATCATGGACCCAGTTTTTTTTCTTATATGTTCTACAGCTGGCAATTGTGTTTAACTTCTTAAATTATCAACATATCTGAGACCTACAAAGCCATTTTGTCGCCACTAACGGATGAACCTGTTTGCCAACTGGCTGGGTAGGAGGATGATTAATGCCACTGGCAACCCGACTGAGACCTTACAATTATAAGACTGAATAGCTGCCTCGAGACTGAGACGTAACAGTCAGCTGGACGCTGAATATATGTTATGTCTTCAAGCATATTTATAGTTGTAAATGTAGTTGTTTACTGGTTACAATTGGTTAAACAGGGCAACTTTTCTGCTTGTAAACAAATGTTAAGCGTCATCTTTCATTTGTCTGCTTTACACATTCTTGACTATCGCTATTAGACATGCCTTTTTAATTGTTTGTCACTATGGTCTGAGTTTTTAGTTGGTAAATGTCCTTGTACATTCTTACTCATGCTTAATGGTCCCTTCTAGAACAAAGATAACCTAATCACATCTAGTCAAATGAGTATGAAGCAAACATCACGTTCGTTTGCCCATTAATGTGTTTGTAAAGTTAGATGCAATGGTGTGTAAATATTTTAAAAGGCTTGAGGCTGTCGGATCCTCCTTAGTTCTATTCAAAGTTGACCCAGTGTCTCGCAGCAAATTCAAGATAAAAATGTCTTATGAGATTACTGTCCAGACTTGGCTTTGACTTTCAAATTTCTGTAATTCAAGGTGCATCTGTCTGAGGATGGTTTTAAATGGAGCTTGTAGGAGAACATTCATCCATGAGCCTGATTTACTTGAAGCTCAGTTTAAGGCTGCTGCTCTTGGATTTTGGTTGATGTACTTAAAGGGTAACATACCCCATAAAGAGTTTTGCTCAACGGCAGTTAACATCCTGTCCAAACGTTTATTTTGAATGAAAATCTGGGTTACTTGGCTCTAGATAAAACTGCATGGAAGTCAGTTTTGTTTCATGGCTGAGGATTGTTAATTTTAGAGAGAATAAACAATAGTGCTGTAATTATTTGAATTTGATACAAGGATTTATAAGATATTGTCATTTTGCAGAATGTCATGTTACTGTAATCATAGTAACTTCTAATGCAACAAATTAATAACAAATTGATTAATGGAGAGAATGATCATCAAATGATTTGCTTATGAAATGAATCCTAAATTTTGGCCCTTATAACTTAATCTTCATTTTCTTTCACAGTGCCCTGAGGTGCGTCTCAACATCATCTCTAATCTAGATTGTGTTAATGAAGTGATTGGCATCCGTCAGCTCTCCCAGTCTCTGCTGCCGGCCATTGTGGAACTGGCAGAGGATGCAAAGTGGAGGGTCCGCCTCGCCATCATAGAGTATATGCCCCTGTTGGCAGGACAGCTGGTGAGTCATGAGTCTAGGAAGACAGCTGAAATTATTATAAAATACAGTAAACATTTTTGTAATTAGTACCATGTGCACACCCAGGAATCTGTGCAATGTTCACAGGGTTCATCAGGTCCCATTTTAACAGTAGACATCCAGGAAATTACTCTAATTAGCGTCTTTGTTTCCTCAGGGAGTGGAATTCTTTGACGAGAAGCTCAACACTCTTTGTATGGCCTGGCTTATTGACCATGGTAAGTTCAGCCGCTAACAAATGAAGTATATTGATTGCATGTGCTGCAATGCCACGTGGTTGCTCAAAGGGGAAGGAAGAATTTTTGGACAATGATTATTGATAAACAAATTCAACCACAGAACAAACACTCCTTCTTTCAGTAGCTCCACCCTCCACATTCAAGTATGCAGTGGGCATGTTATCAGAGTCCACCTTTCAGGTTGTCGCCTCATTCTTTCATACGCAGGGGAATGTTTATATTACCTTCTTTGAGATGTACTGGCTGAATTACCTGCATGGTTTATTTATACATGGCTCCTAGAAAGATTATTGCTAGCGCATACTTCCAGTGCAGAGAATCCATTGGTGATGTTTGGGTTGTACGACTTTCTTTCCTTGTATATGTGTGTGTGTGTTCAAATGTTGTCCGTATCACATTCAGATTCTCCTATGCTCCTTGTTCTTGAGAATAGACTTCTAACCTACATTTTTCTAATAGCAAAACAGACCGTAATAATTGATCTTTGGTTAAAGTTTCACTGTCTATCTGTCGCATGCAAAAAACATAACCCTTTATGTATCCACTTAAATTAAAGGCAATTTAGGTTCACTTGAATTAATTTTTTTCAGCACAGCTTCTATTGTGAAATATTTGCTGAACAGCCCTATGCTCAGCTTCATTCTTTACAGTCTAGGCATTTAGTTGAGCACAGAGTCATAATTAACTGAATATTGTTATGGCAATTTCAAAGGCAAACCCTGTGCAAAACATAGCAGCTACTCAACAAGAGACTTGTGGCAGACACGTTCTGTGTGTAAACAGAGGTGTGGCAGACATAGTGTCACAGACTGCACACACATGTGGCGATCTGAGTGCTAAAATGTGAATTGTGACAATTTGACAGCCTAGAAAAATGTAAGGGATTGTCTTCTCTGTAATTCTGCGCATGAAAAAAAAACTCAATTCTCTAGTACAATGTCTGGATTAGTGTCACAGTTGGATAGTTACTGCTTCACCTCACCATACTTTCTGAATGTATAACTTAGCCTACATGTGTTCTCCTTATTTTTAAAGAAGACACCCTCAATGCTGTGTGTTTATAATACAGTTTAAAAACTGCAGATTGACCCTTTGAGTTCATATTTGAGCAGGTCATGTTAAAATGCTGGAAGAGCTTTGTTTTCAATGCTCTCAACTAAATTTTCAGGGCTCTGGAGTGCGACCAAAAATCTTAAGTGTGCTTCAGTTTTTGCTGAACTAACTATTTTTCCCGTACATTGATCAATCTGTGGCGACAGGATCTGCACTGACTGTCACAAATTGATTTGGTCTTTTTTTACCCAATCATCTCTCTCTCTCAAAGGCATGTACAAACTAACAGCTGATTTGTGTCCTTTCTCTCCACACAGCGCATGTAGCCGAAAAACATGATAACATGAATAACAATTATCATGGTATTTCTTAACACTAACACTTAGCTTGCCAGCCTCCCTCTTTATTGGTAAACACAGATATGGCACAGTATCAACATTACCTCCCTATATTTGTGCTTCTATTGAAGACACACATTTCACCTTATTCTTGTTGAATGGTGAATGACAGAAGGGCAACTCTTAAAATTGTGGCACTGAAGGTGACACATTGAAAAATATGAGTGTACCTCAGTTTTGTGCTGGTGCACATAAATGAAAAAGTTAGTCTTGATTTTATAATCTAGAGCAAAGTCTTCTGCAAAGATTTTTCACTCCGTGTGTATCATTCTCAACCTCGCTAACATCTACTTATCCGTTTAGAGAAATGCACTCATTTTTGAGGACAAAGGCCCAGCTGGGTTACATCATTGGAATGTTGCTGGTGTGAGTTTCTGTTCAGATGTGTGTATCTGAGATAAAGGCTGCACCACCCTTACATAAGCATGTCAAAGAGAGACAGAACTATAGAAATCAGACCAGAATCTTCTCAATCTATTTCATTTTATATATTTTTTTTTTAACCTTATAAGTTTGGTATTCAGTTTTGAGCTTTCATTCAAGCGGCAATAATAGTTAGTGATGAATGAAATTGAGATATAACTAAAAGTTTCACGTCATCTTTACAATGTATTTTAAACACTTTTTGTTGTTTTTTATCACGTTTTGCAGTCACAGGTTTCAGTAGTTGTTAATAATGTTGCATCTGTAATCTTCCAGTGTACGCCATCCGTGAGGCAGCCACCTGTAATCTGACCAAACTGGTGGAGAAGTTTGGAGCTGAGTGGGCTCAGAACACCATTGTGCCCAAAGTACTGGGCATGGCCAACGACCCCAATTACCTCCACAGAATGACCACTCTGTTCTGCATCAATGTGAGTCAACAGCCAACCTTCCCATAACACGCCCTTCTGGCTACTTCCTGAATGTTGTTATTCAGGAAGAATGTTGTTATCCTTTAAATCATTGAACGATAATCCCTCTAGATAGACATGGGTAATTGAAAGTGCTTGTGCAAAAAAGAAGTTAAGTGGATATCTAGGTAAATGTCTCCCGCCATTGGTGTGCCCTTGTTTGTTACAACGCCACCTACTGTTTCACTTTTTCATGCCCTGTATTGCTTGATGTACATAGACTAGGCCTACATAAACATCGAGTCGTAATTACTTACGGTGTTGTGAACACTGCCCACTGTCTCACTCTGCTGTTGACGTGAGATTCCATGGAGAACAATTAGCGAGTAATGTTAAGCAAGAGAGAACTAATTATGTGATGCCTGGGAAATGAAAATTTCTCTGAGATCTCTGGCTCACTAAAGAAAATTACAGACAGTAATTACAGTGTTGCCCAAGTTCCGAAAGACAATAATTGTCCAGAGCGTGCTGCAAATCCATAAAAGTGGACACCATGGGTGAAGCGACTCTTACAAGTTGCCCTTTGATTTTAAGCTGTGAGCACATTCAGTCCTTGAATTTGAGGGAATAGGTCCTGAAAAGTCCTTGAATTTGATGTCAAGCAAGGTATGGGAAGCCTGTGTTCACTATTGACACCCATATTAACTGGCTGTGTTGTCTCAGGCTTTGTCTCAGGCATGTGGCCAGGACATCACCACTAAGCAGATGCTGCCAGTCGTCCTCAAGATGTCCAATGACCAGGTGGCCAATGTCCGCTTCAACGTGGCCAAGTCTCTTCAGAAGATTGGCCCCTACCTTGACAGCAAGTACGTGGCTTCTCTCATTGTAGCAGCAGATGTTGTCTCTGCTCGATAAATACTCGTAATAATGGTGATTATCACTTTGGCCACAGTCGTGCAGCCTGACCTCACACTTTGCTCCTCTGTCTTTGTCCCCAAGTGCCCTTCAAGCAGAGGTGAAGCCAGTACTGGAGAAGCTGGCCACAGACACAGACATGGATGTCAAGTACTTTGCCCAGGAAGCCATCAGTGGTGAGCTTTTCTCTCATCTGCCACTAAATATGAACTGTAAAATACCACACGCATCACATCTAATGTGTTTTTCTAAATATTTCTATTCTCTTTTATGCAGTTCTGGCCCTGTCATAATCAACCCACCACAGCTGAACCAGACGACCACCCAAACGACAACAACGCAAACACTTTTACAAGATATTTATTGATGTTCAGGAACAACTGATAAATGTATAGAGAAAGCTGTTAGCAATTGTTTTAACCGTAATCCTCCTTTTTTCTTTTTTTTTTTTTACTGTTCAATGGTAGTCCATGTCCAAGCATAACGCAGGCTTCTTTGTTAACCTTCCTGTTTGCTTTAAGTGGATGCTTTAACAAAGGCAGAGTATGATGAATTGACTTAGTGGTGCATGCTGACCAATGTGCTGCTGTACTAGCTAGACATCGCTAACCAGAGCCCGTCTCACATTCCTCCCTTTTCCCATCTTTGGCCACTGTTGTACTTCTGCCACAGTCCTTAACAGCTAACCACATGTCCACATTCGCCATCTCGCACCTTGGGCTGCGCTCTTGCTCTCTCTGTGCTGCTGCACTTCCCTCCCAGTGCTAGACACAAACTTAGAAAAGCAGATGGAGCAACAAGCTGTTTATTTTGCTAAGCTTCCTCCAGTATCAACCCTCTCTCCTCCGAGACACTGGTGTGGCTCTTCAGAAAACTAACTGAAAGGTCTGAGCTCGTCTTTTTCCACCAGACTAAACCTAAATGTCCTAAATGCCACACAGGGTTTTTCTGTACAAAGTCATGACAAACATTAATGGGGTGGGGGTGTCAATTACTGCATGTAATCTCTCAATGATTGTATGTGCTAATCAATCATATCCAGTGTCCATCCCAGCTTCTACCTGACTATTCTGCCCTTCTCCTCAGACAATTGTCCAGAGTTAAAGACCAGCTCAGTTTAAGTGTTACTCGTAATTATCCTCTCAGATCCTTGGTGATTTAGTTGATGTAAAAGGGTGGAAAGTAGTCGTCGCTTTTTTCTGCAATATCTTCTCAGCATTGCTCTTAATCTTTGTGCCAATGACTTTAATTAGCAGTGGTGTTTTCTTTTAGTTTGCAAGGGTAAACATTTTTTTACCTGTCCTGCTCTGTAAAAAAAAAAAGGAAGAAAAAAAACAATGTTATTCCGCGAGGGACGCTTTATTACTCGGACGTTAATAGAACAGTAAAACTAATTTGACTACAGCTATCAGAGACTTGGGGATTAAAACCATGGCATTGTTTGTTCTAGAGCCGCCCAGTTCTCCTGTACATCCATGTCAAATCCTCCACTGTCCATGAGATTTTAAAAGCATATGGTCAGCAAACATTACTACTTTTGCTCACAAATCTCTGCACAGTGGAGAACAAGTGCATGCTTTCAAAGAAAGAGGGATCAGGGACTTGGTGCATGTGTACTAATGCTGCATCTCGTTTTATTATGGGGTTGGGAACTGGGGTGGTTATGGGCCGGTTGAATAAATGTAATGTCTGTGTTGATAAAAGAAACTTCTCTCCCTGATGCCCCCCCCCCCCCCCCCCCCATTTTGTTCTCTTGAATAAACCTTGATTGTTGATTGTTCTGTATCACAAAGACTGTGCTTTTATTTTTATTTTGAATTCTCTCCACAGTTGAGATGCTGTACTACTGTATCTTGATCTGAATAAAGTAACTCAAAGGAATGAGAGTAGCCTCTTTTTATAATTAGCCTCTGCTTAAATACATAAAAGCCTCTCGACAGTGTAATTACCCATTTACTAAACAGGAAATGGTCCTATTAAAACAGCCACTTAATTAGAACTGTTTTAATGAATATGAGTCATTGATATATCCAGATCCTGCAAACACTAGACACTTAGAGTCCATGTTGGCGAAGCAACAAAAAAGCGAGGTGTGACTAAAATAGATCATTGCCTATAGTTAAAAGTTTACGATTGGGTTTATGTTTTTTAGAACCGTTAACAAAATGTCTATTTCCAGATGGGTTGCGGAAATGACTAGAGTTAAACTACAGCTGTAATAAGAAGTGAAGTTTGTATCCATACACTGAAAAGTGTTTTAGGAAGCTGAACGAGTCAGTTCACATCATTTATTCATTTATGATCAGTTAAAGTGGGGGGGGGGTGGGTCTTAGTCATCATGGTCATAGTCGTGTGTTAAAGTCTGCTGATGGTTCTCCTTGAGGATTCATCTTGGCTTTCCTCGTGTTCATGTTCTCAGTCTTGGGGATGATGTGTTTTTAGAAAACCTGGCGTTTGTTAGAATGTAAGAAAAAGCTTGAATGTTTCTCACTGGACTGTGAGTGATGTTCACAATCAAAGAAGGACTAATTATGTCCTCTGTGATTGCTGTGAAACACTGGATGTTCATTTCTCTTTGGAACAATTTTATTTAAAGGACCAGTGTGTAAGATTTAGATACAATTATTTTCACTTGGCATAACTTGAAGATAAAAATAACCACCTGGTTGTATGAATTGTTGACTGGACCTTTTTCATTTATACCTGCAGCCCCACCATTTTGGGCCACCATGTTTTCACAATACTCCAGGTCCGCTGGTTTCCCCCTACACGCCAATAACATGCAGAGGTTAGTTGGACACTCTTAATTAATGATAGGTCTCTGTGTGTAGGGCCTGTGATGCCCCGTGTCAGCTGAGATTGGCCCCAGCTCAGTGTTGCCAGACCTCAAGAGAGAAACAAGTGACGTCTCTCTCTATCTAAATAAAAAAAAAAAACAACTTCAGCACTATGACCACAAGAGGGACTTAAACTAGCTTTTAACATTTATTTAACTTCATAAAACAGACAGACATTTACAAATCAATTTTAAACTGTGGTACCAAGTACATTATATACACAGTAAATCTCTGATAATTGAACTTTGCACACACACATAAATATCACTCGGAATCCACAAATGTATTATTGCGTATGTGTCTTTATCTTTGCCTTTTTTATTTTGGTTCCAAAACTATAAAACCTTTTTCACTTTAAATATCTCTCAGACAAGTGTCAGAAACTGTCAGGTTTGAGGAGAATCTACAGGTAAATGGCAACATAAGTCTGCGGCGATAAAGTAGTTTGTCCTCTGACAAACAAACGACTGCCTTTAAATAACATATCGAAAAAATATCTGCTTGATAACAGATGAAGCTGGGAACTACCAATACATGACAACTGTTCTCCAGCTCCCCCCATGACCCTAAACTACACATCCCTTGATTCATGCTGCTCACTGAAACCTACACTGGCTCACCAACAAATTTGAAATGGAAGCGTGAGGTGAGGGAAGTTCTGCTGCATCATGCAACTTCACCAGTATATGTCGCTAAAATTCACAGACTGCTCCTTTAAGACGCCACCTACGACCTCAGGGAAATGTGGGATTGATTCCTCATGTTTGTTTTTTTTAGTTTTGTCGGCTGTGACCTGGTAGGAAGCTGCTGTGGAGATGAAAGCGTGGGTGCTGTGGAATCACGCAGAGCAGAGCAGAGCAGAGCAGGTTCTGCAGCTGACACCTGAGAGACACAGAGAGAGAGAGAGAGAGAGAGCTGCAAAACAAGGGCTGGGCCCCGAGTTTGAAGGGATGAAAAAACACGTTCACTTTCATCTTTTTAAATAACAAAGTTTTCAAGGTCACAGCATTAACACTGCTTTACTCGTTTTTGCCACATGCAGCAGGTTTTAGAAACACTGTTGCTTTTGTTGATTCCGGCATGAGCAATCAACAGCGAGGATTAGGGCAGTAAATCACATTGGCAGAGATCTTTATGAGAATCTCAAGCCTCCATTTTTAATCTCCTCAAATCTCCCATTAGCCCTTCCTCAGAGCTGTGCGCCCTCCCAATCCTCTGCCCAGCCCTTTGACTGGTTTCCCTCCCCACCACAGCACATTATACACATACACTGACGTGTAGAATGCACAGGATGATATGAGCTTGTTGCTGTGTGTCAGCATCTTTGTGCTGCTGTGGGACCATCCTCGGAGTTCATTCAACAGCAGCACTATCAAAGCTGCGTGAGCTTTAGAGCTTGTATTCTAGATCAAGTGATTAGCTGCTTTGTCTGTAAGACGGTGAAATATGCCGCTGGGGGGGTTTGTCAAACCTCAAAGTGACAGTGTCCTCAAAAGGAATTCTATTTTTCACTTTTAAGAGGCTGAAATTCCACTTTGAAATCCACGTTGTTTTGATTTAAAACACTTTAACGAATCGATAAATAACCACTTTATTAGGTACACCTGTTCAACTCTTCACATTCGTCTTCAACTGCTTTGTCCTCCACATGAGGGTCAAGATCCCAACATAGAGACAATCAACTGGACTGTGGTAGTGTAACAGGGTCAGTTACTGCAGCATATTTGTAACGTACTGCAATTTATTACACACCTGATATTCATTTTAAAACCTGCTGCATTTTAAGTTGCCTTTTGAGGCGCCCACCTGGTATTTAAGAGTGTGTCTGGTCCTTACCTCTGGGAGTCTACCTTTGGAGACTGCCTCCAAAAGATATTCATCACATGGCGATTCTTCACAACACTGCACCGGTTACAGGAGGAAACCAGAGAACCCGGATAAAACCCACACGCGCATGGGGAGAACATGCAAACTCCACGCAGAAAGACCCTTGTCCCATCCAGGTTCGAGAACCCAGGTCTGCTTGCTGCAAAGGTAAGTGTGCTGACCACTACACTAGCCGCGTGGCCCCTGTTCAACTCCTTGTTAATGCAAATATCTAATTAGCCAGTCACATGGTCGCAACTCAGTGTGTTTGGGCATGTAGACATGGTCAAGATGACCTAGTGTGGATGCAGTGGAGCTTTCACACACAACCATCTCTAGTTCTTCATTCTAGAGAATGGTCTGAAAAAGAGGAAAAATATCCAGTGAGCTGCAGTTCTCTGGGTGAAAAATACCACAGAGGTCACAGGAGAATGATCAGACAGTGACTCAAACAACCACGATCTGAAGAAGAGCATCTGTGAATGCACAGCACGATGACTGCTGCGGCAGGAGATCCACAGCAGCAGAAGACCACACCTGCTGCTTCTCCTGCAACGTTATTACATGAGTCACGAGAGTGTAGCTCTGAAAACACCAGTGTGCTTTAAGCTGCTGACCTAAAAAAGACAGTAATATGCCGGAGCTTTGAACTGATTACTCGAAGTGGTGACATGATGACTTGAAGCTCCGCCTCTTAAATGTGCAGGCATTCACGAAGAGTGGGCAATAATGAAACAGCAGGGACCTGTTTCTCTCTCTATTTAGGTTCTGTTCTGTTATTTCGGGGGATTTTCAGCAGTCGCAGCCCCTGACGTCAATGCAGCTGCCTCCCAGGACTGTCATTTATAATGAAAGGAGTCAAGCAAAGCCCACACACACACAGCATGGCACACACACACACACACACACAGAGTGAGACAGTGAGGTCAAATGCTCTCAGGCTGATAAACGACAAACATCAGTCGGGGAGAAGACGAGCTCTGGCCCACTCCTTTTCCTTTCGTCACCTTGTCGCCTCACCCCCCTCCTTCCCTTCTTTTTCTGCCTTCCTCAGTCAGAGATCCAGCATCGCTTTAAAAAAAAACAAAAAAAAAACTGCCCAATGAGACAACGTTAAGACTCCTGAGTGTGTGTGACGTCCTTGTGCACCTCTGTCCCTGCAGGACGTGGCTGCTGCTTTTACAGCCACTTTTGTGTCACCTGTACTGGGATGTTTGACTCTGTCCATCTGCAGGTCAGCACGAGCTCAGAGCAGACGAGGGACGACACACACATGCACACACATCTCAACAACATGACTAACCCTTAACTAAATCTAATTCTAAGCGTCACCCTTAATCTTAACCTTCAAAAAGTCCTTTGAATTTAAAGGACAGACAAAACGTACTCACAACAATTGGTTTGAGCCAAAGTTTTCCCTCACAGCTGAATTTAGACACACGTCACACTGTCTTGCTCCAAAGCCTGTGATGTTAAGCTCAGTCGTCCTTTTTTAATATTATTATTAATTTTTTGTCCTTGTGTGTGTGTGTGTGTGTGTTATCTTGTCAAAGTTTTTTTTGCTTCCATTCTCTACATTCAGAGCTGGAGCATGTGTGCCAGTGTGCAGCTTTCCTCCTGAACAGTGCTGTGATCTCCTGCTCGAGGAGACGCAGTTGGATGTTGTCATCTACCCTCCCCCCGTCGCCATGGAAACCATTGATGTCATTACTTTGGCCTGATGAGTGAATAGACCTCTGATATTGTGATATTTGATAGAAGAAGAAGAAAAAAAGAAGACGACGAAACAAAGAAAGAGAGAGGAGAAGATTAGTGTTTTTGTGTTTTCCCTGCACAAGCTTCTCTTTCCTCTTGTCAGTGACACACACACACACACACGCTGCTGCTGCTGGAGGTCTCTCTGCCACTGAACACGTACTGTTCTAAAAATAACCAGGTTTAAGTGCAAATGGCTGCTGTCGTTTAGGGAAATGTAATATTTAAGCCGTTCAAGAATACCTTTTCTATGTTATCCTACAGTGTTTTTTATCCTCTCATAGCAGAGCAGGGCTTTGTGTCAGAAAACAGTTTTTGGTTGTTCTTCTCATGGGTGTTTCCTGTGTGCAGCTGCCTCCTCACAGCTTCTTTTTTTTTTTTTTTTGCAGCATCAAATCAATGTTCCATTGAAGGCAAACTGTGAGGCTGTGTTGACTGAAATCTGAGCACTTGTGTATGGAGGTGAGCTTCATGGTCAGGTGTGACCCATGTCATGTTTCACACTTATCACATTGGTGTGGCGCCATCAACAGTGTGTCATGTACACCGTCTGATCCTAGGAAAAGACACGAGACCCTGTTTTCTGTGAACACAACACAACACACACAACACCCCACTGTTGCTGCTGCTCCCCGCTCTCACCTTGTTCTGGTGCTGTATTACCAGGATTAGCTGTTCTCTGGTCTGAGTGGGCTGATTGGGTTGACGTGTTCTCGCAGCATGATCACCACCTCTGTAACCACCTCAGCTCTCAGACGACATTTTGCACTGTATGTATTTTCACACTGCTACTTTCCTCTGATGCAAAGCTCAGACCAGCCAATCAGAGCCTTGCTCAGGACAGAACCCCCTCCCTCCCTCCCTTTCCGCCTGCTTTTTTTTCCTACTGTTTGAATCTGAATGAAACGCAAAAAAATGAGTTTTTTTGCGTTTCATTCAGTTTCATTCAGTTTCATTCGCATTGACAGATGGTTGCCTTGGAGACAGTTAAAATTAAATTATATCAGTATATATATATGTATACATATATATATATACATATATATACAGTATATCAATGGGCTTCACTTATTTTATCAGTTATCAGTTATGGATAGTTTATTTTATCCATCCCGCCGCCTGTTAACACAACAGATAATTTGTCCTCTGGCTGATGTGTAGCGTATGACACACAGAAACACACAGATATATATGAGAAATAAAGGCTGCGTTCATTTGACTTGGGTTATTTCACTTTTCACTGGTTTCTCTGAGATTTTGAGATAGAATGACTTTTTGTTGTAATTTAAACGACATACTATAGTATGACTTTTTTGAGTGATTTTGGACGGCATACTAAAGTATGACTTTTTTGGGTGATTTTGGACGACATACTATAGTATGACTTTTTTGAGTGATTTTGGACGACATACTATAGTAAGACTTTTTTGAGTGATTTTGGACGGTATACTAAAGTATGACTTTTTGGTGTCATTTTGAACGACATACTATAGTATGACTTTTTTGACTGATTTTGGACGACATACTATAGTATGACTTTTTGGTGTCATTTTGAACGACATACTATAGTATGACTTTTTTGAGTGATTTTGGACGACATACTATAGTATGACTTTTTGGTGTCATTTTGAACGACATACTATAGTATGACTTTTTTGAGTGATTTTGGACGACATACTATAGTATGACTTTTTTGACTGATTTTGGACGACATACTATAGTATGACTTTTTGGTGTCATTTTGAACGACATACTATAGTATGACTTTTTGGTGTCATTTTGAACAACATACTATAGTATGACTTTTTTGAGTGATTTTGGACGACATACTATAGTATGACTTTTTGGTGTCATTTTGAACGACATACTATAGTATGACTTTTTGGTGTCATTTTGAACAACATACTATAGTATGACTTTTTTGAGTGATTTTGGACGACATACTATAGTATGACTTTTTTGATTTTGAGTATCATACTATAATATGTCGTTCAAAATCATTTAAAAAGTCATACTATAGTATGTCGTCCAAAATCACTCAAAAAAGTCATACTATAGTATGTCGTCCAAAATCACTCAAAAAAGTCATTCTATAGTATGTCGTCCAAATCCCTCAAAAAAGTCATACTATAATATGTCGTTCAAAATCACTCAAAAAGTCATACTATAGTATGTCGTCCAAAATCACTCAAAAAAGTCATACTATAGTATGTCGTCCAAAATCACTCAAAAAAGTCATACTATAGTATGTCGTCCAAAATCACTCAAAAAAGTCATACTATAGTATGTCGTCCAAAATCACTCAAAAAAGTCATACTATAGTACGTCGTTCAAAATGACACCAAAAAGTCATACCATAGTACGTCGTTCAAAATGACACCAAAAAGTCATACTATAGTACGTCGTCCAAAATCACTCAAAAAAGTCATACTATAGTATGTCGTCCAAAATGACACCAAAAAGTCATACTATAGTATGTCGTCCAAAATCACTCAAAAAAGTCATACTATAGTATGTCATCCAAAATCACTCAAAAAAGTCATACTATAGTATGTCGTTCAAAATTACACCAAAAAGTCATTCAATAGTATGTCGTCCAAATCCCTCAAAAAAGTCATACTATAATATGTCGTTCAAAATCAATCAAAAAGTCATACTATAGTATGTCGTCCAAAATCACTCAAAAAGTCATACTATAGTATGTCGTCCAAAATCACACAAAAAAGTCATACTATAGTATGTCGTCCAAAATCAATTAAAAAAAGTCATACTATAGTATGTCGTCCAAAATAACTCAAAAAAGTCATACTATAGTATGTCGTTCAAAATGACACCAAAAAGTCATACTATAGTATGTCGTTCAAAATGACACCAAAAAGTCATACTATAGTATGTCATCCAAAATCACTCAAAAAAGTCATACTATAGTATGTCGTCCAAAATCAATTAAAAAAAGTCATACTATAGTATGTCGTCCAAAATCACTCAAAAAAGTCATACTATAGTATGTCGTTCAAAATGACACCAAAAAGTCATACTATAGTATGTCGTTCAAAATGACACCAAAAAGTCATACTATAGTATGTCATCCAAAATCACTCAAAAAAGTCATACTATAGTATGTCGTTCAAAATGACACCAAAAAGTCATACTATAGTATGTTGTCCAAAATCACCCAAAAAAGTCATACTATAGTATGTCGTCCAAAATCACTCAAAAAAGTCATACTATAGTATATCGTCCAAAATCACTCAAAAGTCATACTATAGAACGTCGTCCAAAATCACTCAAAAAAGTCATACTATAGCATGTCGTTCAAAATGACACCAAAAAGTCATACTATAGTATGTCGTCCAAAATCACTCAAAAAAGTCATACTATAGTATGTCGTTCAAAATGACACCAAAAAGTCATACTATAGTATGTCGTCCAAAATCACCCAAAAAAGTCATACTATAGTATGTCGTCCAAAATCACTCAAAAAAGTCATACTATAGTATATCGTCCAAAATCACTCAAAAGTCATACTATAGAACGTCGTCCAAAATCACTCAAAAAAGTCATACTATAGCATGTCGTTCAAAATGACACCAAAAAGTCATACTATAGTATGTCGTCCAAAATCACTCAAAAAAGTCATACTATAGTATGTCGTCCAAAATGACACCAAAAAGTCATACTATAGTATGTCGTCCAAAATCACTCAAAAAAGTCATACTATAGTATGTCATCCAAAATCACTCAAAAAAGTCATACTATAGTATGTCATCCAAAATCACTCAAAAAAGTCATACTATAGTATGTCGTCCAAAATGACACCAAAAAGTCATACTATATAGTATGTCGTCCAAAATCACTCAAAAAAGTCATACTATAGTATGTCATCCAAAATCACTCAAAAAAGTCATACTATAGTATGTCGTCCAAAATGACACCAAAAAGTCATACTATAGTATGTCGTCCAAAATGACACCAAAAAGTCATACTATAGTATGTCGTCCAAAATCACTCAAAAAAGTCATACTATAGTATGTTGTCCAAAATCACTCAAAAAAGTCATACTATAGTATGTCATCCAAAATCACTCAAAAAAGTCATACTATAGTATGTCGTCCAAAATGACACCAAAAAGTCATACTATAGAATGTCGTTCAAAATGACACCAAAAAGTCATACATATGTCATCCATTTTGAACGACATACTATAGTATGACTTTTTTGAGTGATTTTGGACGACATACTATAGTATGACTTTTTTGACTGATTTTGGACGACATACTATAGTATGACTTTTTGGTGTCATTTTGAACGACATACTATAGTATGACTTTTTGGTGTCATTTTGAACAACATACTATAGTATGACTTTTTTGAGTGATTTTGGACGACATACTATAGTATGACTTTTTGGTGTCATTTTGAACGACATACTATAGTATGACTTTTTGGTGTCATTTTGAACAACATACTATAGTATGACTTTTTTGAGTGATTTTGGACGACATACTATAGTATGACTTTTTTGATTTTGAGTATCATACTATAATATGTCGTTCAAAATCATTTAAAAAGTCATACTATAGTATGTCGTCCAAAATCACTCAAAAAAGTCATACTATAGTATGTCGTCCAAAATCACTCAAAAAAGTCATTCTATAGTATGTCGTCCAAATCCCTCAAAAAAGTCATACTATAATATGTCGTTCAAAATCACTCAAAAAGTCATACTATAGTATGTCGTCCAAAATCACTCAAAAAAGTCATACTATAGTATGTCGTCCAAAATCACTCAAAAAAGTCATACTATAGTATGTCGTCCAAAATCACTCAAAAAAGTCATACTATAGTATGTCGTCCAAAATCACTCAAAAAAGTCATACTATAGTACGTCGTTCAAAATGACACCAAAAAGTCATACCATAGTACGTCGTTCAAAATGACACCAAAAAGTCATACTATAGTACGTCGTCCAAAATCACTCAAAAAAGTCATACTATAGTATGTCGTCCAAAATGACACCAAAAAGTCATACTATAGTATGTCGTCCAAAATCACTCAAAAAAGTCATACTATAGTATGTCATCCAAAATCACTCAAAAAAGTCATACTATAGTATGTCGTTCAAAATTACACCAAAAAGTCATTCAATAGTATGTCGTCCAAATCCCTCAAAAAAGTCATACTATAATATGTCGTTCAAAATCAATCAAAAAGTCATACTATAGTATGTCGTCCAAAATCACTCAAAAAGTCATACTATAGTATGTCGTCCAAAATCACACAAAAAAGTCATACTATAGTATGTCGTCCAAAATCAATTAAAAAAAGTCATACTATAGTATGTCGTCCAAAATAACTCAAAAAAGTCATACTATAGTATGTCGTTCAAAATGACACCAAAAAGTCATACTATAGTATGTCGTTCAAAATGACACCAAAAAGTCATACTATAGTATGTCATCCAAAATCACTCAAAAAAGTCATACTATAGTATGTCGTCCAAAATCAATTAAAAAAAGTCATACTATAGTATGTCGTCCAAAATCACTCAAAAAAGTCATACTATAGTATGTCGTTCAAAATGACACCAAAAAGTCATACTATAGTATGTCGTTCAAAATGACACCAAAAAGTCATACTATAGTATGTCATCCAAAATCACTCAAAAAAGTCATACTATAGTATGTCGTTCAAAATGACACCAAAAAGTCATACTATAGTATGTTGTCCAAAATCACCCAAAAAAGTCATACTATAGTATGTCGTCCAAAATCACCCAAAAAAGTCATACTATAGTATGTCGTCCAAAATCACTCAAAAAAGTCATACTATAGTATATCGTCCAAAATCACTCAAAAGTCATACTATAGAACGTCGTCCAAAATCACTCAAAAAAGTCATACTATAGCATGTCGTTCAAAATGACACCAAAAAGTCATACTATAGTATGTCGTCCAAAATCACTCAAAAAAGTCATACTATAGTATGTCGTCCAAAATGACACCAAAAAGTCATACTATAGTATGTCGTCCAAAATCACTCAAAAAAGTCATACTATAGTATGTCATCCAAAATCACTCAAAAAAGTCATACTATAGTATGTCATCCAAAATCACTCAAAAAAGTCATACTATAGTATGTCGTCCAAAATGACACCAAAAAGTCATACTATATAGTATGTCGTCCAAAATCACTCAAAAAAGTCATACTATAGTATGTCATCCAAAATCACTCAAAAAAGTCATACTATAGTATGTCGTCCAAAATGACACCAAAAAGTCATACTATAGTATGTCGTCCAAAATGACACCAAAAAGTCATACTATAGTATGTCGTCCAAAATCACTCAAAAAAGTCATACTATAGTATGTTGTCCAAAATCACTCAAAAAAGTCATACTATAGTATGTCATCCAAAATCACTCAAAAAAGTCATACTATAGTATGTCGTCCAAAATGACACCAAAAAGTCATACTATAGAATGTCGTTCAAAATGACACCAAAAAGTCATACATAGTATGTCGTCCAAAATCACTCAAAAAAGTCATACTATAGTATGTCGATCAAAATGACACCAAAAAGTCATACTATAGTATGTCGTCCAAAATGACACCAAAAAGTCATACCATAGTATGTCGTCCAAAATCACTCAAAAAAGTCATACTATTGTATGTCATTCAAAATGACACCAAAAAGTCATACTATAGTATGTCGTCCAAAATGACACCAAAAAGTCATACCATAGTATGTCGTCCAAAATCACTCAAAAAAGTCATACTATTGTATGTCATTCAAAATGACACCAAAAAGTCATACTATAGTATGTCGTCCAAAATCACTCAAAAAAGTCATACTATAGTATGTCATCCAAAATCACTCAAAAAAGTCATACTATAGTATGTTGTTCAAAATGACACCAAAAAGTCATACTATAGTATGTCGTCCAAAATCAATTAAAAAAAGTCATACTATAGTATGTCGTCCAAAATCACTCAAAAAAGTCATACTATAGTATGTCGTTCAAAATGACACCAAAAAGTCATACTATAGTATGTCGTCCAAAATCACTCAAAAAAGTCATACTATAGTATGTCATCCAAAATCACTCAAAAAAGTCATACTATAGTATGTCGTTCAAAATGACACCAAAAAGTCATACTATAGTATGTCGTCCAAAATCACTCAAAAAAGTCATACTATAGTATGTCATCCAAAATCACACAAAAAAGTCATACTATAGTATGTCGTTCAAAATGACACCAAAAAGTCATACTATAGTATGTCGTCCAAAATCACTCAAAAAAGTCATACTATAGTATGTCGTTCAAAATGACACCAAAAAGTCATACTATAGTATGTCGTTCAAAATGACACCAAAAAAATAAAACTATAGTATGTCGTCCAAAATCATTCAAAAAAGTCATACTATAGTATGTCGTTCAAAATGACACCAAAAAGTCATACTATAGTATGTCGTCCAAAATCACTCAAAAAAGTCATACTATAGTATGTCGTTCAAAATGACACCAAAAAGTCATACTATAGTATGTCGTCCAAAATCAATTAAAAAAAGTCATACTATAGTGTGTCGTCCAAAATCACTCAAAAAAGTCATACTTATAGCATGTCGTTCAAAATGACACCAAAAAGTCATACTATAGTATGTCGTCCAAAATCACTCAAAAAAGTCATACTATAGTATGTCGTTCAAAATGACACCAAAAAGTCATACTATAGTATGTCGTCCAAAATCACTCAAAAAAGTCATACTATAGTATGTCGTCCAAAATCACTCAAAAAAGTCATACTATAGTATGTCGTTCAAAATTACACCAAAAAGTCATACTATAGTATGTCGTTCAAAATGACACCAAAAAGTCATACTATAGTATGTCGTCCAAAATCACTCAAAAAAGTCATACTATAGTATGTCGTTCAAAATGACACCAAAAAAATAAAACTATAGTATATCGTCCAAAATCATTCAAAAAAGTCATACTATAGTATGTCGTTCAAAATGACACCAAAAAGTCATACTATAGTATGTCGTTCAAAATGACACCAAAAAGTCATACTATAGTATGTCGTCCAAAATCACTCAAAAAAGTCATACTATAGTATGTCGTCCAAAATCACTCAAAAAAGTCATACTATAGTATGTCATCCAAAATCACTCAAAAAAGTCATACTATAGTATGTCGTTCAAAATGACACCAAAAAGTCATACTATAGTATGTCGTCCAAAATCACTCAAAAAAGTCATACTATAGTATGTCATCCAAAATCACTCAAAAAAGTCATACTATAGTATGTCGTTCAAAATGACACCAAAAAGTCATACTATAGTATGTCGTTCAAAATCACTCAAAAAAGTCATACTATAGTATGTCGTTCAAAATGACACCAAAAAGTCATACTATAGTATGTCGTTCAAAATGACACCAAAAAAATAAAACTATAGTATGTCGTCCAAAATCATTCAAAAAAGTCATACTATAGTATGTCGTTCAAAATGACACCAAAAAGTCATACTATAGTATGTCGTCCAAAATCACTCAAAAAAGTCATACTATAGTATGTCGTTCAAAATGACACCAAAAAGTCATACTATAGTATGTCGTCCAAAATCAATTAAAAAAAGTCATACTATAGTGTGTCGTCCAAAATCACTCAAAAAAGTCATACTTATAGCATGTCGTTCAAAATGACACCAAAAAGTCATACTATAGTATGTCGTCCAAAATCACTCAAAAAAGTCATACTATAGTATGTCGTTCAAAATGACACCAAAAAGTCATACTATAGTATGTCGTCCAAAATCACTCAAAAAAGTCATACTATAGTATGTCGTTCAAAATGACACCAAAAAGTCATACTATAGTATGTCGTCCAAAATCACTCAAAAAAGTCATACTATAGTATGTCGTCCAAAATCACTCAAAAAAGTCATACTATAGTATGTCATCCAAAATCACACCAAAAAGTCATACTATAGTATGTCGTCCAAAATCACTCAAAAAAGTCATACTATAGTATGTCGTTCAAAATGACACCAAAAAGTCATACTATAGTATGTCGTCCAAAATCACTCAAAAAAGTCATACTATAGTATGTCGTTCAAAATGACACCAAAAAAATAAAACTATAGTATGTCGTCCAAAATCATTCAAAAAAGTCATACTATAGTATGTCGTTCAAAATGACACCAAAAAGTCATACTATAGTATGTCGTTCAAAATGACACCAAAAAGTCATACATAGTATGTCGTCCAAAATCACTCAAAAAAGTCATACTATAGTATGTCGATCAAAATGACACCAAAAAGTCATACTATAGTATGTCGTCCAAAATGACACCAAAAAGTCATACCATAGTATGTCGTCCAAAATCACTCAAAAAAGTCATACTATTGTATGTCATTCAAAATGACACCAAAAAGTCATACTATAGTATGTCGTCCAAAATCACTCAAAAAAGTCATACTATAGTATGTCATCCAAAATCACTCAAAAAAGTCATACTATAGTATGTCGTTCAAAATGACACCAAAAAGTCATACTATAGTATGTCGTCCAAAATCACTCAAAAATGTCATACTATAGTATGTCATCCAAAATCACTCAAAAAAGTCATACTATAGTATGTCGTTCAAAATGACACCAAAAAGTCATACTATAGTGTGTCGTCCAAAATCAATTAAAAAAAGTCATACTATAGTATGTCGTCCAAAATCACTCAAAAAAGTCATACTATAGTATGTCGTTCAAAATGACACCAAAAAGTCATACTATAGTATGTCGTCCAAAATCACTCAAAAAAGTCATACTATAGTATGTCATCCAAAATCACTCAAAAAAGTCATACTATAGTATGTCGTTCAAAATGACACCAAAAAGTCATACTATAGTATGTCGTCCAAAATCACTCAAAAAAGTCATACTATAGTATGTCATCCAAAATCACACAAAAAAGTCATACTATAGTATGTCGTTCAAAATGACACCAAAAAGTCATACTATAGTATGTCGTCCAAAATCACTCAAAAAAGTCATACTATAGTATGTCGTTCAAAATGACACCAAAAAGTCATACTATAGTATGTCGTTCAAAATGACACCAAAAAAATAAAACTATAGTATGTCGTCCAAAATCATTCAAAAAAGTCATACTATAGTATGTCGTTCAAAATGACACCAAAAAGTCATACTATAGTATGTCGTCCAAAATCACTCAAAAAAGTCATACTATAGTATGTCGTTCAAAATGACACCAAAAAGTCATACTATAGTATGTCGTCCAAAATCAATTAAAAAAAGTCATACTATAGTGTGTCGTCCAAAATCACTCAAAAAAGTCATACTTATAGCATGTCGTTCAAAATGACACCAAAAAGTCATACTATAGTATGTCGTCCAAAATCACTCAAAAAAGTCATACTATAGTATGTCGTTCAAAATGACACCAAAAAGTCATACTATAGTATGTCGTCCAAAATCACTCAAAAAAGTCATACTATAGTATGTCGTCCAAAATCACTCAAAAAAGTCATACTATAGTATGTCGTTCAAAATTACACCAAAAAGTCATACTATAGTATGTCGTTCAAAATGACACCAAAAAGTCATACTATAGTATGTCGTCCAAAATCACTCAAAAAAGTCATACTATAGTATGTCGTTCAAAATGACACCAAAAAAATAAAACTATAGTATGTCGTCCAAAATCATTCAAAAAAGTCATACTATAGTATGTCGTTCAAAATGACACCAAAAAGTCATACTATAGTATGTCGTTCAAAATGACACCAAAAAGTCATACTATAGTATGTCGTCCAAAATCACTCAAAAAAGTCATACTATAGTATGTCGTCCAAAATCACTCAAAAAAGTCATACTATAGTATGTCATCCAAAATCACTCAAAAAAGTCATACTATAGTATGTCGTTCAAAATGACACCAAAAAGTCATACTATAGTATGTCGTCCAAAATCACTCAAAAAAGTCATACTATAGTATGTCATCCAAAATCACTCAAAAAAGTCATACTATAGTATGTCGTTCAAAATGACACCAAAAAGTCATACTATAGTATGTCGTTCAAAATCACTCAAAAAAGTCATACTATAGTATGTCGTTCAAAATGACACCAAAAAGTCATACTATAGTATGTCGTTCAAAATGACACCAAAAAAATAAAACTATAGTATGTCGTCCAAAATCATTCAAAAAAGTCATACTATAGTATGTCGTTCAAAATGACACCAAAAAGTCATACTATAGTATGTCGTCCAAAATCACTCAAAAAAGTCATACTATAGTATGTCGTTCAAAATGACACCAA
This sequence comes from Solea solea, assembly GCF_958295425.1. NCBI lineage: Eukaryota > Metazoa > Chordata > Actinopteri > Pleuronectiformes > Soleidae > Solea > Solea solea. Next base: position 17,640,232 of record NC_081140.1, on the reverse strand, counting down.
AAAGTCATACTATAGTATGTCGTCCAAAATCAATTAAAAAAAGTCATACTATAGTGTGTCGTCCAAAATCACTCAAAAAAGTCATACTTATAGCATGTCGTTCAAAATGACACCAAAAAGTCATACTATAGTATGTCGTCCAAAATCACTCAAAAAAGTCATACTATAGTATGTCGTTCAAAATGACACCAAAAAGTCATACTATAGTATGTCGTCCAAAATCACTCAAAAAAGTCATACTATAGTATGTCGTTCAAAATGACACCAAAAAGTCATACTATAGTATGTCGTCCAAAATCACTCAAAAAAGTCATACTATAGTATGTCGTCCAAAATCACTCAAAAAAGTCATACTATAGTATGTCATCCAAAATCACACCAAAAAGTCATACTATAGTATGTCGTCCAAAATCACTCAAAAAAGTCATACTATAGTATGTCGTTCAAAATGACACCAAAAAGTCATACTATAGTATGTCGTCCAAAATCACTCAAAAAAGTCATACTATAGTATGTCGTTCAAAATGACACCAAAAAAATAAAACTATAGTATGTCGTCCAAAATCATTCAAAAAAGTCATACTATAGTATGTCGTTCAAAATGACACCAAAAAGTCATACTATAGTATGTCGTTCAAAATGACACCAAAAAGTCATACATAGTATGTCGTCCAAAATCACTCAAAAAAGTCATACTATAGTATGTCGATCAAAATGACACCAAAAAGTCATACTATAGTATGTCGTCCAAAATGACACCAAAAAGTCATACCATAGTATGTCGTCCAAAATCACTCAAAAAAGTCATACTATTGTATGTCATTCAAAATGACACCAAAAAGTCATACTATAGTATGTCGTCCAAAATCACTCAAAAAAGTCATACTATAGTATGTCATCCAAAATCACTCAAAAAAGTCATACTATAGTATGTCGTTCAAAATGACACCAAAAAGTCATACTATAGTATGTCGTCCAAAATCACTCAAAAATGTCATACTATAGTATGTCATCCAAAATCACTCAAAAAAGTCATACTATAGTATGTCGTTCAAAATGACACCAAAAAGTCATACTATAGTGTGTCGTCCAAAATCAATTAAAAAAAGTCATACTATAGTATGTCGTCCAAAATCACTCAAAAAAGTCATACTATAGTATGTCGTTCAAAATGACACCAAAAAGTCATACTATAGTATGTCGTCCAAAATCACTCAAAAAAGTCATACTATAGTATGTCATCCAAAATCACTCAAAAAAGTCATACTATAGTATGTCGTTCAAAATGACACCAAAAAGTCATACTATAGTATGTCGTCCAAAATCACTCAAAAAAGTCATACTATAGTATGTCATCCAAAATCACTCAAAAAAGTCATACTATAGTATGTCGTTCAAAATCACTCAAAAAAGTCATACTATAGCATGTCGTTCAAAATGACACCAAAAAGTCATACTATAGTATGTCGTCCAAAATCACTCAAAAAAGTCATACTATAGTATGTCGTTCAAAATGACACCAAAAAGTCATACTATAGTATGTTGTCCAAAATCACCCAAAAAAGTCATACTATAGTATGTCGTCCAAAATCACTCAAAAAAGTCATACTATAGTATGTCATCCAAAATCACTCAAAAAAGTCATACTATAGTATGTCATCCAAAATCACTCAAAAAAGTCATACTATAGTATGTCGTTCAAAATGACACCAAAAAGTCATACTATAGTATGTCGTCCAAAATCACTCAAAAAAGTCATACTATAGTATGTCGTCCAAAATCACTCAAAAAAGTCATACTATAGTATGTCGTCCAAAATCACTCAAAAAAGTCATACTATAGCATGTCGTTCAAAATGACACCAAAAAGTCATACTATAGTATGTCGTCCAAAATCACTCAAAAAAGTCATACTATTGTATGTCATTCAAAATGACACCAAAAAGTCATACTATAGTATGTCGTCCAAAATCACTCAAAAAAGTCATACTATAGTATGTCATCCAAAATCACTCAAAAAAGTCATACTATAGTATGTCGTTCAAAATGACACCAAAAAGTCATACTATAGTATGTCGTCCAAAATCACTCAAAAATGTCATACTATAGTATGTCATCCAAAATCACTCAAAAAAGTCATACTATAGTATGTCGTTCAAAATGACACCAAAAAGTCATACTATAGTGTGTCGTCCAAAATCAATTAAAAAAAGTCATACTATAGTATGTCGTCCAAAATCACTCAAAAAAGTCATACTATAGTATGTCGTCCAAAATCACTCAAAAAAGTCATACTATAGTATGTCATCCAAAATCACTCAAAAAAGTCATACTATAGTATGTCGTTCAAAATGACACCAAAAAGTCATACTATAGTATGTCGTCCAAAATCACTCAAAAAAGTCATACTATAGTATGTCATCCAAAATCACTCAAAAAAGTCATACTATAGTATGTCGTTCAAAATCACTCAAAAAAGTCATACTATAGCATGTCGTTCAAAATGACACCAAAAAGTCATACTATAGTATGTCGTCCAAAATCACTCAAAAAAGTCATACTATAGTATGTCGTTCAAAATGACACCAAAAAGTCATACTATAGTATGTTGTCCAAAATCACCCAAAAAAGTCATACTATAGTATGTCGTCCAAAATCACTCAAAAAAGTCATACTATAGTATGTCATCCAAAATCACTCAAAAAAGTCATACTATAGTATGTCATCCAAAATCACTCAAAAAAGTCATACTATAGTATGTCGTTCAAAATGACACCAAAAAGTCATACTATAGTATGTCGTCCAAAATCACTCAAAAAAGTCATACTATAGTATGTCGTCCAAAATCACTCAAAAAAGTCATACTATAGTATGTCGTCCAAAATCACTCAAAAAAGTCATACTATAGCATGTCGTTCAAAATGACACCAAAAAGTCATACTATAGTATGTCGTCCAAAATCACTCAAAAAAGTCATACTATAGTATGTCGTCCAAAATCACTCAAAAAAGTCATACTATAGTATGTCGTTCAAAATGACACCAAAGTCATACTATAGTATGTCGTCCAAAATGACACCAAAAAGTCATACTATAGTATGTCGTTCAAAATGACACCAAAAAGTCATACTATAGTATGTCGTCCAAAATCAATTAAAAAAAGTCATACTATAGTATGTCGTCCAAAATCACTCAAAAAAGTCATACTATAGTATGTCGTCCAAAATCACTCAAAAAAGTCATACTATAGTATGTCATCCAAAATCACACAAAAAAGTCATACTATAGTATGTCGTTCAAAATGACACCAAAAAGTCATACTATAGTATGTCGTCCAAAATCACTCAAAAAAGTCATACTATAGTATGTCGTTCAAAATGACACCAAAAAGTCATACTATAGTATGTCGTTCAAAATGACACCAAAAAAATAAAACTATAGTATGTCGTCCAAAATCATTCAAAAAAGTCATACTATAGTATGTCGTTCAAAATGACACCAAAAAGTCATACTATAGTATGTCGTCCAAAATCACTCAAAAAAGTCATACTATAGTATGTCGTTCAAAATGACACCAAAAAGTCATACTATAGTATGTCGTCCAAAATCAATTAAAAAAAGTCATACTATAGTGTGTCGTCCAAAATCACTCAAAAAAGTCATACTTATAGCATGTCGTTCAAAATGACACCAAAAAGTCATACTATAGTATGTCGTCCAAAATCACTCAAAAAAGTCATACTATAGTATGTCGTTCAAAATGACACCAAAAAGTCATACTATAGTATGTCGTCCAAAATCACTCAAAAAAGTCATACTATAGTATGTCGTCCAAAATCACTCAAAAAAGTCATACTATAGTATGTCGTTCAAAATTACACCAAAAAGTCATACTATAGTATGTCGTTCAAAATGACACCAAAAAGTCATACTATAGTATGTCGTCCAAAATCACTCAAAAAAGTCATACTATAGTATGTCGTTCAAAATGACACCAAAAAAATAAAACTATAGTATGTCGTCCAAAATCATTCAAAAAAGTCATACTATAGTATGTCGTTCAAAATGACACCAAAAAGTCATACTATAGTATGTCGTTCAAAATGACACCAAAAAGTCATACTATAGTATGTCGTCCAAAATCACTCAAAAAAGTCATACTATAGTATGTCGTCCAAAATCACTCAAAAAAGTCATACTATAGTATGTCATCCAAAATCACTCAAAAAAGTCATACTATAGTATGTCGTTCAAAATGACACCAAAAAGTCATACTATAGTATGTCGTCCAAAATCACTCAAAAAAGTCATACTATAGTATGTCATCCAAAATCACTCAAAAAAGTCATACTATAGTATGTCGTTCAAAATGACACCAAAAAGTCATACTATAGTATGTCGTTCAAAATCACTCAAAAAAGTCATACTATAGTATGTCGTTCAAAATGACACCAAAAAGTCATACTATAGTATGTCGTTCAAAATGACACCAAAAAAATAAAACTATAGTATGTCGTCCAAAATCATTCAAAAAAGTCATACTATAGTATGTCGTTCAAAATGACACCAAAAAGTCATACTATAGTATGTCGTCCAAAATCACTCAAAAAAGTCATACTATAGTATGTCGTTCAAAATGACACCAAAAAGTCATACTATAGTATGTCGTCCAAAATCAATTAAAAAAAGTCATACTATAGTGTGTCGTCCAAAATCACTCAAAAAAGTCATACTTATAGCATGTCGTTCAAAATGACACCAAAAAGTCATACTATAGTATGTCGTCCAAAATCACTCAAAAAAGTCATACTATAGTATGTCGTTCAAAATGACACCAAAAAGTCATACTATAGTATGTCGTCCAAAATCACTCAAAAAAGTCATACTATAGTATGTCGTTCAAAATGACACCAAAAAGTCATACTATAGTATGTCGTCCAAAATCACTCAAAAAAGTCATACTATAGTATGTCGTCCAAAATCACTCAAAAAAGTCATACTATAGTATGTCATCCAAAATCACACCAAAAAGTCATACTATAGTATGTCGTCCAAAATCACTCAAAAAAGTCATACTATAGTATGTCGTTCAAAATGACACCAAAAAGTCATACTATAGTATGTCGTCCAAAATCACTCAAAAAAGTCATACTATAGTATGTCGTTCAAAATGACACCAAAAAAATAAAACTATAGTATGTCGTCCAAAATCATTCAAAAAAGTCATACTATAGTATGTCGTTCAAAATGACACCAAAAAGTCATACTATAGTATGTCGTTCAAAATGACACCAAAAAGTCATACATAGTATGTCGTCCAAAATCACTCAAAAAAGTCATACTATAGTATGTCGATCAAAATGACACCAAAAAGTCATACTATAGTATGTCGTCCAAAATGACACCAAAAAGTCATACCATAGTATGTCGTCCAAAATCACTCAAAAAAGTCATACTATTGTATGTCATTCAAAATGACACCAAAAAGTCATACTATAGTATGTCGTCCAAAATCACTCAAAAAAGTCATACTATAGTATGTCATCCAAAATCACTCAAAAAAGTCATACTATAGTATGTCGTTCAAAATGACACCAAAAAGTCATACTATAGTATGTCGTCCAAAATCACTCAAAAATGTCATACTATAGTATGTCATCCAAAATCACTCAAAAAAGTCATACTATAGTATGTCGTTCAAAATGACACCAAAAAGTCATACTATAGTGTGTCGTCCAAAATCAATTAAAAAAAGTCATACTATAGTATGTCGTCCAAAATCACTCAAAAAAGTCATACTATAGTATGTCGTTCAAAATGACACCAAAAAGTCATACTATAGTATGTCGTCCAAAATCACTCAAAAAAGTCATACTATAGTATGTCATCCAAAATCACTCAAAAAAGTCATACTATAGTATGTCGTTCAAAATGACACCAAAAAGTCATACTATAGTATGTCGTCCAAAATCACTCAAAAAAGTCATACTATAGTATGTCATCCAAAATCACTCAAAAAAGTCATACTATAGTATGTCGTTCAAAATCACTCAAAAAAGTCATACTATAGCATGTCGTTCAAAATGACACCAAAAAGTCATACTATAGTATGTCGTCCAAAATCACTCAAAAAAGTCATACTATAGTATGTCGTTCAAAATGACACCAAAAAGTCATACTATAGTATGTTGTCCAAAATCACCCAAAAAAGTCATACTATAGTATGTCGTCCAAAATCACTCAAAAAAGTCATACTATAGTATGTCATCCAAAATCACTCAAAAAAGTCATACTATAGTATGTCATCCAAAATCACTCAAAAAAGTCATACTATAGTATGTCGTTCAAAATGACACCAAAAAGTCATACTATAGTATGTCGTCCAAAATCACTCAAAAAAGTCATACTATAGTATGTCGTCCAAAATCACTCAAAAAAGTCATACTATAGTATGTCGTCCAAAATCACTCAAAAAAGTCATACTATAGCATGTCGTTCAAAATGACACCAAAAAGTCATACTATAGTATGTCGTCCAAAATCACTCAAAAAAGTCATACTATAGTATGTCGTCCAAAATCACTCAAAAAAGTCATACTATAGTATGTCGTTCAAAATGACACCAAAGTCATACTATAGTATGTCGTCCAAAATGACACCAAAAAGTCATACTATAGTATGTCGTTCAAAATGACACCAAAAAGTCATACTATAGTATGTCGTCCAAAATCAATTAAAAAAAGTCATACTATAGTATGTCGTCCAAAATCACTCAAAAAAGTCATACTATAATATGTCGTTCAAAATGACACCAAAAAGTCATACTATAGTATGTCGTCCAAAATCACTCAAAAAAGTCATACTATAGTATGTCGTCCAAAATCACTCAAAAAAGTCATACTATAGCATGTCGTTCAAAATGACACCAAAAAAATAAAACTATAGTATGTCGTCCAAAATCATTTAAAAAAGTCATACTATAGTATGTCGTTCAAAATGACACCAAAAAGTCATACTATAGTATGTCGTCCAAAATCAGTCAAAAAAGTCATACTATAGTATGTCGTTCAAAATGACACCAAAATGTCATACTATAGTATGTCGTCCAAAATCAATAAAAAAAGTCATACTATACTATGTCGTCCAAAATCACTCAAAAAAGTCATACTATAGTATGTCGCTCAAAATGACACCAAAAAGTCATACTATAGTATGTCGTCCAAAATCACTCAATAAAGTCATACTATAGTATGTCGTCCAAAATCACTCAAAAAAGTCATACTATAGTATGTCGTCCAAAATCACTCAATAAAGTCATACTATAGTATGTCGTCCAAAATCACTCAAAAAAGTCATACTATAGTATGTCGTCCAAAATCACTCAAAAAAGTCATACTATAGTATGTCGTCCAAAATCACTCAAAAAAGTCATACTATAGTATGTCGTTCAAAATGACACCAAAAAGTCATACTATAGTATGTCGTCCAAAATCACTCAAAAAAGTCATACTATAGTATGTCATCCAAAATCACTCAACAAGTCATACAATAGTATGTCGTCCAAAATTACACCAAAGTCATACTATAGTATGTCGTCCAAAATGACACCAAAAAGTCATACTATAGTATGTCGTCCAAAATCACTCAAAAAAGTCATACTATAGTATGTCGTCCAAAATCAATTAAAAAAAGTCATACTATAGTATGTCGTCCAAAATCACTCAAAAAAGTCATACTATAATATGTCGTTCAAAATGACACCAAAAAGTCATACTATAGTATGTCGTCCAAAATCACTGAAAAAAGTCATACTATAGTATGTCGTCCAAAATCACTCAAAAAAGTCATACTATAGCATGTCGTTCAAAATGACACCAAAAAGTCATACTATAGTATGTCGTCCAAAATCACTCAAAAAAGTCATACTATAATATGTCGTCCAAAATCACTCAACAAGTCATACAATAGTATGTCGTCCAAAATCACTCAAAAAAGTCATACTATAGTATGTCGTTCAAAATGACACCAAAAAGTCATACTATAGTATGTCGTCCAAAATCACTCAAAAAAGTCATACTATAGTATGTCGTTCAAAATGACACCAAAAAGTCATACTATAGTATGTCGTCCAAAATCAGGCAAAAAAGTCATACTATAGTATGTCGTTCAAAATGACACCAAAATGTCATACTATAGTATGTCGTCCAAAATCAATAAAAAAAGTCATACTATACTATGTCGTCCAAAATCACTCAAAAAAGTCATACTATAGTATGTCGCTCAAAATGACACCAAAAAGTCATACTATAGTATGTCGTCCAAAATCACTCAATAAAGTCATACTATAGTATGTCGTCCAAAATCACTCAAAAAAGTCATACTATAGTATGTCGTCCAAAATCACTCAAAAAAGTCATATTATAGTATGTCGTCCAAAATCACTCAAAAAAGTCATACTATAGTATGTCGTTCAAAATGACACCAAAAAGTCATACTATAGTATGTCGTCCAAAATCCCTCAAAAAAGTCATACTATAGTATGTCGTCCAAAATCCCTCAAAAAAGTCATACTATAGTATGTCGTTCAAAATGACACCAAAAAGTCATACTATAGTATGTCGTCCAAAATCAATAAAAAAAAGTCATACTATAGTATGTCGTCCAAAATCACTCAATAAAGTCATACTATAACATGTCGTTCAAAATGACACCAAAAAGTCATACTATAGTATGTCGTCCAAAATCACTCAAAAAAGTCATACTATAGTATGTCGTCCAAAATCACTCAAAAAAGTCATACTATAGTATGTCGTCCAAAATTACAACAAAAAGTCATACTATAGTATGTCGTTCAAAATGACACCAAAAAGTCATACTATAGTATGTCGTCCAAAATCACTCAAAAAAGTCATACTATAGTAGGTCGTTCAAAATGACACCAAAAAGTCATACTATAGTATGTCGTCCAAAATCACTCAAAAAAGTCATACTATAGTATGTCGTTCCAAATGACACCAAAAAGTCATACTATAGTATGTCGTTCAAAATTACACCAAAAAGTCATACTATAGTATGTCGTCCAAAATTACACCAAAAAGTCATACTATAGTATGTCGTCCAAAATCCCTCAAAAAAGTCATACTATAGTATGTCGTTCAAAATGACACCAAAAAGTCATACTATAGTATGTCGTCCAAAATCAATTAAAAAAAGTCATACTATAGTATGTCGTCCAAAATCACTCAAAAAAGTCATACTATAGTATGTCGTTCAAAATGACACCAAAAAGTCATACTATAGTATGTCGTCCAAAATCAGTCAAAAAAGTCATACTATAACATGTCGTTCAAAATGACACCAAAAAGTCATACTATAGTATGTCGTCCAAAATCACTCAAAAAAGTCATACTATAGTATGTCGTCCAAAATCACTCAAAAAAGTCATACTATAGTATGTCGTCCAAAATTACAACAAAAAGTCATACTATAGTATGTGGTTCAAAATGACACCAAAAAAGTCATACTATAGTAGGTTGTTCAAAATGACACCAAAAAGTCATACTATAGTATGTCGTCCAAAATCACTCAAAAAAGTCATACTGTAGTATGTCGTTCCAAATGACACCAAAAAGTCATACTATAGTATGTCGTTCAAAATTACACCAAAAAGTCATACTATAGTATGTCGTCCAAAATTACACCAAAAAGTCATACTATAGTATGTCGTCCAAAATCCCTCAAAAAAGTCATACTATAGTATGTCGTTCAAAATGACACCAAAAAGTCATACTATAGTATGTCGTCCAAAATCAATTAAAAAAAGTCATACTATAGTATGTCGTCCAAAATCACTCAAAAAAGTCATACTATAGTATGTCGTTCAAAATGACACCAAAAAGTCATACTATAGTATGTCGTCCAAAATTACAACAAAAAGTCATACTATAGTATGTCATCTAAAATCACTCAAAAAAGTCATACTAAAGAATGTCGTCCAAAATCACTCAAAAAAGTCATACTTTAATATGTCGTTCAAAATCACTCAAAAAAGTCATACTATAATGTCGTTCAAAATGACACCAAAAAGTCCTACTTTAGTATGTCGTCCAAAATTACTATAGTATGTTGTTCAAAATGTCATACTATAGTATGTCGTCCAAAATGTCATACTATAATATGTCGTCCAAAATCACTCAAAAAATATATACTATAGTATGTCGTCCAAAATCACTCAAAAAAGTCATACTATGGTATGTCATCCAAAATCACTCAAAAAAGTCATACTGTAGTATGTCGTCTAAAATTACAACAAAAAGTCATACTATAGTATGTATATGTATGTATGTAGTATTTGTTGATGGTCCCTAAATGAGACCGCGGTAGTTGACAGCGATGGATCGGAGATTGTGATCATGGAGCTATCTCCTCGAAACCAGTTATGTCTTGTGAACACGTGTCAGACCTTTCAACAAATGTTTAAATGTGGTTTCCTCATCCCCTGAGGTCAATTGTGTCTGCGTCACTTGGTTGCATAAATGGTTTAATATTATATTAACACCTCTGGTGCTAACAAACTCTCCTCACTTATTAGTCAGACAAGATGAGGTGATGAGTTTAACGCCTCGGCTCATTTTGTTCAGCAACACTAAACATATTACCTTTCCTCGGTGTCCTCCGACCGCCTTAACATCCTTTTTTCTGTTTGACATCTTTAATCATTACTGTCATCACCTTTATTCTCCTGCGTGTCTTTGTTAGAATTAACTATGACGCAAAGAAACCTGAAGCTAAAGAGAGGCAGAATATAAATATCTAAATAATGCAACACAACCAGTCTGACAGCTTCTGTTGCTGCTTGGAACCACCTCAGGTGCTTTAGTTGTGGCACAAATGAGTTCAGGTTCAGTTGTGACTTGACAGATTATCTGAAGCGGTCAATGGTGTCATTCATTTCTCCAGGTGTTTCACTCACGCCCACGCCACGCGTGCCTGAGAATCAATCACACGTCTGTGGTTTGTGGTTTAAGGACAGGAGAGGATCCTGCAGTACGGGAGTGTATTAGGGCCACATGTAAAAAAGAACATTGAAAGAAAGAAAAAAAAACCCCCAGCATGAATTCTGCCTTTTTTTCCTCAGAATTCTGACTTTAATTAATCTAAAACCTCGGACTTTAATTAATCTCAGAATTTGGATTTCTTATTTAATTTCAAAATTCTGACTTTTTAATTCAATCTCAGAATTCTATATTTTTTCACAGAATTATTTTGACTTAATCTCAGAAGACTGACGTTTTATTTAATCTCAGAATTCTGACTTTTTTCCTCAGAATTCATGCAGTTTTGTTTATTTTTACATGTGGCCCTAATAATTTAATCTCGTAATTATAATTTAATTTTAGAATTATTTTTATTTAATCTCAGAATACTGACTTTTTTCCTCAGAATTCATGCAGTTTTATTTATTTTTACATGTGGCCCTAATAATTTAATCTCAGAGTTCTGATTTTTTTATTTAATCTCAGAATTCTGATTTTTTATTTAATCTCAGAATTCAGACTTTTTTTTTCAGAATTCTGACTTTAATCTAAGAATTCATAGTTTTATTTTTGTATGTGGCACTAACACTCTTCCGTACTTCAGAGACGACAGCGCAGCATTTTGTAGAAAACATTTAAGTTGTTCCAAAAAAAACAAAACAGGCGTCACAACACTGTTCAATAAACCTTTTTTAATCTCAACAGCAAGTTAGCTTATGTGTGGTCAACATCAATGAAGGTAAATATAAAACTGGATTTCTATTGATAGATCAATGTTTTATCAGCAGGAGGTGAAATTATGATACTTATGAAACACGTCCACTAGATTCTTCATGACTTAAGTCTTCAACTAGAGAAATATTGCTATAATACTTTTAAATGGCGTACACTCATTGACCAACAAGAAAAAAAAAAGCACAGTAGAGAAGCTGACAAGAAGAAGCTCCAAAACTCCACATGGTGGGTCGTACAGGGAAACTTCTGAGGGACTTTGGTTTTGTACCTTTGTAAAACCTGGCTCTACCTACTTTCAGGAAAGAAAAACAAATACAGAAAAGGAAGAAATAATCATAATAAAACAAACGATACAAGGGTCAAACCAGAAATGATGGTTCTATTTAAAATCTTAGATTGAAAATACCAAAAGTAAAAGGCACACTGAACACTTTCAACACAAAATTCTGTGCACGTAAGATTCACTACATCCCTAATTTGTACAAAGAACACTCATCGGCGACGGAGAGGTGTTTCTCCATCTTGGATTAAAATCAAAACAATCAGATCAAGTGTTACTATGTCTGGTCTTTCTTTGAAAGAAATTCCTTTTGTGTCCATTATTGGTGGGGAAGAGGAGGAGAAAGGTGTTTCCTACAGATCGTGGTTCATTTCATCTGCCAGGAAACAGCAGTGCAACACAAACCTTTCCCCATCTCCACCACAGTCACCTCCTCCTCTCTCGCTACATCTCATCTTCCCCTTGTTTGTCAAAGTGCTCCAGTATTCAACTTCCACCGATCATCCTGTCACCGCTCTAGCCTCACCGCTGACGAGATGAACGAAAACAATCATCAAAAAAATTCACTAAAAAAAAAAAAGAAGAAAAAAAAGGAAAAAAAAAAAGGCGAAATCCACCCTTTTGATTCTCTCACACCACGGTGTATTTACGCGGTACCTGACGATCTGTAACTTCTGTTTGACCCACAGAGTGCTGGGTGTGAGCATATTCCTGTGAGCAGACAAACATCCAGCTACCCTACGAGTTTGTAGGTTTCAGGGTGGAGATATACATGCAGCCACGAGACACAGTGTTACGTAACAGGTCTCGTGGCTGCACAGACCACATTTGTCACATTGTTTCTGTGGTTTATCATTTTCCGTGACTGATAAATGTCAGAGCTGCACGCTGACTGACGAGGCTTTTCCTCTGACAAGAGGAGTGACTGATGGTTTTCAAATTTTAATGCAAAAAGTGCCTGTTTTGTTTTTTCTTCATCTTAAACGGAAAGTGTTTCAAACTGCTGCTGCTGCTCAGAGGAAATCTAAACATGTCGTCTTGGGCCCTGAGACATTGATATATATACTACATTAAAAACAAAAACAAAACAAAAAAAACGAGAAAAACATAACTAATGACAACAAAAGTGAATGAATAGTAACTTTCCTTCTCTGTTGGGACAGTGTTAGAAGCCTTTCAGGGTGGATTTGTCCTCTTTGTCTTGCACAGGACTGCAATCACAGTTGGTCCCTATTTTTAAAACCATCATGAAAGACTGTTTACTACTGTATATAATGACACTTCATCCACACACACGCCTGTACTCATGAGCCTGACTGTGAACTCTCAAGTTATCCTGTCCAGTGCAGCGTCTACAGACTGCTTTGTGCGACTCCTGCAATTTAACCCCTGACCTCTGGCAGATGTTCACAGTCCAATAATCTCATCTTTGCCCTCTGACCTTTCCCACTGTTTCTAAATCAACATGGTGTGCAGGAGAAGGCGTACACTCTTACAAACATCTCATTGCTGGCTTGCCGTCTGTCTTGTCACATAGCGGGCGTGTGAGCCACTCGTCAGAATCCAGTGTTGGGTCACTGATGATGTCTTTTGTCTTACAGCAGAGAGGAAACATTCTTTCTTTCATTCAACCTTTATCTACCGCAGTGTATCTTCATAGAGTCGTTCCATTATTATTAGAAATATCATTAAAACAATACAAGGGAGCGTGTCAAGGAGTCAGAATTAATCCAGAAGCTACAAGTGTGCAGTGAGAGAAGAAGAAGAAAAAAAGAGCAGTTTGTGCTGTTTTTAAAGGAAAAGTGTCAGGATACAGTGTTTTAGAAGTGACGGATGAAGAGGAAATTGTGTCTGAATTGTGCAAAACAAATATAATCACATCCAAACACACACACACACATTCATACGACTGTCCAGGCTTATCCCTGCATGTCCCCGGACAAGCGAGAGAGTGTGAGAGAGAGAGAGATTATCTCCTGGTTACATCATCAGCTCAAATGATGTCACTGCTGACGTCTTTGAGGTCCCCGGGAACCAATTGGAACTGGCTGTGCAGGTGAGGCGTCCGTTCATAATCCTTTCAAACGTTTAAGGATTAATATTGCTTCAGTATTGCCACAGAAATATTCACTTGTCTAACACCGCAACGTCTCGACCGAACACACGACAACTATGTCAGCCCTCATTTATCAGGCGCACACATGAGCCACGATTCACCTGGTGAAAGTGACATGAGCAGGCAGATGATTCTCATCTTACTGTGTGTGTGTGTGTGTGTGCAGTGAACCTGGATGGAAAAAGGTGGCGCAGTTCAGTAGTGTAAAGAAATAAATCAGGATCAGTAGTTACAAGTTACATAAAACCATGAAGGAAACAAACAAACAAAAGTGTATAATTGACTGTAATGTCACAGAGTCTCCACAAAAGCCTGCATATAAATCTATTTCCTTTTTTTCATGAGTCAGTTAACTGAAAAAAAGCGAGTTTATCACTGTAAAGAGCACAAATGTAGCAGAAGCTAAATGGTGCATTATTCACTGACCTAGTGCTTCACTCAGCATGTACTTGAGGCAAATAACAAACAAAGTTACCTTTTTTTTTTCTGTTGAGGAATAACGATAAATGTTAGTGCTGAGACCTCGGCGTGGTCGTTATATTAGCCTTTGTAAAATGATTTCCAAAAAACTGACATTTAATATTTGAATTTGTGGTGATGATCATGGTACCGTGATAAATGAGGGCATTTTTTTTTTAATTATTCTAGTTCACTTGTTTTTTTGTTTGTGTTTTTTTTTTTTTTTTTTTTTAATCTAACGACATTAAAAAAAGAAGCAGAAAAGTGTTTTGAGATGCGACGATGGTGTCCTATTTTAAATACAAACAAAGCACTGTCAGCCATTGTGCTTTTGGTTGCCACTCAGTCAACCCCAACTCAGTTAACTTTAAACCATTTGTAAGTGAAACGCTGCACGCAGTCTGGCAGCGTTCCCCCTTCCCCCGGCATCGCACGGCTCAGTCCTCACAGGTGACGACAGCA
Source organism: Solea solea (assembly GCF_958295425.1). Lineage (NCBI taxonomy): Eukaryota > Metazoa > Chordata > Actinopteri > Pleuronectiformes > Soleidae > Solea > Solea solea. Next base: position 17,625,147 of record NC_081140.1, on the reverse strand, counting down.
GCCTCGCCAAGTCAGCATGGCGAGTTCTGCGTGTATGGGACCTGTTCCTGCCTCACAGAGCTGATGAGAACATGAACAGGAGGAGAAGGAGAAAGGGAGGTAGGCAAAGGGAGGGTAGAAATGTTGTCTGAGGTTTGACAAAACTAAGAAATTAAGTTTGTATTAGTCATACAAAAATGAACACTTCTCCTTCCCTGTTGCTACGCTTACGGCCTCCACTTATATCTCCATTCTCCCTGCTTTTAATGCTAGGTAGGTTCTCATTGTTTAATACCGCTTCGTATCAACCCCCTCAGCTGGCTTAATTAACCAGTACAAAGCCATGCTGGGAGTCCACTGTCTCCATCATCTCACTGTCCAGGAGGGAGCTCTGCAGCTCGGGCAGGTTCAGCCCGTCTGACTCCCCCGGACCAGCTAATCCTCTAGCCACAAACCCAGCTTCAGCCTCTCCTGGAGCAGCAGGGACCATCACAATGGGGTCCACTGGAAACTCATAGATATCTGGGTGAAGAGCCATAGCAGAAGGGCCGACCGCCGGCTGCTCACAGCCTGCAGCGTAGACGAAGCCCAAGCTACCGGGAGAAGCTTCATGAGTTTGGGGATGTTGGAGATGGTGGTGGAGGTGAGACGCAGAGGGCAGCTGCTGGGTGTAGTGGTGATGGCTCATGTATGGATCATAAACCAGGCCTTCGCCGGGTTCCATCAGGGGGCTTAAGCTATGGGGGTGGCTGAAAGGAGGCGAGGCCTGAGTGCTGCCCTGCTGCTGGGGCTGCGGCTGAAGGGCACCCGACATCGCTGGGGACTGAGGGGAGCTCTGAGGAATAGTGTGGTCCAGGGGAGGGCTGCCTGTCGGGTACGAGCCTTCAGCTATTTGCATCTGGTTGAAGTAGGTCTGCAGCCCCAAGCCCTGTGACTGCTGCAGGTACATCCTCTTCTGGTTCAGTCTGCAGAGAGAGTGTCACAGAGCACAGAGTGAGAAAAACAAGCTGTAATAAGCTGCTTCTAACAATTAATAAGACACTTAAAAGATCATTTATGATGCTTATTATCATAAGATAGTCAAATGAGTGCTAATAATGGCATAGTTAACCCTTATGAATGGTTTTAAGAGACTCAAAGGCTCTTATTAGAAACAGTTAAAATACCTTTTAACAATTGTTGAGATTTATTTTATTTCTTCCAATTTATTATGTCTCATAAACTAAAATCATCATCAAGAGTGTGCTTTTACAGTTAATGATAATAATAATAACAATCATAGTTACTTAGTTAATAGTTAATTGCCACTTATATGGTCTAAGTGTCTAATAAAAGTAACAACAAATGAGTTAATTATGCTTTTATTCACACAATTATTTACATTTATAATCATCTTATAAGCTCGTATGCAGGCCTATGCTAAACATGCATAATTTGTGCATAGGTAGGTAAATTTAGACAATGGGGAAACTCAAACGCTGAAATCAAACGTGGGATGCGTTGCAGCTGTGGTGTTAATTGTTGGCCTACAAATCACCATTTTGTTCAGCGACTAAAAACAGCTCTGATGTGCTCAACAAGAATCCGACCAATCAACTGCTCATCAGTGCTGTGATTTAAAACGTGGGGACTACAGAGCTGGCTCGCCTCACAGCTGCATCCGTGTAAAAATAGTGACGGAAAAAAGATGTTACACGTGGTAAAATGATGAATCTGTGCAAACGAATTTTGGAAGTTTTCAAAATGAAGAACAAACAGAAATGACAAAAATCAACACAGAGTCTGAATGAATGACTTGAAATAAACGTCTATTCCAGAAGCTCAGTGAGTGAGTAAAAATGTTTCTGAAAAACATGCATTATAAATATGATAAAAAGCAGACTGTCACGGCGTGATTTACCTGTGCTCCTGCAGCTGTTGCTCTAAACTTCGTGGAGTCTCCTTACAGAAAAGTTGGCAGCTAGCAGGACTGTTGGCTAAGACGCTGGCCTTCAGGGCAGAGGAGAGACGAGGACTTATTACTGCTCTCAGGATAAACACCATGTTAACTGGATAAGATCTGAGTCATTTTATTTCATTTATTCTTTAATAAGATACAAGACCTCTTCTTCCATGGAGTCCTGGTCAAGATAGCAGCATAAATAATACAAATAGTTACGGAGACAAAACAATTTCAGATATAAAACTCACGAAAGAATACAAAAGCTAAAAGGAAGTAATTAACCCTTTAACACCGACTGTATCGAAAACGACACGTTCGCACAACCACAACTTGCATTGTCGTAATTATGTGACAGTTTGTGCTATTAAGCTGAGAAGTTGCTCAACAAATGTTATTTTAAATATGTGTTACACTGCTCAAATTTAAAATTTAACACACAAATTCTGGTGTTCATGTACAACTACAACCTTTTTTCTAAATAAACCTTTTGGTTTTTCTTCATTTTAAATTGTTCATACACTATTTTAACATGCGGTAAACTGTAAATAACTGCCAGATATTGAAGGTTAATCTGGAAAAATGGGCAAAAGCACTCACTCATGGGACAATTTTCTGGCTAAAAATAAGAAAAAAAAGTCCAGATGGACATTTTGAGGCTTAGGTGTTAAAGGGTTAAAGAAGAGCAGAAAAAAAAAGAGAAAGATAATAAAGTGCAGAAGTACACAGGCCACACCAACAACATCCTTAATCCAAATCCCTCAAAAAAAAAAAAAAAAAAAACGGTTACATCATGGCAAAGCTTAAATCAAAATTCATTGACTCACTGAATGTTGTCATAGTTCCAGTGTTGGACTGTACCTGTAATCTATGAGTGAGGTATTGTGTCTCCAAACTCTGTCTTCGTGACAGCAGAGGCGGCTGTGGAGCGCCTTGGTATAAAGCTAGACCCTCCTGCTGCTTGGATGCCTCACCCTTTGATCAAAACATGACGTATTAGAACAAGGGATGCGTGTTGTGCCCGTGTGTTCTTCACACCCACACACAGGGACATGTGTACTCCAGATGCCCTCTCCTGATGCTTAATAAAACGGTGTCAGGGTCTGGGTGCTTCATCGTGGGGTCTAACTGGATTATCCATGCTTTCTCCTGCCCAAATGCCTGTGTGGTGACTGATCAGCCAGATGCTTTTCTCTAAATGGCATGCACCCCTGGGATTACCCATTAGTTAAATGAAATGAAAGGAAATTAAATGGATGATAGGGACTGGGCATCATAACCAACAAAGAGCTGTGTTATTGCATTATAAGATGGACAGGAGGAAACAAGTAGATGTTGTCTGTCTTTGTGATACAGAGGCTGCCTCTGTGTTTGTGTGTTTTGGTTGTGCATCATTTTGTGTACATGTGTGCCCGTCTTTGTGTGCTTGCAGCTTTGCCTATTGAGAGCCAGTCACTACTATGGGTGAGTCTGACTGACTTCAACAATGGCTGCATTCACTTTGGCCTAGGCTCCAGGCTCCAGGCCCCAGGAGGACAGGAGACAGTAAACAAGCCACAGTTGGCTGCCTCTCCTGATGTTACACAACATCCTGGGTGCTTTTTAGGTAGTTTTTTTTTTTTCTGGGTAACATGGGATGAGGAGTTGGACACTGGGAACAGAAAGATCTTGAATGGGTTTCATTGACGGATGTATGAGTGTTTTGCAGTAGGTCTAACCTCCATCAGGTTGTGCAAGTGGTGCTGTGGTCCCAGGGGGCCCATGACGGCTCCCTCCCCGGAGCCTATCTGCTCCACTAGCATCTGTACTTTGTTCAGCTCCAGGATGCCTTTGGTCCTCGCCAAGTTCTGGAGATGCTGACGAAATGCAACCAGACCTGAGAGCACAAAACAAATCCCCACAATACAGAGTCACAATGGATTCCTTCATCGAATGAAATCACTTTTCTCTCCACAACAGGACGTCAGGAGCTTCACCCTAACAGACAATCAGGCCTTATCCCAACGGATATCCGTGTAGTAGTTGACCAGTTAACGCTTTTCAGTGACCAATGTGATTGTGACTGTATGTATGTCATGAGCCACTGTGGGTGTGTGGTTACATATACACACACACATGAAAGTATCTCTGTGTGAGTGTGTGCAACAGAAAGTGGCGAGACCCATCCAGTGGTGACGAGCTGCATCTGTGAACGATGGGACCTGACTCACTGCGATGGTGGGAGTTATTTAAAACCACAGTCAGCAGTCTGACGCAAAAGAATCCACCGCATCAACGCTCTCTCCAAAGAGGATTATGAGGAATAAATAAATAAATAAATAAATGAATAAACTGGGAACATGCAGTGCAGGCTGTCAATGCAGGGCTGTAGAGGTAAAGAACACTTTGATGCTATAATTATAGTGTATACTTGGCTCAATCACAGGTGTTTTACAAACAGCAAGCAGAAAATAATGCAGCTTATGGGGGGGAAAAAAGGGGAGCGCGATACAGAGGTTGTTTAACATTTCTCCCTATATTTTTACCTCCTCCTTACCCTCCGATGGGGAGCAGAGACAAATCCTGCCTGCCACAGATTTAAAGTTTGAGAAAGACAAGACTGAGAATGAGCAGTATAGAGGGAGAAGGAGCATGTGTGGAGAAAAAAAAAGGAAAGAGAGAGAGAGATATGTGGGCTGAAACCTTCAAATATCTGTGTCTGATTCATAACAGTGAATCATCACCGCTACAGTCATCACTGGAGAGGAGGAAGAGATGGGGGGGAAAAGTGTGTGAAAGAGAAGGGGGGGGGGAGCAAATGAGAGGGTGGGAATGAAGCACTTTTATCTAGAAGACGCCGATATACAGAGTGAGTGTGTCTGTGTGCGAGTGTGAGGGAGCAGCTGCAGCTGGGGTGTTGCGTCTGTGTCATGAGAGGTGGAGCTCTTCCTCTCGCCTGGAGCTGCGTGGACCCTGAAGCCTGAGACGTATGTGCTATGACACCTCATACATCATACTGGGATTTAATTGACACTTGTGTATGACTGATCAGTGATATCACGGCATCGTCTTTCGTGACTCTTCCGACTTCTGACAGTATATTTCCATATGTCAAAGAATGTTTTACAGCGCTCTCTACAGAGAACTTGTCACTTGTCATGTGACTGCCTCTGTGTTGTGATTAACCGAGGCTTTTCAGTGAGACCTTTTCGATACTTCCTGGCATTCCTGTGCTTCAGAGGTGTAGCTTCGGAGGGAAGTCTGAAGAAAGGGGCTTGGACTTTTGAATTAAAAATTAAACATTAAACCCTAGATTTAATGTGAAAAATTGGTGCACATCGACTTAAAAGAAGATTCATCTCTTATGGCAAATGGCTGGTGAAGAACTTCATTGTCTTTTCAAGTCTTTGTTGCAAATCATATGATGCCATCCAATAAGTTGCCATGTTACATAACACAGGCAGTAAGACCTGTGGATGAATGCATTTGGAATAATAAAAAAAAGTGTACTTTAGCGTGGTGGTTCAAACCTTGGGTGAGGGAGGTGTCCGAGGCACGGCGTCCTTCTCTGAAGCTGATAGGGGAGCGGTTATGCGTCTCCCGGTGCTGGGAAGTCAGGGCGGCCATTGCAGGGTTGGGAGGCCGAGTGTTTAAGAAAGGCGTAGCAGAGCTGTTGGCCTGTACCACTTCACTGAGAGAGGGCGGATCTTCCAGGAGACCAAGGTCACTGTGCATGGAGCCCATGTCATAGCCGATGTCCGAGTCCACACTCCCCATGGAGGGGTTGTGGCCTAGAGTGAATAACTTGCCTAATGGACAACATATATTTTCTGTCAATGAAATCACCTTGGTAAGAACTTCAGTTTAGTATTGGACGCATGTGGCATCTAAATGTCTTAATGTGTGTGTTTGATCAGAGCACATAATACCTTGGTTTGGCTGATTAGTGACCTCAGAGAGGGTGTGTCGCCGCTGGCCAAACCGTGCCGTTTGATAGGCCGAGAGCAAGTGGGCTGGATCATCATCTGTATCAGGCTCCTCAGTCTCGATGCCTTCATCAATGGATGTCTCCATCATGTTGCTAGGCGACGAGGTGGAGGACTTGTGGAGGACAGTGGTGGGAGGCAGGGGGTCCAGCATGCAGCCATTCACCTGGATGTGGGGAGAAATAAAAGGGACAGAGAGATAATAATTACCTATCAGAACAGGAAACGGCTGCACGCAGAAGAACACGCTGACATTGAGACAAACAAAGGCAAAGGTTAAGAACAGATATTTATAAAATGCACACAAGGTGCATACAAAAAACAAATGCGCATCAAGTCTATGATTCATAGTAGGCCACTTAGACACAAGAGGGTGGCCATCATTCTCAGAGTTAGGGCTCTTACTCTGCACTCAGCACAGTTGGACTGTCTAGACCTGTGGCTCCGCAGGATGCAAGCTTTACTGAAAGTGCCGTCACGCACATACTCACCACCAGAATCACTCGATGCATTTAGGCATGTAGACATTGTCAAGCCAAACTGCTGAAGTTCAAACTGATCATAGGAATGGGGAGGAAAGGTGATTTAAGTGACTTTGACTGATCCAGTTGGGACTTTCATACACAACCATCTTGAGGGTTTACAGAGCATGGTCCGAAAAAGAGAACATATCCATTGAGCAGCAGTTCTCTGGGCACAAACATGCCTCGTTGATGCCAGAGTTCAGGGAAGAATGACCAGACTGGTTCCAAATGATGAAATGAAAGGCAAAATTAACTCAAATAACCACTTACTACATCCAAGTTTTGCAGAGCACCATCTCTGAATGCACATTGCACAACACATTGAACCTTGAAGCAGATGGGCAAACAAAAGAAGAAGACCACACCAGGAACCACACCTGACCATTTATAAGGTGTCCTGTATAACTCGAGTGAGTGTATATAATCACACGCATTCACACAACTAAATGTCATCTGCATGAGTTGCTGCCGTAACCAGGAAGCCTGGTGTTGGTCTAAATAGAGCAACAGCTTTGCCCAGATCCCCATCTGCTTTCTATAGTGTGCAGGGACAGGAATGCTGTTACTCAACCGACAATGACTCTGACACACACACACACACACACACACACACTCAAGTTTGCACATCTATTCTTCTTAGGACACTTCATTGACTTCCACTCTTTTGGACAGACTGAACAAAGCCTTACTCTAACCATAACCAGTTAATGCCTAACCCTTACCTAACCTAACCACAATGTCAATATCAGCCCTAAACTCAACAAGTTCTTTAGAAATTAGGTTCTCATGAGGACACACACACACACAAAGACATTCCTTAGACCCTTACACTAACCTTAACCACAGCAGCTAAAATGCTTAACCCCAAACCTTACCCTAAACTTAACCTGAAACCAAATCTAACTGCAAACGAAGTCTTAACTGTCAAAAACCGAGATGAAATTGTGATGAAGTTTCTAAAATGTCCTCACAAAGATGATTTTGAACAGAAACCTCGTCCTCACAGTCATTAAGACTGTTTTGCTAATGGGCAGGACGTCATGGTGGCGAAATTTCTGGAGTAGTGCAGCAGCTTTTTGACCATGTGTGTTCACTCAGGTCCACATTAGGTCACATCATTATCACAGGACCTCTTGCATAACCATGCTCCATTCATGCAGATAACAGGCACTCTGTCTCTGCTCTGCTCAGCTCAGACACATGCTCACACAAAACAATGACACATCACTGTTCTGAAGAGAAAGGACGAGGAGAAAAGTAAAGAAATAAACTATCACAAATAAATCTAAATTAATGACGACCACTCTAAGCTGCTTTATGCTGCAGTTTTGCCATTCACTCACACATTCATACAGCGCATCCAAGTGCAGTGCTTTTTCTATCACACATCTTTCATCCCTACTCACAGCCGGGGTTGGGGTTAAGTGTCTTGCCTAGGGACATGTCGGCATGTAGACTAGTGGAGCTGGGAATCGAACCCTCGACGTTTGGGTTGAAAGACCACTCACTGAATGCGGTGTCCTAAGAAGAATAACTGCACCAACCGGTGTGTGTGCGTGTGTGGCCCTGGAGGTGTGCCGTCAACTCCGACCACTGATGTCTGTGTTCTGTAACAGTGTCAGCTCAACAACAGGCCGGAGGAAAAAGGTCGCCGGTTAGCACAGATAAACTGAAAAAACGGAAGGGCACAGTGTAGATGTGTGAGTGTGTGCGTGTGTGTGTGTGTGTGTGTCATGGGGCACTGCAGAACGGACAGCTGTCCTGTCTGCTGCGAGCGCTGCCCGGGTGCTTACATAAGTGAGTAAGTCAGCTCTACTGTGGCAGGATGAGGGAGCAAGCCGATGCTCTAAACCCAAGAGTCTGACATGCACATCCACGAGTGTGCAAATCATTCCTGATTCACAGTGATTGGGTATACTTTTTAAAGTAAATCACTAATCCCCCTTATGGGGACACTGTTTTTAAGGACAGGCTTATGCAAGCTAATAATGAGTTCATCGTTTAAACTACAACATCCTTGCTCCAAATCCAGACACGAGTGAGCCACCACGTGAAACCATGGGACAAACACACAAATAAAAAATTAAAAAACAACTTCCATGTATTTGAAGCTCCTTTTCTTGGTATTGGACTTACTTTGGGTGTGTTAACATCCTCCACCATGAAATTCTGCTCGAGGGGAGAGGCAGTCTGGGGGAAAGTGAAAGCTTCAGAGGAGGCTTGGGGCACAGCGGGGGAGCGCAACAGACGAACACCCTGCGGGAGCAAACCCACCTGGGCTGATCCGCTGGTTGACTGTAGACGGAGACAAAAAACAGAGACTGTGAGATTCTTTGAAATCACATAAAATCAGTGTGAATTATCGCAATCATGTCCATGAAATGGACATGATTGCGATAATTCACACTGCAAATGACAAAATTGAGCTGCAGTGAATTTGAAATTACAATGATGAAGACAATGAAAGAGTAATTACACGAAGTACAATAGAAGAGACATAGGGCAACAAAGAGAGAAAATTATGAATTATGCAACTGAGGGAGATGCAAAAAGATCAAGGCTGGGTGGAAAAGACGGTGAGAGAGCAAATAAATTCTGGCTCTGTCTGTCTGTTTGTTCCTGACAGCAGGTGTAAATATTTGAGCTTTGATCAGACATGCATGGATAATAAACTTGGTATATTTTATTCAGCGGCTCGTCATCGCCTTGATGCCCTGTGGTCACCTTGACGACAGTCTGCTCAGCGATGGTGCTTGGCCGGCGCTGGCGGGCATCGAGTCTCTGTTCAACGGGGAAGCTGCATCGATGGGCCTTGAGTCGCTCCACCAGCAGGTAGTAGATTGCAGCAAAGTGGTTGTAGCTTTTGTTCTGCAGAGACTAAAGGATGACAGGCAACACGAATGTTTGAGGTTACTACTGAAGCACACCTTCTGATTTCAGTGATTTGACTGTGACAGCTATTATGATATGCTCTCCTTAGCTTCTCAAACTGGGTTACTGGAGCAAAGAATAAACAAATATGCAGAAAGTTGTATTTTCACAAAAGTTTGCACATAGAACATAATGGTGGATGATGCACAGCTACAAAATATCTACATTATTGACACCAAAAGAGAACTACAGTACTGATGACTATATTTATATCTAGATATAACTAGATCTGTAACAGGTATACTTACACCACCTGATAGAAATAGATGATAGATGTTCAAATTTAATACAATCCAATCATGCAATGGCAAAATTGATCATTATTTTTTACGTGCATAAGTATAATGCATAAGTATAAGATGCATAAGTAGTGATGTGCTGATCCAGATACTGGCCAAAATAAAGTAGACTGTATAAAGTAAACTCTGATACAATTGGTAAACCCCAAATATGACATAAATTAATCACTTATCAAAGGCAACATGCTGTAACGATTACCATTACATCACATACACCACCACTATTAACACCATTATGTGACAGGGACATGAGTAAGGTCTGCAAACATCTGCTACACAGTTGGATAATTAAGTTCTTTAAATGGCTGGGTGGTAAATGCATCTGCACAAACGTCTCATACAGACAGAGAAGTTGTTTAAAAGAGGTAAAAGACATACTCAAGTACAAATACCTACACATTTTAACACAGTAGTTTTAGCAGTGTAAAAGTAAGGTAAGGGTGAGACGAAGGCACAAAGGAGACTTGCTCCCCTGGCCCCTGCCTGACTATATCTATTTCTATAGCGTCTTGTGTCTGTGTGTTGCTCAATTGCACTGCTGGACACTGGAGAACTTTGTTTTCTGCATATCCAGTGTCCACTGACACCATCTTCTCCCGTCCCTCAAGATCAGTCCTCACCTCTATAGTCTTGTGTTGGTCGATGCCGAGGCTGTGCATCAGGCGGAGGACCTGCTCGCTGTATTCTCCTACAGCCGCCTGAGCCTCAGCGGGCAGTGGCTGTTGGTACAGGACAGGCCTCTGTACCGGAACATCCAGAGCCATCCACTTGTGCTCCTTAATCTGGGCCACAGACAGACGCTTTGATGGGTCCAGGACCAACATCCTGCGTATCAGGTGCTCACAGTCTGCGAGGGGAGGAAAGAACATTCAAATGTGATGTGCATACATTTGTATATCCTTTCATATTGTAGGTTAATACTTCTTTACAAAAAAAAAAAAAGCAGTTGAGTATGATAATGCTGAACACTTCTTGCATAAGCAATGATGAAGCAAATTAAGCCACAAACCAACACACACCGTCACAGATGAAGCAGAGCAGAATTAACTCATGATCCACTCACTTCTTTTCTTAGTTTCTTCACTCATCGCTTTCTGAACAGCATGTCTCTTTTCTACTTTCCTCCCCTCCTAATGAGAACTCCACACCTCTAGTCGGTGGCTAGATGAGTTTGACGTCAGACACAGCTGGGTTCTTAACAGGATTACAGTTCTCCTGGCTGTGCTGCTTTGGCCTGCCTTTACCCCTAGCGCCTGCACTGCATTCCTCTCTGCCACACTGCATCCGTACCCATGCCGTAACCTGCTGCTGCTACTGTGTTTAAGTTTAACAGATTTGCTTGCAAAAGATAAGCGATACAGATCAGTACCATGCATTTCCTCAGTTTCATATGCGGTTGAGAGATTTAAGTTGTTCTGTCTTAGAAGTACATTTTAAAACATTATATATATATAACATATTGTCGTTCTGCCCCAGCATATACATATACATATATGCCACCTACAGGCTAAGCAAATAAATCATAATGCTTGGTAAATATGAAAACACTCTGAACAAGTTTTCAAAAGACATTTTGTCATGTGAGTGCACACACAAGCAACTTTTCTGCAGGTCACCTTCTCTCAGTTTCCACATATCATGTCCTTTGTCACAGACAAATCAAAAGGACAAGGCTGCCAATGTTACCTCCCTGCTGCTCCCTTCTTCACAGTTGCCCTGCTGATCTACTGACGTTTACTTACATTTTTCCTACCTTCAGCCAACCCCCCCCCCCCCCCCCCCATTATGAGCAGAACCTGTGTGTGCCCCTCACTGCACTTTTACCCTGTCATATTCAGCAGCTTGTGCAGCTGCGACCTGCGTTAAATACAATGCAGTACATTACATGACTGCAATTAGCTTGACCCAGACATTACACAGCCTCTACGTTGCCACAGCTGTGTTTACAGCAACATTCGAAACTGAGCATATTTTTCAAACGCTACTAACCACCAGGGGAAGGCTGGACTATGTGGATGAGAGGGGCCAACAAGTGCATAACAGTCTAGCTGATTGATTGGCACAATGTTCTTAGCCAGTACATTACGCCACCATGACTCAATCGCAGAAACATCCCAGTTAACAATTGTCCCAGAGGTGTAGAGTTGCACCACGTCCCTCAGTGAAGGAGAACAGTACACATTTGAAAAGCAGAGAGCAGGTACTGAGACCAACTTCATGTTTTATGCTTCACTGATTTCTATAAGACATAAAGACTTAAAAACAACAGGCTATAACCCATATATATATTTAAATATGAACACACTGAGTGACTGTAGACCATGATAAAGCAACATGGCATCAGATTTCACTTGACTATCAAAAACTAACTAACTAACTCCCAGTATTGTTTCTGTGTAGGCTGTGACTACCTACTGCTGCACTGAAGCAACACAAGCAGCTGAGCTTCACCCGACAAAGCCACATGTAGTGTCTTTTTTCAGGCAATCAGAGGTGGACCAACAAGCAGGTAAAGTGACTTGTTAACCACCAGAAAACCGTTTGGTAAAACAGTCAGTCATTATGCCATTTTCTTCCTTTAGCCAATTCAAAACATGATGATTGGTAACTGCAGATCTCTGTCAACATGAGGAAATATACACTGACATTTTATAAATCATTTCAGAAAATACTTCTTTATCATACTGACCTGCAGTTTGTATGCAGGTTTAGACAAACCGAAGGAAGCACATAATCTCCACCTCACCTGAGCAGGTACTAAAAATAGTACCTGGTACCAGGTACTATGCTAGTGGAAACGCTACTTAAACCGTGCCGTGGCGAGGCGAGTAGAGCCGGTGGAAATGTGCAATAGTGTCAGAGAGTTGGTAGTTTGTTGTTCTGCAGAGCATAAACACTGACTAACTCCAGGCTATTCTGTACTACTATTTACCAAGCCATCGCAAAACATCAGAAAGCCGGGACTTGACCACAACATTCACAGTGCTAAGGTGCTATGGTGAGAGTTTACTGTATGGTGCTAGGCTGTGCTGTGTCCAGTGAGATGAGATAGACTGTTCCTGGATAAAGTAATCTGCACACTCTGTTCTCCTTGTTCGGGAACAGGGGCTGGTCTGGGGGTGGGGAAGCAGGTTTGAGTGTCAGTCTGGCCAAGGAACTGACAATACACTCCTACATTCCCCTTATGTCTTAATTGTTTCAAGGTCCCGAACAGAAAAAAAAAAAAAGAAATCTGTTCGACTCTCTAACCACACCCCCTGTGGAGAAAGTGCTATAGGCTTGCAGATGGGATACAGAGAAAAAGACAGGGCCACAGACGGACAGGAAGATGTCTCACAGACCAAGCATGAGTCAGAGAGACAGACAGACAGGCATGCAGAGTTCTCTTAGCGAGATAGACAGCCATGCTGCTGAAAGGCTTCACTGGCTCGTTCCCAGGTGACACAAACAGCTCCAGCTCTGAACTTAATCTGCTGTCAGCAAGCTAGTACAGTTGCAAACAGCAGGGCTGCTTTCAGACAGCCTGACACACTGTGCAGTACACACGCATGCACACACACACTGACAAACAACAGAGGAAAATTAGCGTCGCCTCCTTCAACTCTCCGACTGTATCTCTTTCAAATGAGCAAACTGCTGTCTCATTGAAATGACCACTTGACTGGTTACAGCCACAGGAGAGTCTGCCAGTGAACATTCAACGTTGTGGGGACTTAAAAACAAAGTGTGATCCATTTATCTGAGCAGAACTATCACGCACTGGGATTTCATGACATTTTTTGCCTCCGTTCTATTACATAACATAAGAAAAAAGCCTGGAGGCCATCTCACAAATATACTGCACGTGTGTCCATTTACAGAAATATGATAACAAAGGAGTAGGAGAAAGTGCCATCTCCTATCGTATTTTGTATTCAATATCCCAGAGAGAATGAGCTTGTCTCCTCTTACCCTCAGTCATGAAGTAGGGGATTCGAAACCTTCCTTCCAGGACTCTCTGTCTGAGCACAGGGAGAGTGGGCCCATCGAAGGGCAACGCACCACACACCAGCACATAGAGCACCACCCCCATACTCTGTGAATATGAAAAGATGCACATAATTTCAAGGTCAGGGCAGGATCGAGGAAAAAAACAGAAGATCAATGAATCAATCCGAGATGTCTAAGAGCATTGTTTGTACTCACAAATGACAAATGTCACATGAATCAATACAATCTCTGGGGAAAAGACAGGTACATCATTTCAAAACATACAGTATAGCAATGTTGATTTTATTACGCAATCATTAGTGCTGAATGATTTTGGGAAAATCTGCTGAATATTGCAATTGCGAGTTCATTTGCAATACAATTAAATACAAGGCAAGGTTCGGTTCAATACTCACTGTGTAATAGCTTTAAAATGTTATTGAGCATGACCACATGACATGAATTAACTACTTAATTAAGAACTTAATTCAACAAATTGTTTCCAACATTTAAGTGGTAAATTGCAGCCTTTGCAATTTACTACAACCCAAATTACAATTTCAATTTCAATTGTTTAGTCCTAATATTAATGATACAGTTTTTTTCTTACCCAGATGTCGAGTTGCGGGCCCTCATACTGCTGTCCCTCAAAAACCTCTGGAGCAGCATAAGGTGGGCTGCCGCACCATGTGGCCAGAGGCTCCCCCGGCTGGAAGAAGTTCCCGAATCCAAAATCTACATGAGACAAAAACACCAGCTTTAAGTTGACTAATGTGAAGTGTGCTGAAACTTTAAAAGGCCCTTTTAAAACCTGGTAACTAACCACACAGTGTTTACTGCGGCTTCTGCAAGAAACCAACCTTTAACAAAGAGTTTTTCTTGTGACTGTAAAAATAAAAAAAATAAGAAAAGGGAAGAGGTTACAGTTACAGTAAAGCCCCAGTAGTTCCCATGCTGAAGTGGTCAAACTGTGCAAAAAAAAAACATGTTCAGTGATTGTAGGTTTCTCTTCTTTTTTTCATGCCTCATTTCAGTAGATACAAACGTGAGAGTGTCCCGGATAAAATTGGCTCAGCTAAACTCACTGCTCGGGGCATTTAGTGCCCATGTGGTGCACAACCTGAGCATTTGGCGAACAGGTCACCCCCATGATAGAGGTTTGTACGGGGCGCACAGGTTTTTGCATAACACAACATGTGAGCCACATATTTTTACTTTGAGGAATTTGGCTTTCACATGAGGTAACCTCCCCGGAGACTGACATGAGGTCATTAATGCGGTGTTCCGATTGGCTGTCTAGACAAAGGGGTCTAATCAACACACGCGCGCACGCACACACACACACACACACACGTACATACACGTGCAGCGCTCAGAAGTTCACGTCTGCCTTTCATTAAAATCCAACTAAAGGCTGCAGTAAATATCTGCCAAATCACAGTCGACTTGCGTGCCTGCAATCACTCAGCCACCCCCTTTTTTTCTGTGCGTTCATATCATTCTCTCTCCTTCTCATCCCACCTCCCTCTTTTCAAAACCCTTTACCAGTAAATTGTTCTTCGTCTCCACTTCTTGTTTGGCTTTAGCAAAATTGCTTGTATTTACTTCTAGACAATTATTCAATAACTATTTGGATAACTAATTATGTGAAGTATTTTATCAAGAAATAAGTGTAACATTTGCCAGTTGAAACTTGTCTGATGTGATCTGATGATCTACTCATGACATATTTGTTTCCTTGTGACAAACAGCTTGAATGATTAAAAAAAAAAATCACTAAGTAATAGCTACGGACAATTCCATGCACATTTCTTTCATTATCAGTGAGAGTTGGATGGAGTCATGAGACCTGAGCAGCAGGCACAGTGAACCCTGCCCCCCACCATTTTTCTCTATTCACAACAGTTACATAAACAGAAAAAATGCATTGCAAAACTAATAAATAACACTGATAAAATAAAATCCACCTTATATAATAGGTCTGGAGGTGATGTCGAATCACACATACACACACACTGTGAGCAGTGTGAGCAGAAGAGGGGCTGAATGAGTAACCAGTTCCGTTTTCTCGGCTCTGTTTTACATCATGATTCGTACAATTAACAGGAAACAATACAGACTGCCTGACACTCTCAAACATTTTCTTAGACTGCTTTTGGCTTGATTAAGACACACATTTGCCATGGCATTGTTTTAAAAGGCTTATGCAATGTCAAAACATTTATTTCAATCCTGTGTTGCGTTACATTTTCACCAAGAATGATAAGACTTCTCCAGCACATCCACAAAAACAGTCAGTGGGGTAAGGACTGACCAATCCATGTGTAAAAATGATGTCTCCATTCCTCCATAATTTTAGTCCGATAAATCTTGCATTGTCATCTTGGCATATGCATGAAATCCTGGTTATTCAGAATACTTAGGAAGTCAGCTGACCTAATTTTTTTTGGGGCCATTGCTGAACCATTACCTTATCAACTGAAGCAACCCCAGATCACAGCACTGGTATGATAAGCTCTGAATGGAACACTAGAGTATGTGATGATTCTTTTGGGCCAGGCAGTGTACAACCAGCTGTCAAGTGCAGAAATGCGCACATTGACTCACAAACGCACAGAGCTAGCAGTCAATCTTTAAAAATCAACTGAGTTTACTGTAAAACCCATGTAGGATACAGATTTGGGAGATAAATGCAGTGCCAACTCCAACTGACAAGGAAATAGCAGGTTGGACACCGTGCATTTCATATTCAATCCATTTAATTATGCCAGGTAGCAGCAGGTGTGGAGGGTGCAGCCATGCACCACAGTGGGGTTTTATTGTACAAGAGTGTGTTTACCGTCTTATGCTGCTGTGAGGGAGAAAAGTGAGATGCAGGCAGATCGGAGCCGAGCAGTGCAGTGGGTTTATCGTCAGAAGCTGTGACCCATTTCATGCAGCTGAATACTGAGCAGACTGGCTGACGTCAAACGCTTCAGCACGCTGCAGGCTACCACCAGCACTCACAGCTCAACAGGAAGGGTGGGGTGGGAGGCAAATGTGTGTTGCACACAACAGCGTTGAACATGTCACACTGAACTGCGTGGATATGAGTAAAACAAGCAAAAGTCAAAATTGTGTTGTGACCAATACGGCGTTAAATGTATAATGTGTGACATTTTTGCTAGGTTTATTGGCAGAGTCGCAACTGAATATCCCTCATCTCACCCAATGTCACCTTCAGTGCATTAAAACTGATATAAATATAAAAGCTTCATTCTGGGGTAATGAACAGCAACAATTTATACAATCCAGTGATTGTACACAAAAAAATCAAGTATAATCATTTGATCTTCAATTTGTGGCAAATAAAAATCATTTTAGCTAAATTATACAAACTGGACACGGTTATGGCTGCAGCTGAGAATACACGGGCTACAATGATTAGTTTCATAATTGATTAATCTGACAACTGTTTTATCGAGATTAGTTGTTGAAGCCAGAAAATGCTAAGAAATAATGTTTAATGTTTGCCAAACCCTGAAATGATGATGTTCTCAAATGTTTTGTCCACAGACCCAAATTATTCTGTTTTAATGATTTTTTTGTGTCACATGGAGCAAGGAAACCACACAATATTCATATTTAAGAAGCTAAAAAAAATCGGTTAATTGATCAATTATTAATACTTGATTTATTGTTGCAGCCCGAACGGATATATATATTTCTCTTTTTATCTCTCACACTTATCACCATTTTCTCTCTTCCTGTCCTTCATGTATGCTTCAGGTTCCTCTTTCACACTTATTGAAAAGTTGATTTCACACTTTAAGATTAGTCTGCCTAATTAGTGACAGAGGAAATAAATGATCTAATTTAAAGATGAATTCATAAGCAGTAAAATACAAACCTACTCAGTTCTCTACGCTAAGGGATTGAACTGGTATCATCACAATGAGTAGTTCCTGTTGGGAAACTTAAAGAAATCAGACAGGACGTCTCCACGACACGTCTTGTAATCATTTTATAATTTTTTTCTTGTTAATTAAAATGAAACGGGTTTTGGGAAACAGACACAATCAAGCGATCCGCCGCCGTGTTAAATGTTTTGACTGTACACCATCAACAACACTCCGACAGTATAAAAAAAGAAACAAGAACTTTGAGGTGCGGCGGAAACACAAACCACACAGATTAGCAGGAATTATTCTCCCCGGGTAAATAAGTTCCTGGTAATAAAAGATTCTACACCGTGAAATCCTTTTGATCAGCTGATCTGGGGTGGGGTAGCTCAGTGGTTAAGACCGGTACCCTGTGTACAAAAGACATCATGGTCGCAAGTTCGACTCCATCCCTGGCAGGTTGTACTTAATTCCCTTGTAAGTCTGCTAAATGACATGTAATGTAGTGTAATGATCAAAGAGCAGCCTCCACTAACTTACCCATGGATGCCCTTCACATTCAAGTCACAAATGCTTTCCTAGAATTACTTCTGGGTCAATTTGACATGAACTCAGGACACACTAGTTCCTCTAAAGAATAATGTCTCCTAGCCCTGCAAGCCCTTCAAAAGGCACTCTCTCCGTCTTCTTCGTGGTTCCCCAATAGTGGAGCAAGTCACAAAATGTTTCTCTACCTTCAAGAACCTACAATAGACTCCTCTGAGAGCACCTTATCACCTTTAACACATTGACATATACAAGTCACACTTCATTGTCACTTCTCCATGTTCTCCGTCTTATGGAGCACATGTCGCATGTAATGCTTACTCTGTGGTTTCCCACTGGACTGAGGCTGAAAATGTTTCCCCGACTCGCAGGTTGCAAAATGAAAATATATACCAGAATAGTGTACTGTAAATTCGCCAGTTCGCTGAAATGATTACTCTCCTCCTAACATAATGGCATCCGAACAATATTCACTCCAGTCTTAAATCAAGTTTGGATGGACACACAGCACATACACACATGAATCTAGATAGCTATATGTCCATCTATATATACAAATGAATCTGCTTCATGCTATTTAATCATATTGTAGCAGCATCCATATATATCCAAGCCTCTCTCGGATCAACAACACATAGAAATTGTGTTGTCAAAGGGTCCACGTGTACCTTTTATCTAACAAACTAGAAGTTTTATATCATCAAAAGGTCCACAAAGCCACATCCCTTTCCTTGCAAGAATATTTACTCAAAGGCTTTTAAGGCCAACTGTTCACAAATTACACTGTAACCTAGTAATCCTGCATTAATCATTTCAACTAACCCTAAACTAAATTACCTCAATACTGGCTCCTACACATATCATTTTGCATGCGTGTCTGTTTATGAGAAAACAAACGTTTCTCTAAATTATCCAAAATTTCCATAAATCACTTGGACATATTTCTAAAATATCTGAACAAACGTTCCCATGGAAAGTTTCTGTAAATTTACCTGTAATTTTCCGCCCCTTTGCAACCCTACTTGTGATATTATCAAAGACTACCGCAATGGACTGATGGCTAAACTGCCGTTTCCACGTTAAAGAATGGACTTTGAATCTTAATGGCAAAAGCTTCATTAGGTGAAATTAAATAAATTAAATTAAGTAGATACATGATTTCATACAACTAAAAAATCAGTCCTACTCTAGGACCTGCAACAGACAACAAAGATCTAATGTAGCTGTCAACGACTGAAGGAATTATGATAATAAGGAAGACATATGATTGACGAGTCTTCTCTGTACCAATATTTATGATTAATATGCTACAAAGTACAGTGTGTTGTCATAATCAGGTGAATATTCCTTTTTTCCCCTCAATAATATTTTGCATCTGCAAAAGTAATCTCACACAGGCGCCCTTGATCTGAAGCTTGTTTGTATTCATCACATAGTGTAATTGACCATGAACACCTTCTTTTGGGTTTGTGACACTTTAAATGACACCACTCTGTGGAGGAGGATTCTCGCTATTTCTGCATTCTGTCCCACAATTCCCTTCAATCTGTCAACTTGAATGTAAAGGTTGTGTTTGAAGTGAAAACATGAAAGCTACCCCCTGCTGCCGCCACTCCCATCCCCTCTGCAGCCACCGTGAGCGTGACCTTTCTTTGACTGACCACTGCCTGGTTGAGCTTCACAGAGACTGACCAGCCTTTAGAAAGCAGGGAGGTGTTAGTGGACAGCAGGAAAAAAACAGAAACCGAAAGTATTGGTATGGTAAGATAGGGAGGAATAAGATAAATATGATTATGATGAAATTAAAATCTTAAATGAGACTCAAAGAGGGATTAAAGAAAAGGTTACTTTAAAACGTTTTTCCTTTAGACGTTTCTTTTTAAGCTTACATTGTCTTTAGATTGTGCTTTTGATAAATCAATTTGCACTTAACCAAATAAAATGAACAATGTAAAAAAAAAAAAAGTAGTAAGGAGGAGGATGAGTCAGTAAGCAATTCTGTTGGCAGGACAAGACAATCAACAAAACATTCGTTCAGTCCAATCCATAATTTCTTCATCTAAATTTAGTTTTACGTTTAAAGCACAACAGATGAACTGATCGTGAAATAACCATTAAATGTAGATTGGCCCAGCTGGCATCTGAACACAATCAGAAAAAAATCTTTAAACCTCTTGAGGTTTAATTTACAAATTTACAAAAAAAAACCCTGACTAACACAGATACATGTGCAGTACGTATGTAATGTAGTTCCGTCATGTAGGATTTAGAGAGTCCATTGTGGGTAAGAAAAGTACAGAATGTACTTTCCCGCTGATGTCCACCCCAGGGATGTTTTGTCTAATCACAAGCCAGGTAATGTTCTGTTCATTGTTTTTCTGCTTCAAATCTAATCTGCCGCGTGGACAATCGGCTGTGAGTCAGACATGTTTGTGAAAATTACTGCTGGGGTAATAACATCTCCAGGTTATCATCTTGGACCCTTCTGAGAAATAGTGGAGAGGATGATACGAGTAATGATGCAGGTGAAACATCCAGTTCTCCATCTGGTGTTGTGCCGTTCTGTCTAATTTGTCCTTATCTGACGTAATCTCCTAAAACAAATAAAAAAACTGGCTGTGACTTAATTGAAGGTTAACTGGGCAGATCATCTGTCATTTTCCCCATGATGGAAAATTACTTTAAGACCAATAAACAACTATGCATTTTATTTGACGATATGAAGTCAGGGGCCTGAAGTTCTTTGAGGACACAGTTTTCTTGGAGCACACATAAACACACTCAGTTGGTCTGGTATCCATTTACATGCATATTTTTAGCCGAACTCATATGGATGGATGTCAGTATCAGCTCTGAATAAAGCCTAAGATAAACCCCAGCCTCTTTCAAAGTATTGCCACATCTGCAGCTCTATCACCCTGCACCAATCGGCATCATTTGTCTCTCATCGGTTACCCTGTCTCCTAAACAGTCCATTCCATCAACTTCTACACTCAACCAATTACACCCAAATTATTTTCTCCCACTCCCACCCAGCACCCCCGTCCTTCTCGCTGGGACACAACAGTGGGGTGACATTCTCACTAGCCAGCTCTAAATGCCAGTTGCTTAATAATCACACTTTGAAGCTTGTACTTCAGACATCCAGCTTGGTCTCAAAGCTCTTCCTCTGAGCAAGTTCCTGGTTTTTGGACCTTTTCCTTTGATGTTTCCACATCCAAATTGGTGCCGAGGGCCAATGGGCAGGGATTCCTGATCTCCATTGTTAATCATTTTGAAAAGATGGCACAAGCTTTTGAATTCTTGCTGAGATTTTGAAGACATATGTCATGACATCTTTCAGCCAGCAGCCATCTTGCAAGCTAACCGCAGGCCTCTTCTCAACCCTGTGCAAACAGTCTGGGCAGATCATCATGACATTTATGAACAACCCTGGCACTGACATCAGACAGGCAATGCATTAAATCTAAATGATTCCATGCAGCCATCCAATAATTCTCAACCACTGTTAAGCTGATGGATCTTTCTGCAGGTTGTCCCTATTGTACCTGCAATCTTGATGTTCATGTGGCCATCCAGCAGCAGATTCTCTGCCTTCAGATCCCTGTGGACGATGTTGCGGTTGTGACAGTACTCCACTGCCGACAGGATCTGCCAGAACTTCCTCCTGGCCTCCAGCTCACTGAGGCGGCCGTGCTTTGCCAGGTAGTCTACAATCGTAGAGAGGGAGAGAGGAGCAGAGTGCAGACAGGTGAGTGATGTGTCCTTTGAAAAGTATATAGAGATAACTGATGAATGGGTTTTGTGCAACACTTTGTTTGTGCTGAAAAGGTTTGACTTTTGATGAAGTGCAGACCTGGTGAGAACTATATTTACAGCCGCTGGTCTTTACAGCATGTTTTCTAAAGTGATTCAGTCTTGTCTTTCAGAAACCCTTGTTCTTACCCCATAAGTGTATGTGTGCGTGTGTGTGCACATGTGATCAGGCAATGGTTGGGAGTGGAGAGTAAACTGTGTTGTCATAGCTGGAGGAGGAAAGGGCAGGATGAGATTTCTGAGAACTGTTGTTCCACTACATAATGTCCACATTGGTACAACTTGGAACCGGGTGTGAACTGTGGGGGTGGGGTTTAAAGCTGCAGAGTGCAACTTTTTAAATAAATGAACAGTCAGTTACATTCAAATTATGATGAAATTCTTCCTATTGGCATTCAAACTAAGAGAGTATGAGGATTATTGAAATGCAAGGGGTTATTATTCTTATTTTTCCACCAAATGAATCGTGTTTTTGAGGCCTTTCCCAGGCCCCAAAACTCACAGATTTTTGTGAACGCATCAGACCTGGTGTAAATTTATATCTGAAAGGTTCAGGGAATGTACTTTCTGTACTATTCAGGTGAGAAGAAATATTAAATGCAGATGAAAGAACTTAATTGAAATTGTTTAAGACTATTTTGGGGTTCAAAAAAAGTAAAACAATTAGAGCTTATAATGCGAATTGAAAGGTTTGTGTTTTCTCTCTACATTTCAGATTTTCTTAGTTTTTTTCCTTGTATTGTACAGGATCTGCAAATATAATTGGTTATTGGTCCATGTGACTCTCTCCGTGTTTCTCAGAATAGCAGTGTTTTAAATCTCATGTTGCCTGTTAAAAATATTGTAATATACACAGGAAGTGATTCATTCGAGAGCTGCTTGAAGAAAGGAGGAAGCACAAGAGCAATGTAAGGCTAGTGCAGCAAAACTGTTGTAGCAGGATGGATTATGGAAACCGACCAACATTTCAGAAGAGAATTCTACTGCTGTAAAATACCTGGACGTTCAGTTTGGGAGTAAAAGTACGGGAGCGGTAGAGTGGTGCAAGATCACCTGGGCATACATCATGTGGAGGCACCGGCATTACTTTGGTTAAGTGCTGGAGCTTGAATGGGGATGCTGTGTTTGTCAGTGTATAACTGCAGGGCACAAACAGATGTATAAACACACTTGACAATCGGCAGGGAAAATCAAGAAGTTGATGTAAATATGAACCCGAGTCCTGACTCAATCAGTAACAAACTGAACAACTGCTAAACATCATACGTACAGTACCTGTCCTCACGAGCTGCGCTTGAAAGCAGTGAGACAGAACATGTTTGTGGTTGTTTAGAAAAGACGCATGAAACCAAAGTCTGTGCCGCCTCTCGAGGGCGGTGGATTCATTAATTTTTCTGTCTACCTTCCTCCAAGCATCCAGATCACTGACCTTTCTTTCAATGTCCGATTCTCACACTACTCACTTCAATGACAATGTTACCGTTACAGTAGGGCTGAACAATTGTGAGGAGGCAGCAAGATGGAAGGAAGGGAAAGAGTGTGGACGTGAGGGTAGGGACTTTAAATATAGGGATGACTATGACTAGCAGAAAGAGAGAGTTTGCTGATGATAGAGAGAAGGAAGGTAGATATATTGTACGGAGGCACATGGCATTCACTTGAAATATATATATATATATATATATATATATATATATATATATATATATATATATATATATATATATATATATATATATAGAGACGCATGTTGTTATATATACAATTTACAATTTATAACAACATGGACGACTTATTTAGTTAAATCAAGTTTCACTTTGATCTGGGTTAAAGACACTGGAAGACCTGTCCTTAAGTCACATAGATGGTATTACCATTAGTTTGTCGACTTTACGCAGGCACCTGGGGACTTTGCAGTTGTTCAGAAGGAAAGCCCATTCAGATCTGCTAGACATAGCAATGTTTCTCCAGGATCAGTTGGACAGATAGGGCATGCACCATGAATACAAGATGATGCATGTGGTGGCTGAAAATAATCATAATTGGAATACCACTCCCCCATATATTCATGGTTTCAAGACCTCGCCCCTTGACTTTACTAAGAAGAGAATTATATATGGAATATGGAATCACAAAGTGCAATTGCCATCAAAATATCAATATACAATGTAATGCAAGGATAAGAGCTTCATCTCACCAATTGATTCCAAAACGTATGTATTCAACTTTTGTTTTAATTTGGCATAAACAAGGAATGACAAATCAGACTTCTCAATTTGCTAATTGTGTTGCTAATCATTCAGGTCACAATCTTTTTTCAGGCTGATGAACTTTGAAAAGTGTGGCTTTCGTCGCTGTCGGCAGGGTTCCTCTTCACACCTCTCTGTCCAGATAGCTCGCTAACTCTTCAATTCACACTTTGTGGCAAACAAGATAGGACACCGTTTACTTCCAGCTGGCACGGATACAGACCACAAACCAAACCTCACAACAACACACACACACACACACACACACACACACACACACACACACACACACACACACACACACCACAACAGACTCAACCAAGAGAACTTCATATATGAGTGTGTGCATAAATCCAGAAATGTAATAATCTGAAGATCCATGAGATACACCTCATAAAAAGTACATTTTGTAATCCCAAAGCAGAAAGGACTTGCAGGCAAAGTTTGCTTGAAATAGGAATTTTTGATTGGTCTTTGCATTTGTTAGAAATCATTGCTGTTATTTCCCTGGTGTGTGCCCACATGTGTGTGAAGATACAGTTGAATCACTGAGAAGTTTCAAAACAACGAGCAGATCTCTTTCAAGTTGCACAGAAATGTCACACTAAGCCAATTTCACAGCCCATTAATGTCAAAAATATTGTGCCATCAACCAACCAGGACATTTAAAGCACAGCAATGTACATCTCGAGGTTGGTGACTTGCATCACATTGTAATTAGCTCATTTTAATATCTTTGTATTGTCTCTGGAGTTGACCAAAAGGACAGCTGTTTTTTTGTTTGGGACAAAGTTTGCACAGTAAAAAGGACTAAAGGCTTCATGCGGCACTACTATAAGGACCAGTGTGTAACATTTAGAAGGGTTAATTGGAAGTATTAATGTAGGTGTATGTTTGTATAAGTAGATAATCACTTTAAAATGAAATGGGGTGCCTTAAGTTAAGTATTTTGATATGTGCTTGAGGTAAGGGCCTTGCTTTCCGAGGCCGTCACCTTGCTCCATTGTGCTGTGTGTTTGTAATCCAGGTTGATGATGATGCTGCTCCATCATAACTGATGTGGGCTAACTTCTGACGGTGTGGAACCCTCATTAGACAGCAGCTGAGAAATTCCACAGTGGAGGCCATTCAGTGACCCAGGCCAGTTTTCATGCAACGCTGCTAATCAAAAAGCACACTAGGGAGGGGAATGTGTCAAAGAGGTCCAACTATGCACCTGTAAGGAGAACAGGGGATCTAAAGTCATAACTGTACACGCTTCGGGGCTGAGGATGCACTCGCATTTTAACTGCACAGTGGCTTAAACAGCAGGCCGTCATTATATTTTATTAATTGTTTATATTATTCACGTCCACATACAGAAGTCAGCCGCAGGGTAATTTTGTTCATGTGCACTTAAAACGGTGTATCATACATCAATGTAGTATATACAATAAAATATCTATCTATCTATCTGTCTGTCCGTCCCTGCCATTCATTGCATCTTGTGGATTGAGGCTGAATGATTTTTAATAAACATCTAATTGTGGTTATTTTGAACTGCAATTGCGATATGATTTTGCGATATTAGGGAGGATTACTGTGTGCACTACTGTGTGATATTTGTGCAGATCTGTGAGAAACGTTCTCTTCAGTCTGTGATGTGAATGAGATGTGTATAGATCGACAATAATTCATCTAAAAATGATATTTACACACATTTGAAAATTGCAGTGGTTGCCTTTTGCCATTTCGATAACATCTCCATTAATTGTTCAGCCCTATTGTGGATGAAGAGTGTACATTTCCAACACTCCAAGACATTACACAGTTGAAAGTGCTAACTACTAACCAACACACAAACTATAACGTGATTTAAAGATGGCACAGTAACTAGTGAATTTATTGTCTTTAAGATTTAAATCAGTATCAAAAACTGCTGCAAATGAATTAATTGGAGCTCTGAAATGAATCTGGCTTAACTGAATAAAAGAATAAAATACACTTAATGCTAAACAATGAGTAGCAGCAGCGTGTTGCTACTGTTTGTTCCACAGTAGCACATGAAAGACAAGTCATTACTGTTTGAGCAATCAACACTGCACAACCTCTCTCTCTGACACACACAAGTTATGTTGCCCCCAGTAGAAGGATGAGTAATCCACTGATGCAAAGTTGTCGAGGGCAAGGCCCTCAGCACAGTGTGAGGCATGCAGCAATGCATTCTGGGAAAGCAAACAGAAAAAGTATGAATCATGTGGGTATTAGGGAGCAGCTCAACAACCACTGTGTTCCACTTCTGCTGAGAGCTGGTTGAGGAGTTAAGTCTCTCAGCAGCTGCTCAGGTTTAGAGGGGACAAACATCATGGGTACAAACTGGCTTGTTCAACAGATCTTTGGCTTGACTTCAGACAACACCATGGGGCAAGTGTGTGTGTGTGTGTGAGTGCGTGCGTGCGTGCCATAAACTTTAGATTAAATAGTCATTTGCAGGGTTTGTGTTAGTCTTACACATACATGAATGTGAGATGGATGAAATGTGTGTACTATTTTTTTTTAGGATCGTTTCTGGCATTAACACTGACAAGAAGTCCTCATGGAGACCAAAACCTGGTCCTTCGGGTTAGGCAATAACTGGTTATGGTTAAGGTTTGGGATAACACTTTGTTGATGATGTCCAACTGAAAATAAGTCAGTGCAGTGCCCTAAGAAAAATAGCTGCACAAACCTGTGTGTGTGTGTGTGTGCGCGTGTGTGCGTGGACGATAAAGGGCAAACACACATTCACAGACACTGGCGACAGATCATACACCGGGAACTGATACCCAAACCACTTGCGTACAGCTGCCCCACTCGAGTCAAATCTTTGTGCACGTTGATGGATGCTGATACTGATTTAATACTGGCACCTCCGGGGGCTAAAGTGGACTGAAGTCAGCTGGAGCTGAGCATGACATCCAAGTTATGTCCTGCCAAAATTCAGATGCAGCTACTGGTCGTGACACTTGGTATTCACTCAGAATAAATACAAAAAACAACAACAACCACACAACTAGCTAAGCACTGAGTCCAGACTAGTGTCTGGATTACCACCAACTCTAATATATTCTTCTTCAGTCCATTACCTACAAAACCTGGAAAATTCAACTCAACATTTGTCCTTTACCTTTTCATTTATGCTGCTTACAATCAGGCAAATGAGGCAGAAACACAGCCTCAGTAGCAGGGTAATATCTGCTAACTGTGTGGATATTTTGGCAATAATAATGATATCCTTTCATTTTATTTAGTTGCGTCTCTGTCGTGTTTAGTTCAATTGCTGAAATCCCTCTTTGTTCTTTGTATTTGTAGCCAAATTATTCAAATATTGTTCTCGACACAGTCAGAATGTGTCGGCCTGTTTCAGAGAACCTTTGGATTTGAAATAATCAGTTGCAAAAAGAAGAACTACTGTATTTTACGGCCACTTTTAGAAGTCTTTCATTATTAGGTTAATTCACAAAACTGAGATTAGTGAAGATGATTTAGTAATGAAAACAAACTCACAGCTCATACTGTGGGGCTTTCATTTCTTTTTATTTATTGCATTTATGTATTTATTTAGTTAATTCATTTAGACAGAGCATCTGCCTGTTTGTGGCTTGGATGTGGACATAGATTTCAAGCATTTTGTCACACTTGGATTAAAATAAGGCTCAGTTTAGTGTAGATATGTTATCATTTTCCCCTCAGGTCTAATTTAAACACTATAATACAACAGTAAGTAAAGTACTAAAGTAGTTTTAAGGACAAAACACATTTTTAAATCTTGATGATGCTCAACATACGAGATCATATGGAAGACATAACCCTTGCTGACCATCTCATAGATGAGTAATAAGTTATTATTTTGTTTTCTGCTTCATACAATATCATGTGAACGAAAGAGAGTAATAAAGAAATGAAGGGCACATTTTAGCTGATATTTAATTTACCTTAAAAAACCCATATTATTTATACATGCGATTTATTTATATAAACTACAACTGTAAACTGCTTTGAAATGTTTTCAAATCACTGAAGAAGACAAACACAAATGACTCCAGCTCAAAAATAACGTCATGTTTATCGTGTTAAAACCTTTTCCATTTTTAGGTGCCTGACGCTCAAAAGTGTGTGTGAAATTTGCTCCTCTCAAACATGACCAATCCCCTGTTAGACAGTGTCAATGTTAACTTCTCCTCACGATGGTCTGTGCAACCTGTAAAAGCCATAGCTAAAATCCTTTTCATACCTGTCACTTGTAACTAATGAATATTTAATCTCTTCATAGATTAGTGCCAGATTGCTTTTCTTAAACCACGCAGATACTTAAACTCTGCTCTCCTGGATGTTAATCAGACCAGAGTTAAAACGTGCAGTGATGCTGCGATAGATTTGTGTCACAATGTTGTTGGCCATAATCTCTGCAGCAGAGGACATCAGGCAATCTGTCAATCCAAACACACAATCCTTTTTTTTTTTTCCTTGTCCTAGTGGTCTCATGACTATTTACAACTATTTACTATGTTTTAAATCATGATCATTTCTTATCCTTAGGACTTAATTGATGCAAAGCACTTTTGAGAAGCAAAGCAGTTATTTCAATTATTATCATAATTACTACTACTACTACTATAAGAATGGGCATTATTTTAATTATAGGGAAATCTGAAAACTATTTGCTTGATTGCTTTGTCTATAAAATTTATCAAGAAAGCTTGTTAGAAAATATATGTATAACATTTTACAAATCATTTTAGCTCTATATGTAGATATTAAAATTGACTTAAATACTTGTATGTATACTTGTGTTTTTTTCAGAGGGAATGGTCATTTTTACATAATTATTCTCATTTTCATTCGAAAAAACACATTTAAAAGGATCACTGTGTGAGATCTATACACTGTGTGAAAATGTGTATAGATCAAGACTAATAATTCATATTCTGACACACATTATGCTCCAGTCCTGTCTAATCTGTACATAGGATGATGTTCTTCAAATCCATTTTGCTTATTGCATGGAGGACATTGCACATTCTTTCCAGGTTGTATTGCTTTTTATTTTCAAGTAGCCCTCGCTATATTAGATTTATGTTTTTCTCCTCTGGTCATCAAAGTCAAAGCTGCCACAGCCCCATCAGATGATCCGTACAGAGCACAGTCATTGTGATACGAAGGTTATTTTATAATGACATCAAAAGCAACAGCTGCTGTAAAAAAATAAGAAAACAGCAGAGTAACTCCTTTGAAATTAACCAGCCTCGCCGTCTCATTTCCTTTTTATCATCATGAGTGATCCTACTCACTGGAAGATATAAAAATCCCTCTCTCTCCAGCAGTGCTTCCTTAAATATGCATGCCCTACATTTCTCCAACACCTTCCAAATTCAAATGGATGTCCCCTGCTCTCGCCTCCATTCTCTTCCACCTCCTCTCGTCTCCTTCCTATGCTCTACGCAATTCCTCTTTATTTTGTGGTTGACCCAATTTCCAGGTTTGATTCATCCAGCGGTGTAGAAACAGACTGTGGGTGCAGCAGACTGACAAAGGCACACTTTCTTTGTCTTTCCAAATCCAAACTTGTGCACACGCATGTGCATCCACACGCACGCGTCACCCCCCCCCTGCTCCACCACAAACACCATGCACTCGTTGGTCTGAACGGAGAATAGGAGTGTGGACTGTTTAAGTATACACAACACATTCACATCTTCCCTGCTGTGACACATATGTTGTGAAGCAAACCTGAGAAGTGTATCTTGTCATAAAAGCGGAGGCAACTCTCCGGAGGGCAATAGTGGAGGAAGAGGTTGACTTGGCAGCTTATCCATTTGTCTGCATTCAGTATGGCTGAATGAGTTGATCCACCTCCAGAACAAGTACTTGGAAAGCAGAAATGATTGTTCAATTTTGCAAGATTGAATGCTCTAATACTTGCCTAGTGCTGCAGCAGCGATGAATTGGTGTCTGGCTGAATAAAAGCGGCTGCAGCTGCAGCTGATAATCACATATGATTGTCTTATGTAACTATATTACGTTGTTCAATTAGGGCAGAGGGGTCTGAGGAATGAGGACACAACTTGGTTTTATAATACTCTGGGACGATCCATGGGAAAAAAATTAATATCTATGGATTATGGAAAAAAACGAGTTTAACCAATCATGATAGGTTATTTGAAAAGGAGGAGATCATCATTTGGGAAAATACACAAACTCTTTCCAAGGGTTGAACGAGAAAAAGGAAGCCACTCGGCTGTGTGTGAAGTAAACACTACAGCTACGAGTCTCTAAGCTTATCTCAGTAAATAACTATAATTTGACATCTTAATCAAGAAATGGTTCAGGTTTCTTGTATCTGTTGTATTGGATAACAATAATTATATTTAAGCTTTTAAAATATCATTTTGGTTAAAGAGCTTCTACATACTGGTGTATTAACCATTACATTAAAAGAATGAGTTTGATTAACCAATGCTGTTAGTTCAGGGCAGCTGTGGCTTTGGTTGGTGGTCTAATAAATGTGTTAAGCACAGTATGCAGTAACACAGAGGAGTCTTGCTACATGTCTGTATTTCCTTTTCTGTTTCAACCACACGGTTTTCTCATTCATTTTTTTTCCCCCTGGTATCTGATTCTCAGCTCTCAGTGGGTCACGGGAGCAGGAGCTGCTGCTACTGCTGCTGAGTCAACATCACAAGTGGAACACTGGCCTAAGAAAGACACATGCACACATACTGTATGTGCGCACGCACACACACACACAGACACACACACACACACCTATTAAGTTTACCATACACTACAGAGTAGAGTAAGCCTCTTAGCTACTACAGTATGTCTGGAAGTAGTAGCTAAGTGCAGACATTCCGAGACAGTGTGATAGGTGAGGCCAACAATGAGTGGATCATGATCTACTTAGTTTGGCCACATCAGACAGGTCTACACTTGAAATATGCAAGTGTACAAATATTTCATGTTCCGAGTTGGAATGGTCCCAAGAATCCCAGTTTTTGGTTCCAAAATATTTCACTGTAACATTTCTGAGTGAATAAAAAAACGACACATGCAAAAACAAGCTTCTTCTTTGGGCACATGTCTCATGTACTGGATGGGAGAGTGAAGTGTGTACACATTGTACAAATTGAGTGTGTGTGTCGTGGTGATAGAGTGCACATGCTTCCAACGGCAGACCCAAGATAATTTGTTATCTTCATGTACTATTCTTGCTGTGTTCGAACTTGTCTGTCTCTTCCTGCACAATTTGCTTTATTTGCACCTAAGATTATTAGAGTATAACATTTCCACTGATGTGCTTTAAAAAAAGAAATCATTAGTGTACACTGTATGTTCAGACTGTCTTCTTGGAAACTTTAATCATTTTAATGGTCCTTTGGCAAATTTAGCCTACTTCCATTTTTGTCTCTAAAATACTGGTGACTGACTGGAAATTACAGTCTACAGCAAAGGAACAAGTTTAATTTCTTTCTGTTCCATATTTTTCTTAATGTGCTGTACTTTCTGAAAATGAGTCAACACTTGAGTATCTGGTCTATTTTAGTCATTTAAAAATCATTATGCAAGACCCTTAGGGCAAATCATTGATCTGTGCTGTTTATTTGAGATCATCTCATACTAAAACTGCTTTTGGAGCATTCATGGTTGATACTGTACAATCTAGAACACAGTTTTGTGTGATTTTTGAAAATCAAGCGTAGCACATTATGTTTTAGAACCGAATATCACTTTTTTTAAATTATTTGTGTTACGGCAGCAGCAGAAGCAACAGACAAACATAAATATAAATGAATAACTACAAGATAAAACAATGCAGTGCCAAAACAAGTCATTGTTGGTTGTTTGGAGCACTGTTATATACTGTTTTCTGTGGCGTTTATTAAAAGATTAATCAAGAGGAGTGCTTGAATCGACATGTTTATATCCGGTCTTTTTTTGTTGTCAGCTGATTGCAATTGCACCATGATGTACCATGGTCCATTAAAATGACTGAATAACACCAGCAGGTAGACAATATCCATGGTGTCTTGCATGATCTCAACATCATGTGATCCTACACCACACAGAGTAATAAACTCTTCTTTTTCACTTTGAGGCTGCCTCTTTGTGTTCTTCAAAGGCATACAGTGATGTCATTTATACTACAAGAAAACAATGTCAGCATATGAAGCAACACAATTACTAGCAGCTAATGACAAGGAATGCATTGGGACTCTGTTCTCATTTTTCCATCTATGACCTTTGAGATTTGGACCAAAATAACTGTAAGGGCCTGAAAACTCAACAAGACTTTGATACTTCCTTGTTTATCAAAAACACTACTGACACAACACAGCTGATATTTTTTTGCGTGGAACAGATATGGGGAGTATGTAAATGAAGTGGATGGGGGGGCAACGTGCATAAGACACAGAAATCACGCTGATCTTGTACTTGAAAATATCACTCACCAAAAATCTCCCCATTCTTGGCATACTCCGTGACTAAGTAAAGCATGTTCTTCGTCTCCATCACCTGGGAGGGGGAGAGGACAAAGGAACAGGGGCCAGGGGAGGGGGGGAAAAAAAGAGTGGGAGAGTCCATGTGAATACACAGAGGAGACCACTTTTCAAGAGCAACATTATCAGACAATTCACAAAAACAATCTCCTGCAACAAGAGAGTATTAGAAAGAAAAAAAAAGAAAAAGAGAGCCAAAAACAGACACAATTGACCAAAATATAACAGAAACTGCCCACGAGGCTCCCACTCTGTGGTTTAACTGCAGCATCTGGCATCCACAAAGTCATGAGCAAAACCCAAATGCATGAATGGTACAGAGTCTAAAAATGGCAACCATGTAAGAGAATGGAGGTGGACAGTTGGTGCTGCAGAGCATATCTGAATGGTACTTAAAACCTTTTAGTCCTCACCCAGTGCCACATTGTGTAGGAGGAAAAGAACCGATTTAGAAACAGAAACACTCGGGTGATGAATAGAATTAAATGCAGAGGGCAGAATCAGATGGAGAGGGGAGGATGAATCAGACACAGAGAGCCAGACATTCACACTAGAAAGCCCACGCTCATTGTTTATGATCAGTTTTCCATCTGTTACACTGACCGATTCATGGATTTAGGAAATGAAAACCAGTTTGTGTTTTCTCCTTTGGTTGGACTCTGTTGTTTAACAAACACATTCTGTTCTCTCTCTCTATCGTGGAGAGACTAGCTGATGAATTAAGGGCAGCAACAGCAACTCATTTGGGGGGTAAACATTTTCTCACAGTGCATATTTTTACTCCTCACAGCAGGAAAAGTAAAGGTGTAACTAATAGTATTGACGACGACGGCTCTCTTTTATTTTGCAGTGCCAGTATGACACGGCACCTAGGTATAATAGTGTGACACCTGGCACTGGCGTGACTGGATTGCAGCTGTTATCAAAATCATAAACTATGCAAAATGTCGGCTGATGTTTTAGAAAGCATTCAACAAAAACACTTACCTTTACTTCATTTGTTACAAAAGGAGAAAACAGCATAATATGACATGAGCTTTCACCTCCAACAGGTTGACATTATTTGTTAGGATTGATGTGATTTTATTGTACCCTACTACGACATATACATTTTGTTTTCTACTTGACAAGCCAGACTTATTAAATGACAAAGCAATACTTTACTATTGTTCTCTTTCTAAAAAAATAAAAAAATCTTTTTGACCACGAAATTGTAATAGTGCCTCTTCCATCCCCACTCTGCCCACGAATGACATGTTGTAACTGTGGGGTTCAGGTCCCATCAGTGGGATTTATTCTAGCAGAATTTCGTCAGTTTGCTTGCAATATTTTGTGTTCTGTAACCACTGCTGCAAACCAAATTTAGTCTGAACTGGTGCATAGATGGAGGTACGTAACTCGATTGACTCACAGTGACTCGAAGTGTGTGAATCAGGCTCAGAAAGTTCTAGAGTGATGCCAAACTGTAAATCATTCACAAATACTGGGAAATCATTAAAAAACATCTCTCAAACCTCTCAAATATCAAGAATTATGAACCAGAGTTTGTCATCTTTGTGGCAGAGACAGCACTACTGGTTCACGACACAGGGATGGGATCATAATAAATATATACATTATTTAAATTAATACATACTTTCTGTGTTTCAGATTTGTGAGGGACTATGGAATTCCAGAGACTACTGAACTGTGTTTTGCTGTACATGACATGTTAGGTTAGTACCTAACAACACAGTGTTATAAGGAGAATAACATTTTGCATAAATAAAAACTAAACATGATTCTGATCATTTTGGCTTACATGGATTTGAATGCCCAGTCCTGTTTTTAAGGCCACATAACAAGCCAATATGTTGAGTTTTATAATCCATTTTTTGTTTGTTTTTTAAGTGGAAAAAGTTGAATAGAATCGTATTATTTGTGTTACAGATAGTAGATACAGTGCCTCCATTGATAGTCCATGCTTCAGCTGTATCAAGTGATTATTGATTTCATTTTAAGATAACACATTACACAAGATACACAGACACACAGAACTGTGTGCGTTTCAGAGAAAAAGGGGGGAGGGATATATATGAATACCAATATGTGTGATGTTATAAATCTTAATACAAGGGAATGATTCATGCGTTAAATTTCAAATGCCACAAAATGCAAACAGCTCTGAGTGTTAAGGTTACCGTCACCGTGTCTCTCGCTTCAGGTGATATTGAACATGTTATACAACACACTTTATTATATTACAGATTGTTTAGAAAAAATGGATAAGATATCATTTGGTTATTTATTTTGACGTCAATAAACTTTTTAAAAATGGACAGACACTGTGGTGAACCACAGGATGGCTGTTTGATATTCTGACATGGGACTGTAAATTAATAGTTTATCAAAATAAAATTATTTTAAAACTATTAATAATGTGGGGGTTCATTATAGCATAGAAGACATTGACATTGAGTGCATTGATCTATCAAATATCCTTGAATATATTTATTCAAGGACTTCCAGGAACATCTTTAATTTTTAGAATGAAGGATCCATTTTATGTTGACACGACTTAAAGTAACTAAAAACAGAGCGGTTTGGTAAGAGCATGTCATGATAACTTCACTGCTTAAAGTCTTTGTACTTGCAGAGACTCACTGATTGACCTGTGCTGATTGGACAGTTGGGCTGTCGGAAACAATGACACATACTAAAATAACACAGCAAACAGCTAGAGTGGAGTCACATGGTTGTGTAACGATAACAGGGGTAAGAAACAGGACCCACAGGCTTATGTAATGCAACAGCATCACTACAATTGTTGAGATATTGGACTGTTTTGTGCCAAACAGCACTGTATCCTTTTGTCTGACTAAAATACCTGTAGCAAGTACCAGTGTATCAAGTGCAACAGCAGAATAAATCATGTGGAATGTCCTTACACGTGGCTTAGGGCTTAAGGGGAAATTACATGTATAGGATTAAGTTGAATATATATATATATATATATATATATATATATATATATATATATATATATACATATACATATACATATACATATATATATATATATATATATACATATACATATATATATATATATATATATATATATATATATATGTATAAAAATAAATAAATAATGCTGTACCATTGCCAGTAGTAGTTGTCCAGCTACAATGACAAAGCTGTCTCTTACACTGTATGCTATGACTTTTTTCCATAAAGGCGGTGCACATTAACAGTAAGCAATTTTGAATAATCTACTCGGGCCTAAATTAAACATTATACATACAAGTAATATAGATAACTGTCATTGAAACATTTTTATATTTGAATTTTCAAACACAGTCCAAATACAAACACTCATAAAATCGATTTCTACACTGTATGAATGTGTAGAAAAGACACGGAGTGCCGAGTGTCCGTCAGTCATTAACTACCGTATGCTCTCATATCTTAAAACTATCCAGTGGCGGCAGATTCAGCTAGACATCAGTTGTTTGCTAATGCATTAGAAAATGACCTGGATTGGCCGTGTGTTCAACTCCAACTGCTAAAGTACCTGGAAGAACGACAAAGGTGAATTCTGCCAGAGGCAGTCGCCGACTCCAGGCCCCCTCAACAGATGTTACACTGAGCCCTCACTGTAATACATGTAACATGAGGAGTCTTTGTGACCAGCTCGCAGTGCCACTTATAATATATGTTAGACAACAATTCAGGGAGGCTTTTAAAACACACCCCTTTAAAAAGGTCCAGTGTGAAACATTTAGAGGGTTTGTTGTCACAAACAGAACATACAACCCATTAGTATGAGGATGAACATGTGTAACTTTAATTTAAAATAAAAAGAATAACATTTTCATAGCCTTAGAATAAGCCTTTTAAATGTTCTTTCCATCATGGACTTGCTGTATAGAGGCTGCCATCTTGCACTGTCATGTTTATCCAATAATCCAGGGTTCTAGCTTGCACATTTTAGCGCGTCGGCCCCTTACGCCATGATTTGTGGTAAAGACTCAAAATAGGTTTCCACTGCAAGTGCTCATTCCACGAAGGCGCAATTATATCACTTCATTTATAGTAATAGCTGCTAATTAAAGTGAATGTTTGAAACATAAAGAGTATGAACTTAACAATCAAAATCTGCCACAAACACAACACACCAAACCATTCATAAGCTAAAATGCATGTGTGCGCACACACACACAGACACAAACATAGACAATGACCAATGGTGTTTACGGGGACAACTTGGGCCCAAATGTCTCTTCGATCCTTTTGTACTCTTTTATGTTCTAAAAGGCAAAAATAGCAATAGCAATAATATTTGTATTTATTATATTAAGACATTATCTTCAAACCCTAATACTTTTTTCAGTGTTTTAAGATCATCTGAGGCTAGAAATTAGTCATTTAGAATTTTAAAATATGGTTCTGCAGCTCTGTTTACACGAGCGCTCAGAGCAGCATTGCCTCTGCCTGTCCTATTGAAATCAACCACTGGTTGAGAACTTGAAATAAAACATTTTCTGTGTCATGGAAGGCAGTTTTCAGATCATTTGAGGCGAGAAATTAGTCATTTTGAATTTAAAAGTGTGGTTTATGTATCAAGACTTTGAGAAGGGAGTGAACAGCTCCGTTTATGCAGACGCTCTGTGGTCATTGTGCCCAGCACAGAGGAGCGTTACCTCAGGCTTTCCTATTGAAATTAACCACTGGCTCAGGAACTGGTTTTCCGACGATTATTCAACTAATTAGATACGATTTTCGAAAAGTGTTTTAGCATGGAACGCCCATCCATAGTTTCTACAGCAGCCTGAAAAGACAAACCAGCCAAAGCATGTGCAATCTGCTTTTTTAATCTGAAGACTACTATGCAAACAAATAAGACTGACTTCCTTTTTGGTATGTGAAGGCCACCGTAGTTCCCTGCTGTCCTCCATTTGTTACAATCTGCAGTCTCACCATTACATGGCAAATATTCCTATACAGTGGACTGAAGATGGGAATCAGTAAGACTTTGATAATAATGCTACAAATTATTCAGATACTTAATCAATTCACTAAACAGTTCCTGCTCAGTTTTGTGCCTCCACAGCTTTTCAGAGTCAGTGTCACAGTTGTGCTGTCTCTGTGTCTGTGAGTATTAACTATGCAAATGTTCCACTGTTAACTGCTGTTGTCACTGTGGTTAAGACTTTCTGAGTCTGCCTGCATGGCACAAATGTTATTATAACATAGCATGGGATATTTACCCTTGGCAAATACATTCTGCTTGGTTGGAAAGCAGGGGAGCTCATGTGTGAAATGTCAAAAGATATGACATTCCTGGTACTAAAGCCGACATAAAAAGATGTTTCAGCTTTTTCTTAGCATTTCAATCTTTACTTCCAAATTAACATTTTACAGATATAACAAGCTGTCAAAATTACAACTCGTACACTTCCTCAAATAATGCTATGCTTTCAATAGTAAACCCTTAAATTTAAAAAAAATAAATATAGACGTTTATAATAAACCTAGGTTAATTGTACCAGAGCAAGTGTAATAACAATAAAACTTGGATAATGCACCATAAAAAGGCACACAAAACTACAATAAAATGATAAGGTAAAGGCGAAGGTAGGCTGTGTCTGTGAAATGTACTGATCACACAGGAGCCAAAACTGAAAATATCACTTAACAGTGATTAATATAATGTTAAAACATATTCTAAAAGTAATGGGCAACAAGTGCAGTGCTAACATTGGAATGAGTTTGATGTCAATGTTTTATAAACATGACAGTATTGACAAATTGAACTCATCAGCTTGGAAAAATACAATTCACATTGTTTGAATGATTTGGAACTGGTTCTGGATTCTGCCTGGACAACTTTTGTTCATGGATAATGATAATGAAAAACTTCCCCGTCTGTGTCATACTAACTGGATTAAATGGACAAGTACATCAAGTATGGTGGCATTCCTCCATCACTGCATGTAGTTATGATGAGGTGGGTTTAGAGAAAAAGTGTGATCAAAAAAAAAAAAATATCAGTTATGAAAAAGCAAATAAAAAAAACAACCCAACAGGTTAAACCATTTATCATCACACATCACTGCAACATGGGGAATAACAACTTACAAAGAGATTTCAATCAGAGAGAGACAAAAAGGACACACAAGCCCAGCCGAATGATAACAGCAGAGAGAGGAAAGCAGCAACACCAAAACATTACAACATTATTGCCCAGCTAGCAGTGAATAGGTGTCGGTCTAGTGCAGATAAAAGGCATTAGAGCCAGTAACTCACCTGGTAGAGTTTGATGATGTGGGGGTGGTCAAGCATCTTCATGATCTGAACTTCTCTGTAGATCTTCTCCAGGTTGACAGCATCCAGTTGGGTCTTATCAATGATTTTAATGGCCACCTGCAAAATAGTGGCACAACAGTCAGTATTATTATTAACTAGCACTAACTTACAGTAGAATCATTGTTAGGTCTTTTTGCACCCCACACTAGGGCTGCATAACATATTGAACCATAAATAATTATTGTTCCTTAAAGAGGGTTTTTCTTACCACATAGTTGTTTTTTATTTGCATTGTTTTATCAATGTTTCCTAATATGGCAGCCAAGCACACTTGCATTTCACATTTTTGTTCAGAGTCTGCATAGGTTTCACTGTCTGGGTCTGTGTTAGCGGCAAACGCGAGGCAGCCAGACATCAACACAGTTTACTGGAGTATTTGTTTATTTATTGCATGTCATGTCCTCATTGCAATATTCAACAACATTATCCCACAGTACGTGTTTTCCTAATATCGTGCAACCCAATTCCCACACTCACAACAAACTCCAACGACACATACAGCAATTTTTATATTCCCAGCGTAGCACAAGGACAGAGTGTCCTTCTCTGCTGAGAGAGTGGCAAACTTTTTCAGACACAGCATAAACAGTTAAAAGCAGCCCGTACTGGAATTTTCATAAACACTTTTCAAAATTTGAGCCGTGATGAAATATCATACTACGGTTCAGCAGAGGCAAACACATGCCTCACTGGATACACACACACACACACCCACCCACCCACTATGACATGTACGTGTAAATCGCACGCTCACAACCTCAACGCTCTTGGCTCTGAGTAATGATGTCCGGTAGGTAACAAGGCGATATTAACATCTCTCCTTCACATGGTCTTATAAACAACTTTTCACCAGTGTGGTCTGAAGTGTTCTGAGAAAGCTGGAGGCGTAAACAACAGGAGACCTCAACTCCACTGCTCGGTAATCACTGAAAACTAAAAGAACAGGGCTGGTTTTTTTAGGACTCGTATACTGTATGTTGGTACAGGAACTAGTGACTCTTAAAAGTTTATATGAAGATTATCATTCTTCCATCTGCACAAATGTGAGTATATGAACCGACTATATGTCATGGAAAAGTCGTACAAAACAAACAATCTGAATCAATAAGACAATATGTAGCAGTTAATCATGAGGGTGAGATGTTAAAAATGGATCCGTGAGTGTGAAGGATTATCAAATGTATAAACACCACACAGCGGTTTATAATTGCGCCTCTAATCACACTGATGAGTTTGTTTTACTCTGTTTTGGCAGCCATCAGATGAACAGCAGAACTTCCCTGTTCACACTATACTTTATCAGGAATGCGCAAGGGCATGCATTTGACTGGCGTCCATTGTGGGCTGCGCGGTGACGTCATTCCAGATAATGACAAAGGATGAGTCAGGTGCAGCATTATCCGCCAGATTATCTGGAATTATTTTTGCATACGCATTTCTGCTGTAGCATAGAGCCGCATTTGAGAGCCGCATTTTTCCTGCACTAATACGAACACAAATTAATGTTTTATCCTCTTCCATCTATTTGTAGTTAGCGCTTTAAGATGTGGACTAATTAAAAGTTAAGTAGTATGTTGTTTTAATGTTTCTAACTTTTTTTTTTTTTCTTACAGCACTCAATATACAATTCAGTGCTCTATGGAAATGGCAGGATTAAAGGACACACACAAAAAAGGATCTGAGCTAAGTGATTACACTCAACTAGAGAAAGCACTCCTGCAAAACCTCCTTCACACTAAAATAATAATAATAATAATATTTTCTTTCTTGGGTCATTACCTACATCCCTAGTAAATGTCCTCAAAATTCACCTTGGATTTTTTTTATAGTTATGATGCTCACAAACAACCAGACAGAAAAATGTCTGCAAAAACATGACCTCCTTTGGCAAAGGTAGCAACACATAATACAACACAAGACTTCTAATGAACTCTATTAGCACAAGGTCATTTAAGAGCAATGATTAAGCCTCACGTAATGAGAGCAGAAATGGAGGGCGGTGCTGTGTGGAGAGGATTAATACATGTATGGTACCACATGGGAGCGAGCTTGCACTACATTGTGAACCAACGAGTTGCAAAATATACATAAATCGGATGAATAGGTTAGTATGACACGCAGGAACCACGGGATGAAAAAGTGGGTTATGCAAACACCTGCACTTATCTGGGAATATGCACAGTCACCCGTGCAAAGAGACACATCAGATCTGATGTTTAATGCGTCATTAAACCTGATTTTCCTCACAGTCTTTTACCAGGCTAACATCTTTTTTGCACTGGCATGGTTCCAAGGCAGATGGCATCACATAAAGTTGATAGCCTGCCTTTCCAGCTGACCTTGGCCACTTTAATAAACAGCCTGGCTCTGGCCATGGGTCTGACTGAGCCAAGCATTTGCACTGGCTTTGTGTACCAACCAGTGTTGAGTGAGCTCTACGAAAATCAGTTGCCTAAAAAACAGTCAGCCAGTCTAAATACCACGCTGACTCACATTAAAACCTGACCTAGTGCGACTCTTAATTTTAAATGGCTGCAGATTACACTTCTGGACTAATGCTACACTCTTTCACAGGCTTTAATAATCATATTATGAAAGATTAGAGCCATTTTTCACCGTTTTACTCATTAAGCAGACCACGAGTCTTGGCTGAGATGACGTACATCTTTGTTTGTCTGTGCAGATTACTTGCACGTTCGACAACAACAGTGGGAGGCGGTGGAGACCAAAGATCAAAGTGTGCAACTGTGTTTTCACTCATCTCCCAGGATCCAATCTTCTATCACCTCCTCTGTCTCACAACAGAGACTGGACTCTCTGTACTGTCTCTATCATTGCAGTAAAACGTCACGGCCCTCAGTGGCACAACTCACAAATTGCCTCTCTGCTCAGAGATGAGATAGCCCTATAAGCAAACTCGGGCAAATCCAAATCCTGTTCTCGCTGTGCTCACACTGCATCGCCTGAGAGTGTGCAGCCTAATATCAAACCCTCTCCAAACTCTGAGAGGACACCAGAGCAGTGTCAGAGGATTGCTGTCTACGTGCCTGTGTGCAGAATCCTTTGCTTTCCAATTACGGAGCTCTGGCTGGCACATCATGCTCCTCAGAAAGCTCTCTGCACTTTTTTTTTTTCTTTTTTGGCACAGCACCTACTGAATCACATCATTATTTAAAATTACATAATTAGACCACCGACCCATGCTTGCATTCTCTACATACAGCAACAACAAGCATGTTTACACCAGCCAGACTCTCAAGCTGGTACACTGAGGCAACTATTTGAGTAATTACCAAAAGGAGTGAAGGTGTATGATTCTCGTCAGGCGTCCAGCACAATGTACTTTTATGACAACCTGTATATTTGTATGTTGTCGTTTTTTTAATTAACTTGAGCTTTTCGGGTACCTCCCCTTACCATGGACCCACTTTATTAAGTATAACGCTTTCTGATCATAATTTACTGTCATTTATGTAACAGCAATTAGTATTTGGAAAATGGAAACCAGACATGTCCAAGACATACGGTTGATAAATTAACCACAAATTAATTTTGTGCACGTTATTAAAAACATATACACGTAAATCTTATGTAAAAGTAGTGTTGAGCTGTATACTAGTTCATGCAGAAAACTGGTATTTATTTATTTTTGTGGCA
The DNA here is from genome assembly GCF_958295425.1 of Solea solea. Classification (NCBI taxonomy): domain Eukaryota; kingdom Metazoa; phylum Chordata; class Actinopteri; order Pleuronectiformes; family Soleidae; genus Solea; species Solea solea. Next base: position 17,582,528 of record NC_081140.1, on the reverse strand, counting down.
AATTAATGAAATTAAAAGTAACCCACTCTGAAATAAATGAAGCAATATTTGGATTGCATGTAGTAAAACCTGAGATAGACAGGGCTCCAAATATGTACTTCTTAATGTACACATCATTTAACATATTTCAAACACACGTTTGTCAAGGCTTTTTAATATTGCATTTGACATTGGAAGTCACGCACAATATATTAAAACACTTGTATTTATCCCCTTGATATCTTAGAGACATATTTTTAAACTACTAGGAGCCACTGCAGAGGGGCTGAAGAGCCACATGTGGCTCTAGAGCCGCAGGTTGCAGACCCCTGTCCTAGGTGAAGGGCCATACAAATTGCAGTTCTGGAGGACTGCTAAAGGCAGTAGGGGCACTGGGGCCATCACTAAAGCTGGGCCTGGAGAAGAGAGTGCTGGTGAGCGCCTAACAGCCACGCCCCAAAACACTAGGACATGGGTCTGCACATTTGACCCCTCCTGAGCTGCAGGAGGGGTCAAATGTGGCTTGCGCATTGTAGGTCAAGCTGTGGACAAACTGCTGCCCCCTCAACCCCGATGAAGACAAGGTGAAACTTCAGGCACATTTTCATTGCACTGGGTACCTCACCATACGTGATATATGGTCGATATCACGATATCCGTCTGACTGAGGTAAAAGGATTTCTCTATTTATCCATAACATAGAGAACAAACATAAAGTCTTTGTATTGAACGTGCATGGGGCATCTCTTAACGTAGCTTTCGCCGCCACTATTCCGCTGTAAACGCTCTCTTCTTCGACCAGGTTTGACCCAAGATTCCCTCATTCATTTGAGCAGCACTGCTGTGAGGAGACACCAAGTCGAAACGCCCGGGGAGTGAAACTGGCAGTGACTGTTTACTTTAGAGCTCCTTCATTTGTTAATTTAAATATTGATATTTGCCCTGGTTTATCGATTCACATGTTTCACGAGGAAGGACGACGATATATCACCAAATCGATATCTGGTATATTGAAATATAGATTTCCCATAGCAACATAGCGAAGGTTCAATATAAATGGATAACATTTTGAACGACTCAATGTTTTACATGCCGTTTTCTGCACAAGAATATGTTCAAACCACAATTAATTCAACTGGCTCTAACTTTGCATCAGGAAGAAAACTCCTGTCATTTTAAAACACATGTATCATGAGAGTGCTTTTGCCTTATTACGTCCAGCACTTCTGCTTTTCTGTGTTGCACATTTTGCTCCATGTGCTGTCTGTATAATTTGGTCACTTTGTTGAACCTATGACGGCTTCAAAGCTCTACTACAGGACGCAGCGTGCATGTTGACCGGTGAGTGTTTCCCAGCAGCAGCAGCAGTAGCAGCAGCAGCAGCAGCACTGGTGGTCAGACCTCTTCCTGGCACTGATAATGTTGGCTGAATGAGGGTGAATGTGCACTCAGTCATTGCTCCTGCTGTAAACCTGCAGCACGACTCACGAGCATAGACACACACACACACACACACACACCAGCTGCTGCTGCTGGCACCGGGGCAGTGAAGCCGAGTGATCCCGTCACCCGATCCACATTTCTATTAGTGCACGATGTGGACAGCATTACGCTATCTGCTGCTGAGAATACCCGGAGTGTCAACTTGAACATAAAAAAAGTTATGTAACTCCCACTCTGTCTCTCTCTCTGAACAGTAGCACGGGTTAGCTTTGGGGGCTAACTTACTTACTCACTAACTAACTGACAAACAGTGACTCACCTCGGTCTTGGTAATACGGTGTCGCGCCAGCTTCACCACAGCGAAATTGCCCTTTCCTAACGTGCGCTCGATGTCGTAGAAGCCCACTCGGACGGGACCCCGGATCAGCGGTTTCTGGACACTGTCAGCCATGACCATGCTGGTCTAAATATGACTGTTTGTGGACGAGGAGGAGGCGGCCAGACGAAGCAGAGGGGGACACACTGTGGTGGTGGTGGTGGGGCTAGGGGTGGTGGTGGTGGAGGGGTGCTCACTCTTTCTCGCACACACGCGGGCTCGCTTGGTTGCTTGAGCAGCTATAGATAAGGAGCAAAGTCAAACAAACTGTCCGCCGCCGCCGCCGCCGCTGCTGCTGCTGCTGCCGCTGCCTCCGCCGCTCGAAGCGCGTCCATTAAAAAAAAACCGAGACAAAGTTGATATGTGTGTCGGCCTGAGCGCCACACTCAGTCCGGCGACAAGAAGGAGAAGCAGCAGGCCATTTGTTGACAGGTTCACACTCAAACACACTCGGCACGTCCTCCGCTACAATACGGCTCTAATGTTTCAGCTGGAGGTGCCTCTATCAGCCACGGAGAGTACGAGTTGACTCGCAAAGAGGCATCATGTTCTCCGGTTGACGTGTATTGACGTCAAAGCCATAGGGGTATTTGTACAGGGGGCGGGGCCACTGAGCCGCTCCACACTCCAGTGCCAATTGGTTGCCAGGACAACCAGACCCACCTCTTACGTCAACCGGTAAAATTGCTATTCTGAAATCTGTTTGCTCGTCTGCCCTTCTTGATTGCACGCATAGGTAACTTTGAAGTTTCGCCCCGCGGGTGTTTGTTGGGCTTTTGTGACGAAGGCAAAACAAAAAGGCTACAGGGAATAAAAAAAAACAGGAGAAAAGGGCTGAATTATTTATGCAGCATAAGCTGCATTAGAAGCGCTACATGCTCCCTGCAAGTATGAATGGAATAAACATTAAAAAAGAAAAAAAGAAAGAAAACATGCAATGATTTCATTTACGACGGAAAAAAAGAAAAAAAACTCTCTACATTGCACTATTGGGCATACAATCTGCTATAATACACCATAATATACAGTCAATAATTCTTACATAATGAAATAATGCAGTTCCTCGTTTGAAACCAGACATTTTATCAGCCACAAAGACTTTGTCCAGCAGCATAATAGCGCCATCTGTTGGCAGAATTTGAAAATTGAACACACATTTCCTTCATATTGACTGGTATTGGTTTATATGGTTTAAGAGAAGACTGGAGGAATTCTGCTACCCAGTTTATGTGTTCTCCACCCACCTCAACCTAAAACAACCCTTAATCCCAATCCCTGACAAGTACCTGACTGCAGCCTAACCAAAACCTTTACCATTTATATCTGCCAACATCTGAGCATTTTGCAAATGTTTATCATTTTTCTATTTAAACAAAACATTCCCAAACATCTGATGTCAATGTCTTACACAGATAGGAAAAAAACTTATAAAAATAAAAAAGTACACTTAAATATTCCCATGCTTTTATTAAGCAAATAATACAACTACAATCTCTGGCAGGCCAAACTTTATTTGAAAGCCAAAAACACTTGTCACCTTTGAGCTGCAGTGCACATTAACACCCTGTGGTTGTTCTTTTAAGCCCCCGCAGTGACAGTCTAACAGAAAACAGTGCATCGCTAAAGCAGAGCAGAGCAGCGCTCCAAAGGCCTCTGCTGTCACGCATGGACTTCCTGAATGTAAGAGTTCCAGATGTGCTTTTGGCATTTCCTGTCAAACATTCTCCAAGAACACACTCAGCTTCTCCTTTGTGGGCTTACTACATCTTTCCAAGACACCGACCCTACGGCCCACTCGGTACATACTCAGACCAAACCATTATATCGTATATCCACAGGTATAATATTTTACCAACAAACAATGACGAATAAATCCATTACAATGTCCAGAACTAGTCACAGCGACTGTCAGTGGAGTGTGTGTGTGGTGGGGAGATGAGTGGGATGGACTGAGTTTGTCACACTGTCAAGTCTTGGGGAAAAGCCCACAACGTTTGAGTTGAGTGGGGTCAGCAGAGTTCTGTCATCAGCGTTTCCGCACGTACTGTCCTGTTCCCTGACATCAGAATCCAAACAGGAAGCCTTGAGCAGGGTTCACTCCACAGTTCAGGTTTAGAGAAAAGATCAGAGTTGTCCCTAAATTGGACGACTCCACAGGAAAAGAGGGACGACATATTTTTATCCCTCTGTTTGTATACAGTAATATGGTTATTAAAAAGTGGTTTGAGTAGTTTGATTTCACACTGTTTACAGCACGAGTGAAGGCCCATGGATAGATGTGTTGTCACATAGATTGTCACAAATAATGGGTTCCCGCATTTTCTTTACACCATCAGTCTTTTTGATGGATTTTCTGATTTACTTTCATGTTACTAGTGGTTCACGTTTGTTGTAAATTAGTAGCTGTAAATAGACGCCTGCAAGGACAGGTCAGTGTTGTAGCGTGTCATATAATCATCCTTGTCTGACAAAACACAATAGATATGAAGTTTTGTTTTGGATACAGAACAACACAGATCCTTGAGTCTTCATTTTCCCTCTGAAAACCACTTTGCAGTGTCAAAGAAAAATAATATATAAACTTGGAGGGTGTCATTTTTCTTCCACAATGCCTCACCATAATAAGTTTAAAGCAAAACGTTGCATATATCTATGACAGGACGTATTATTATGATTCCTCTCACTTTTCATCTATTCCAGGTTTTTTCCTGCAGAATCAGTCAGAAAATGATACATGGTTTCCTATAGAAGTTTAGAGCTATGTATCTTACTCATTTCAAACCGGTGTCTGTTGACAAATTTAGCTTAAGCAGACATTTTTTTTCCAATAATACAACATATTGAAACAGCGTGTGAATATTTTAAACTTGTATTCATATAACAGAGGGCGCAGTGGTGTGGTGGTGAGCACTGATGTCTCACATCGAGGAGGCCCTTAGGTTAGTTGGAGACTCTAAACTGACCAGTTTTAAACAAGTGTTCTTGTTTAAGTTTTTTGCCTCCACATGAGGGTCACGGTGGGTGCTCTCAGGGCAGCTGACATAGGGCGATAGGCGGGGTCACCCTGGACATGTCGCCAGTCCATCACAGGGTCACACATAGAGACAAACAACCATGCACTCTCACACTCAAGGTCAATTTAGAGTGTCCAATTTGCCTAATCCCCAAACCTGCATGTATTTGGAGAACATGCAAACTCCATGCAGAAAGACCCTTGTTCTGACCGGGTCGTGAACCCGGGTCTTCTTGCTGCAAAGACAAGAGTGCTAACCACTACACCAACTGTGTGGCCCATATCAGCTATATATCTTTTATGAAACAACACCATGTTCATATTTACTATTTATGAGAACTCTCCATTGGTGATGTAAATATGGAATTGCAGTTATTTAAACCCTTGAGAAACCCTGTACTATAGGTAATAAAAAAGCTGCATGGTCAGGGAGCGGCATCAGAATACACAGAGGAGACAGAGCTATGATCAAATGAGGGTTAAGCTTTGCGGAAAACAGATCGGCATAATCAATGTTATCCATAGATCTCATTTTCCACCCAACCAGCCTGACTGTTGCACGTCTCATAGATGTCATTGGTCACAAAACCACTCTCCCTGTTTGTGCACACGACATTCTCATATTCGTCGCACTGGGAGTCCTGGAAGCGAGCGCTGGAGTACTTTGTGATGACGTCCGCTGGTTGCATGTTGCTGTCGAGAGCAGTGTGAGGCAGTTTGGTGATGTCACTCGAGGCATACGGTCCTTGTATGGGGCACGGTGAAGCTGCTGGTAACATCCATGGCTGCAATCTGCTGGAATAGCTTTCTGTTTCAGTCTTCCTCCTGAATGTGAAAGAAATGCCACGGTTTTATCATTTACGCGATGTGTTCTTGAAATGACCACTTTAGAAACGTCGTGAAGTTTCCAAACCAGGTCCCAGCTCGCCTCACGTCAGCACGGCTTAGGTTGGTTTTCCACTACAAAATAGTACCTACTCAGCGTAGGCGGAGTCATCACTGCACGGCTGCATGAAACTGCTATGACTTTGTTTTTACATGCGCAGACACAAACGAGTGACTAGTGACTTTTAAAGCAGTCGTTTTCAGTGTAACTGAATCATTAGAATCCGTTCATTAAAAATATTGGTTCAGTACTTCCTCCAAGACCGGAGCACAGACTCTGTCTGACACAGTCACCGGACTGAAATATAGCGGCAGGGTTTGTGATGCCGCTCGCGATCAGCAGTGCTGTCGCTAAATGCACCAGACTCCTCTGTTAAATATTGAGATTTTAGACATTTCCCTGGTGATTGTTGGAGATTAACCCACATTTTTAGGATTGTTAAGTCTTTTTAACTGATCTACAGTTCGGCATTGTTCGGCTTGATTCTTGTGTCGGACGTCTCTTCCTGTGACAGCACTCTGACCAATCAGTGGACGGCAGTCTGGCCTTTTATTAGTCACACGAGATTGTAAAAGGTACATAAAATTGCGTCACGCCCTTTTTGTGCTAAAAACGAGATCTAAATTTAAATAAAGTAAATTAAATAAAAAGTGAAGTAGATTAGAGTATAGAAAACTGTACCCAAGAATAAAAAGAATATATCAGAACATTTATCACTGACCTCAACTCCCGCACTTTAAATGTCAAGCCGTCTTTACACACTGTTAGATTATTGTTTTTGTCAAAGATTATTGCTGGTAACCTGTACTATTTACTGGGACGTGTGCTGCTGACCTCTTGTTTTTTTTTTTTTTTTTCTTTTTAAATAATAATAATAATTTATTAATAAAAATTATTAATAAAAATATTTTAATAAAACAAAGTAAGAAAACACAGCTGTCATTTGTGTTTCTAACTGCAAACTAAGACCAACAGCTAGACAAGTTAGAGACAGTAGCTAAGGTTCGTCAAAACTGATTAAATACTTGGAGAAGAGCATGAAAGAGCATCAATGTGCCAGAACAGAATGTTATAGATGTGTTTCCGGTATTTACCTCTTAGCATGCTGTTTGTAGCAGAAGAACCCAGCAGCTGCAAACAGCAGCAGCAGGACAGCAGGTATCGTCCCATAAAGGATGTATGAAACATATAAGGTGTTTTCGGAGAGAGATACTGCAAAGTAAAGCACATTACATCACTTCATTTACCCTTTATCCTTAATTATGAGTTGCACGTCGTCAGTCTGTTACCACCTGAATCACTGATTTAAGTTTACTCACACACACAAAAAAGAAGAAGGACATTGAGTATCAAAAATAAAATGTGGGTTCGTTTTTCTTGTCTCACCTGATGACTCAGATTGTACTATTTTTGTCCTCCCATCACTCTGTGTAGTTGAGAATAGATTTGGCCTCAGAGACGGAACTGGAGCAGCCAGAGAAGAGTCGAACATCAGACGATAAAGTTTGTTAAATGACAGTGTTGCTGGAACCATCACAGAGTTATTAAGTGATTTCTAACAAGGTATAATAAGAGAATAATATGCAACGCTATAGTTTTTATAACGAAATCAATGTAATGATGTCGAATCGCATCCATTTTTTGTGAAACAGGACATTTCTCTTGAATAATGTCTACACATAAGAAGGGCTGTATAATGTGCTTTTCTACATTCATTTTCAAGGGTCTTCATTTACAAATAAATTACAATTTTAAGTGATTAAAAAAGTAGTGACATAGTGGATCTAATGTGTGTATGAAGTGTATACTGTCACTATACGTAACATAATGCCCACATGAAGAGTGTGTGTGTGTGTGTGTGTGTGTGTGTGTGTGGGGTCGTCAGGTGCACACTGTACCTGCATGTGTCATGTTCCTTGTGCCAGTAAATACGGGCGCTTTTTCTGCAAAAGACAAGAGAAATAAGTTCACATCATTTTGCCCAGAATATAACAAACAAACAAAAAAACCAACAACATAAAATTCAATAAAAGGAAATCAATAAAATAAAACGAGCCGTGAATAGTAGAGGTAAAAATACTAGTGGAGTAAAATATATGCTTGGGGTTACAACTTTAACAATTGGAGTGACCATAAAGTGTGAACACTTTTTCACAGCTGCAGAGTTTTACAGGGTTTTGGTCCCTCAAAGGTAAATGAGGAAATCCAGACACATAAAACAAAAAAAAAAAAAAAAAAAAAAAGGATTTAAGAAGAAGAAGTGCCAAAGAGTCTACTCCACAGCCAGGTACATGTGCACAGTGTCTGTGATTGCTGACTCGCCTTCTGGGTATTTGCAGACAACACTGTTCCTGGAGTTACAGTCGTCGTCATTCCACTGGAACGGGAAATGACCTTCATCAGGTGTCGCAGGCGACTGGTCATACAGCGCAACACACATTTCACCACGGCACGATGACTCATCCCAGTGCCACTTCCTGCAGCAATTAACAAGACCAAGTTTTGACTGTTATGACATTTCATTTTTCGGGAAATTCTGCAGTCTCCATTGTCATCTGTGCACAGCTTAGTTTTATATTTGACTTTTTTTCCCCCCACACAACAATTCTCCAACTTCACATTCCATCGCTCCCACGCAAGCATCATTTAATCCAATAATCTCCTCTAAATAACAAGTGAAAACCGGGTTTTTTCCACTGAAAATTAAAAGTAAAAGACCTGAACTTGGCCTTGCTTCCATCCAGCCAATAGTACTGTGAGGAGCAACCCGGGCGTGCGGTCTCCGTCCTGTAGCGCTGCGGGCTATGTCGGAGAACGATCCAGAAGTCTCCGTCTCCGGCCTGCAGCTGCTGTATGAACCGCTCTATCAGCCGCTGCTCGCTTTCCGTTTCGATGCTGAGCAACTGGCCTCCATCTGACCTGCAGGCCTGCCTGGCATCGTCAAAGTTGGCCCTCCGTCCGCTGTCCTGAATGTAGGACACCTTGTAGCACGGTCGCTCTCTCCCGCGCCGACAGATCATCTGGCCTGGACACCACAGTCAGAGTCACAAGGAGATAACAGGAGATAATGAGAGCAGGGTTTTTTTCTGCTTTCTAAAGACACTCGGACATTCAAACTCTCAGAATCACAGACCAAGAAGCACAGTTTTTAGGTCACATTGCTTTATGGGAGTCTTTTCAAATTTGGTAGAGAAAATGTATGTACTATATAGTTCTCAATGACAAAAAAGACACTTTTTTGGATTTTAATCAGAGCATTTCAAGCTGAGGCTAAAATTGGGTTTTTATTTTCAAAAACAAGTTGTGTTTTTCTTGTCGCTGCAACTTTTTGGGCAGTGTTGGATTATGGAGATCTTTTGTACACAAATGCTTCTGCTCAATGTCTTCGCAAGCTTGACTCTGTTTACCGTGCATCCCTTTCATATATACAGTAAGTCAATACTCAGACTACTGCCTACCTACATTTGTACCACTGGGAAGTGCTGATCCGTACTCTTTCTGTTCACAGGATCATTTGTTGCTTTCTGTCAGTGGGTAAAAGGGATGGAATAATGTTGCAGAAAGACTGGAAACTAACTGAGTTCATTTCATTGAACACTTTCAATTCCAAACTGAGAGGTTCAGGTCCAACTCCACAACATGCACTTGTTTTTTATTTGTTTGTAAATTTAATCTGGATTAGAAATGTGTAGCTGTCGAGGGTTTCCTGCTCGTTGCTGCCTGTCTTGGCCAGGACACCCCTGAAAAAGAGGTTCTTAATCTCAATGGGATTTCCTGGTTAAATAAAGGTTAAATGGATAAAATAAACATTTTCACATTAAGTCACTCTCGTTTGTTTAAAAGCAGTGAGCATGGATGCTGGTGACACGTCAATGATTCATGACCTTTAGTGTATATTGAATTTAATACAGAAAGACAAAATAATTTTTTATTTTTTAATTCTAGTCCTTGAGACTTTTTCTCGCTGCTGTGAAATGTGCTATAATAATGAAATACATTTGACTTGCCTCAATAAAGAAGACATGTACACAGGTTTGCAAGTGACATTAGAGCTGCAACTAACGATTATTTTCGTAATCGATTAATCTGTCGATTATTTTCTCAATCGATCGAGTAATCGTTTGGTCCATAAAATGTCAGAGAACATCCAAAAATGTTGATCAGTGTTTGTGTTTTCAAACGTGGAAATGACGATGTTGTCAAATGTCTTATTTTGTCCATAAACCAAAATGATTCACTTTTAATGATCTGGAGCAAAGAAATTAAGACAATATTCACTTTTAAGACGCTGAAAGAATCAGAAATCCTGCTTTAATCATGAAAAAAAGCTTCACACTGTTTAATCAACAATCAAAATAGTCGACGATTAATTTAGTAATCGATTGACACTCGACTAATCGAGTAATTGTTTCAGCTCTAAGTGACATGCAATGTGCATTTTCACTATTTTCAGGGGGAAACAAAGCAAAAATGGCAGAGTATGACATCGTATTAATAATATTATTATTATTATTCTGTAAAGATATGCATTGTTAAGATGAATCTCCAAAAACCATATCAAAAGTTTAAAACCAACGATTAAATTCTTTAAACAAACTTTCACGCAGGAGCAAAACTTTGGTAGTGTGGTAAATGAAAACTATACATATGTACGTATATATATATATATATATATATATATATATATATATATATATATATATATATATATAAATGTAATCCAGTATCAGTGTTAACATGTCAACATGCATGAGTGAAGTTGTTGCATTGTGCAGCACATCACGTGTTGCAGTCTGCTGACTGTGCACAGTCTGTTTATCATTATAAAGATGAGCCTGGTGCTTCAAAAAAAGCTCCGAAACGACACGAAAGACGAGGAAAAAACACACAAATAAGTTCCGCCGCTGTCTTTACAAAAAACAACAACACTCTCAGACTTTCTCAGCACAGATTAAAAAACGGTACCGTTCGTTCTTCTCCTGAATCTCGTGAACGTGTTCCTACCGTTGATCTTAGAAGCGGATCCGGAGTGGAACAAAACGGCGACAACAGTTGCAAACAGCTTCATAAAATCCATCTCCACATGTTTGTGTTTCGAGTGTGCTGAACTACGACGATTCTTTGTTTCTTTTTTTTTAAAAAAAGTAAATAAATAAATGCATAAAAATGAGCTTCAGATGTGAGAGACACGATCAGAGGCAGCAGTGCAGGAGTCTGCTTCACATCGAGAAGTGGGTCGACTGTTGAAAGGCGTGGATGTGAGATGAAAAAAAGAATAAGTGGAAAAAAAAACTGAAAAAATCCAGCAGAGTGAGATACAGTCCAAGATTTTTGCTTTGAAAAAGAGAAACCACTGCTGCTTTTCACTTCCTTACATTTCCCTCTGGATTCTGGACGTGAATTCAAAACAATGACTTATAACATAGGGACAGTAATGTCATTACAGTCCCTAGTTACAAAAGAGTTCTTTGTATATATATACAGTACACACACACACACACACACACACACACACACACACATAACTATGTATATATCATGCTCTCTGTAATATGTTGTAATGTGTGAACCAGAAAATTGCAGAAATGTTATATTGTTTACATGTGTGTGTGTGTGTGTATCTATATCTATATATACTGTATGTACTGACTAAGGCCACCAAAAGACAAAGTAAGGAGAAAACTAAGATAAGGGAGAAAAACTGAATTGGAGATAAGGAAGACGAGTGTGAGGGTGAGGGAGATAATCTGTTGAAGTTGGTTTTAGGTTGGATATGAAATCATCATTCACTCTGGGTCAGTTTGACTTAGAGACCCCCGTCTCCTCCGTCCACTGTCACCCAACACACACCACTAGTTTTCTATGGAAAAATGAATTATGTATAAGAGTGTCAGACAGTCCTGCTAATTACAATCAGACTAAAACATTAATAAACAAGAAATACAACTCAATATACGGTAGTCAACAGTGATGTTTACAAGTACAGACACTGCAAGCACAATTTGAAAACAAAAAAAAAAAAAAAAAACACTTAACCACTTTCAAAATCAACCTGAGAGTGAATCTAATGAATATCTGAATGAATATGAACATTTTCAAAATTTCAAAATCCTCAACTTTGCGTGTTCTTGCTTTTTTTTGGTTTGGTTTTAAACTCTTCATAATCAAATCGCTTTAATATGGAGGAGGCTGGAATATAATGTAACTCACAGAGCTAGAGTTATATTGACTTTTATTATATCATATTTTAATTTACTCTATATTTTAGACTGCTTTATTTGTTTTTCCTTTCATATGATTTATCTTTCACATGTATTCTAAATACTTTAAACATGTTTAACTTATTCAGTGCTGGTTTAGTGTTGGTTGTTAAATATACAGTATATGTCACTAAAGGATCGTGAATTTGTTTTAATTTTAACACTAATTCAATACATAAATTGGTGTGTCCTGTTTGTATCAGACAGTGATATCATTATAAGGCATTTAAAGACAGATATTCATATAAAATAAAAAGATTATTATTATTATTATATACTGTATGTCTGAGGTTTATTTGTCTTGGTTTTGAGTCTCTGGGTGACATGACACCATGACAGCTATTGAAAAAAATATGAATTTTCAAACTTATAACATTTTTTTAAAACACCAAAATTCAACCAAACCATCGCAATTAGGCTTCAGCTTGCAATGTGTGGTTAAACCTAGTAAAATTTATTGATGGTCCCTAAATGGATGCAATATCCAACCTAAAACTAACTTCACTGCTGTGTCTGGAGCAGGAAAACACCAGGGGAAAGGGAAAAGATTTTCTTTTTTTCTTGAAACCAAACTTCCTGCTCATGACTTGTGGTTTGTTTCCACGCTCTGCAGCCTGATTTCCAGAGTATGAATGACTGCATGAGTCTGGAGCAGCTCAACAAATTACGCAACTGAAATTATTTTTGGCTCAAAAAAAAGAAAACTAACATTTGTAACGTTCACCTCATTTGTCGTCATATAGATGCAACTTTAATGTCTTGGTTTTAATGATTTGTTACTTTCCATGTGTCTGTAATGCACTACTTTGTTTTCGTTATCTCATTTGTTTTTCCGTGCCCTCCTCTGTGAGGGACGATGAAGTCGCCTCATGCCTTCTACACTAAAGCTCATCCAGCCAAACACCAGAGAGTCAAGTCTGACACACTGTCAGGTTACATGGACGCCCGCCTCAGTTGTGGTTTCTTTAAAAACACAGTTTGTTGTCGTTGTTGCCTTAGAAAATAATGTCTTTAGCACTGGCTGTTTGCATCCGGGACTCTTTAATTCTTGTTAAATACCACATTTGGTGAAACCACGTTTGAATTTAAATCTTACTTGTTTCATTTTAAAGCGGCAAAGTTGAATAATGACTGCTTTTGTCCCAGTGAAGTGTATAAGTCTAGCACTGTACTGCACTAAAATAGAAATGGGACAGGACAAAGCTCAGGATATGAGGCTGTAGATGTCTTTTATTATTCTATACGGCTTTTGTCGTGGCTACAATAGATTTGTTCTGTGCAAAATAATGAATACTGAGGGCACACAGATAATGTGAATCATATGATTTTTTTGATCAGCATATTATCTGCACTTCACGGAAAAAGTTTGGCGTCCGTGTTGAAAACAAATAAATAAATCATCATTCTTTGACTAACCCTCTCCCAGTTTATCTTGTCTTCCTCTCTCTATGATTGTACAGTATTGACAGCCATCAAACATAAATGAGACTGGCTGCTGTGTGGACAGCTGGGAGAGGAGAGGACAGACAGTCACGAGCTGCTGTCTCTGCAGAAGCTCTGCTGTTTACTCTTGTTTGTCTCTACTAACAACACAAGCATGTTTGTTAGACTGGGGCCTCTGGATGATTGTTTTTTTTTTATTTGATTATAGTCTGTCATGTGATGACACGTGACGAGGTGTGACTGTGTGATGTGGACGGAGGACTTTTCTAATACCATTGGTGTCGTTGTTGTAAGTGAACAGGCGCAAAGGGTGTGTGCCAAATAGAACTGTGACCTGTTACAGGTTCATCTTGTAGAGTTACATTTGAATTTGATATATTCGATATATATATATATGTCTTTAAAATGTTCTTTCAGTGGCATATAATCTCACCAGTGTGGCTGAGGGTGCACGGACAAAAACTATGCCAAAAATTATATTATTTTGTTTTTGTTTCTTAGATTTTATGAGACATTCAATCTCATTGTATTGACTGTGTTTAAAGTTAATGGGAATCACATTATGGCCCTCACTGTGCTGTGTATTCACTGAGAAGGAAGTTGTTTTTCACTTTTCATCACCAGTGAATCACGAGTCTATTAGACAGAGAGAACAACAAGGCATTTGAGTTGTGTCTCTGTTTGTCCAGCAGAGGACACCAAACCACTCGGAAAACCTTCCCACCCAGCAGGTATGAATGAGTGAATAACACAAGTAATGGAACATAAATAATAACGTACATACAAACAGGTGTTCGGTGCCAACTCAGAGGGAAGCGTTGTCCCTTTAACTGTACTGCAGATTTAACAAGAGCTCACTTTAAGAACACAAATGTCAAGTTTATAAAATACATTGTATTTTCAATTTGTCTCAACTGACATTAAAGGAAAGTGCACGAGTTTGTGGGGGAGGACAGCATGACGTTGATATGCCAATCAAGATGAAATAATCAAAACAGGCTTGAGAAAGGAAAGGAAAGGAAAGGAAAGGAAAGGAAAGGAAAGGAAAGGAAAGGAAAGGAAAGGAAAGGAAAGGAAAGTAAAAGGAAAGGAAAGGGAAAGGGAAAGGGAAAGGGAAAGGTGCAACATTATGGATGCATACTGCTTTAAAAGAAGAACGTAAAGTCTTCCCTAAACTTGTCAGGCCAGCTCATAGGCAATGCAAAGCAAGGCAAAAATAGAATAAAAAACGTAGAAGTATGATTTAAAAACAACAAAGGCAAACAGGCATTAAGGAAGAAGGCAAAAGAAGAAGAAGGCCGAAGATTATTCAGTGCCTTGTAGACCAATAAGTGTGATATGTATGGTCCATTTTCCTTAATTCTTACTATATTATCAATGTGGTCGACGACAACGATAATGAAACAATGAGAAACCGATACACTTAGAGAGAAAACAGAAATGCAGAAGGGAAGAAAAAGAGGTCAATACTACCCCCGTGTGGAAGAAAAGCATATCAATCTGGCAACACTGAGAAAGAGTTCAACCCCTCTGAAATACCAAACCACACAGGCACCAGCTGTGACTGTTACACATTAACAAATGCCTGACAAAACATTTGTTTGTTTGTTTTTACTTTTTATATTGAAATACTGTTGTTTTTTCCCAACATACTTTCCGGTGCTTCTTTCTTCCACCTCAGAGTGACAGTCACTGATGACAGACTGTTTGGATTAGGAATAAAATAGCTTTGTGAGATAAGAGGACATTTATTTGGCCATTTAATACCGGACACGTGCACATTGTACATGTCCTCATAGGTTGAATAGAAAAACGTGTCACAGTTACTACACAGTTGATATTTACGCCCAGAGGGCTCATTAGCTAACGGTCTGCTTTACTGTACATGTACTGTCGCTGTACAAATTTCCCAGTGTATCCTCTTTCCTCCGAAGCTAAATCTGTGTCATCCCCTGGGCCTTGTTTCCATTGTTTTCTAATGTGATTGTATGACAGAAGCCATTGTTACACTCGCTGAATGGAAGCGTTCGAATGATGCGATTAAATCATCACTGCACCAGACTGCGGTAATAATCCCGGACGGCTCATCTATCTAACTCCCTCTGATCAAAACAGTAACTTTAGGATTATGCCTTAAATGTGACTGAAAAGACACTAAACAATACATTTACTGACTTCCATCCATCTTCTACCGCTTTATCCTCCACATGAGGGTCGCTGGTGCCAATCAGATGTCCATCACAGGGACACATAGAGACAAACAACCATTCACTCTCACATTCACACCAATGGTCAATTTTAGAGTCTAATCCCCAAATCTGCATGTTTTTGGACTGTGGGAGGAAACCGGAGAAACATCCAGAGGCCCCTGTCTATCAAAGGCAAGAGTGCTCATTTACTGACGTGTTGTATATATATATATATATATATATATATATATATATATACACATACAGTATATATATAGGTAAGTTAGATACGTATGTTTGTACTGGTGAATATTCTCTATAAAATGAGTACTGTTTTTGGTTTGTGTCGCATTAGAATGAGCCTTTCTTGTGTACTTTAAGTAAGATGATTGTGACAACATCCTGTCACCATCCTGACATCAGGTATTTGGACGTTTTACTTGTGAATTGTATATGTGACGTTCAAAAATGTTGCAGTTTGCGTTGTTTGCAGTTGATACTTTTTTTCAGTTGTAGTGATTGTTTAAAGACTTGTTTAAAGTGGTTTCATGAAAATTGGTAAATAATAAATAAATAGATTAGAATCGATGAGCATCATGTCCAGTCAGAGCCTTGTGCAACATGGAATTATCTCTGACTCTGCAGCCATAAGGGATTAAAGTAAAAACCAAAGTGGAAAATGAGACAAATGAGTCAAAAGAATGGCAAATAATGCTTCCAAACAGGTTGCTTCCTGGGAGGAAAACTCCCTGGATGCAGGTGAGGATTAAAGAGATAATAAAAGAGTGAAGCATGCATGGATAATGTGACAATATGTCCTCTCCCACCACAGGTACTTTGAGAAAGATACGGATGCTCCCTTTCATTATTTCTCAGGCACAATGGGCACTTCTGATTTAAGTGGCAACGGTTATGGCCCTTAGCTATGTGGACATCATCCAATGTAACAATATCCTGAGACAACAGAGGTTAGTCATGCAAGTGAAATCAACAAAGGTCGTCTGAGAACTTCATCGCTTGACAGTAAACCCTGCCAGGAGAAGTGATGGAAGAAACGTGGAGACATTGAGTGTGTGTGTGTGCATAGGTGTCTATAATTAGCTACGGGGATAGCTATTTGAGTGTCCCACCTACGGTTTTAAGTGTCTTGAGGTTGTCGAACACTATAAAAGTCACATTGCGTGACTACATCTGTGACAAACACCTGCTCAGCTTCCAGTGAGGTAAGAATCTCCTCAGGTTGAATCTTCATTCGTCTCATTCATTCAATTCAGGAATTATGAGCAAACAAGTTCAAAATTGTAATCATTTCAGCTAAAACAACATCTGCATATGCAATTTGATACAGATAATTATTATTATTATTATTATGAAAAAAAATGCACTTTCTGTAATTTTTTATCTTAATTTTCTCTGACATATTTATTTTTTATCAAAATGTCATAATAAGGTATTTTATTGTGGGTTTTTTTTTTCTCTGATCTATATTGTTCCTTTTTCTCAATATTTGAATCCAGGACTTCAGTCAGAAAGCATGGTTCTTTATCTTTGTCTCCCTCTGCTGGTTGTGCTCCTTCAGCCTGCTCTGTGTCTTTATAACTGCTCCTCTGATTATGACAGAACTCCACGTAAGTTAACTTACTTTTATTGAATGTTTATAATAAAAAACAAAAACAGTCTGTGGTGACTTCTTCCTTCTTATCAGAGATTACTGTATGTTTCATTTTGCTTCTGCATCCAATGGAATAATGAAACCTGAAAAACCACCTTTGTTTCTCCATCCCTCCTCTGTTGACAGTCAACTCGGACATGACCGTCGTCTGTGGCGTCTCTACGATCACCCTGGAGATCAACCTGTGCACGGCTCAGTGGGCGGGCTTTAACGAAACAGAACTGGCTCTGAACGGGGCCCACAACAATTTGGACTGCCACGGTGCTGTGGACACTGGTGTGAGCCCTCCAGTCATCCGTTACCAGCTTCCTGTTAACCACAGTCAGGATAACCCCTGTCGTCAGTCTCTTCAGGTCAGAGGCTTCCTGGTTTATGATGTTGAGAGATGAGGGCGGAAACTACACCAACAGTGTCCAGTCAAAATGGATTTAGAGCACTTACAAAAAATACAATAAGCCAAAGTGCTTTACTAATAACGCTGTATTATGAGAAACCATTAAAAGATGTGTCTTTTGCTGTGTCACACAGATTGTGGACGAGGCTCCAGATCCCACAGGAACCTTCAGCAATTTCCTTAGTGTCCAGTCACTTATAATCACAGGGTACATTGAAACACCCAACTCAGACCAGGGGCTCATCAGCTACTCCACAGACCTTTACTATCACTTCTCCTGCCGCTACCAGCTGGAGTACCTGATGAACAACACAAAGGTTGCCGCGTGAGTAACGTGAACTCCATTGTTTGTGTAATTATTGAGGCAGAATTTAAAAAACAAGGTGTCCTTTGGGGTTTTAACTGTGGACACATACATATAAGGTGTATGTTTTTTCCCCTCCTCTCTACCCATTCCATGGATTTGTAGCTCTTCAGTCTCGGTGGCTACCAGTGAAAACAATGGAACCTTCATTGACTCATTAAAAATGTCCATTTTTAATGTAAGTACACTGCATTCAACCCTACTAACTGAAGAGCTATGTCTCGTTATTCTGTTCATGATTGGGTTATACCAGGGGTCTGCAACTCGTCAGTCCTGCTGCAGTGGCTCCCTATAGCTTCAAAATAAAAAGAATGATTGTATTTATTTTGTATTGTATATATTTTTTTTTTTTTTTAAGTTTAGATCAAGGCGATAAATAAAAGTGTTTCAATATTTCCTCAACTAAAAATATGCGTCACATCCTATGTCTTAAAAACCTCCCCAAACTCAACAAACCTGTTTGAAATAATGGAAAGCCAAGATCCACATACTTATGCCAGCAGGTCATTATTTTATTTATTTTTAAAGTGGGTCACTTTTCCTTTGTCAACTGTTTTTTTTGTAGATCTTACATTTCACAAATGCAACAAACTCTAGTTATTATTTTTATACTTTAAAACTTTATGCATGGTGTTCGATAGGTTTTGCAGCTCCAGATGAATTGAGTTTGTGTGGAGAGGGAGTCACAAATGGCTCCTTTGATACTAGAGACCCCTATGCTATACCATTTCTTTGCAAAGCAACTTTTATTGAAATTAAAGTCTGCTAAAAACTCACACTCTCTCACTTTCCTTCATGGTATAGTCTAATTGACTTGATTTTAATATATTTTTTAATGGGAATACGTTTTCATTAATACTATATGTTTTGCGTTGTCGCTGTACATTATTCCTTTTAAATACATTTTAAAATAACTGACAGGGACTGACAGACCACCTATATTTATGTTTTATGGGCGAGTAGGGGGAAGGTAAAATAAGATTTTCTTCTCTCTGCTCCTTTTCCGACAATGGAATAAGCAAAACTAAATAAAATAAATGCATTTTTTGTCCTAGGACTCCAACTACATCCACCCATTGGTTATACCTTCAACAGGACTTGATCTACGGACTATCATCTATGTGGATGTCAGAGCTATCAACCTCACGGGGAAGTAAGTGAAGCCCATTTGGACGAGGGGTTGTGCCTCGTACATGTGTCAATCAGTAAAACAAATATTGATGCATAAGTGAGCATAGCCGTAAACAAGCAGTAAGTCATTGGCCCACTGTTGTGTTTTCAGTTTCCACGTACTGCTGGATCACTGCTTTAGTACTCCCACTCCATACAACCTGTCGCAGACTGAGCAGCACAACTTCTTTGCTGGGTATGGAAACAAACACTGTTAGGGCGGCCGCATACATTAAAGAAAAACGCACATCTTTCAAATGTCTTTTTCTTTTTTTTTAATTCATACCAAATGACTCTGTGCTCCACCAGCTGTTCAGTGGACTCAAGGACACAGGTGACAAGCAACGGCGTTTTCAAATTCTCGCGGTTCAACTTTGAGGCCTTCCGCTTTGTACAGCACCGTGACCAGGCAAAGTCCAGCCTCTATCTGCACTGCATACTGAGACTCTGCGAGCCCCGCAAATGTCAAGACCTGCTGGCTGTGAGTTGAGTCAACAAAATACAACAGGGCTGTACAGGAGAAAATCAAATAAAAAAAACATGGTGGTGAAGTAACTCTGGCACCTCATCACAGTATTTCTCCTGACAGATATACACAACTCTGACAGTGTTAACCTGTTTTACTGCCGTAGCCGACTGTAGGACATTTTCTGTTGAGCATTTGTCACATTTCAAAGCCACAAGAAAAGACTGGGACTAATTCAGTCTGATTCTGTAACTTTTGTAGATAAAGCCGTCGATAGCAGCAGCAAAGGTCATTTGGGCAAATTCCAGCCTGAGGTGTTGTGGTCTGTAGTCGTCACCTGGCTTATTTGTTTGTGTGTGTTTACTTTGTTTTTTTCTGGCATAAACACTGACCTTGTCAGGACAAGTAGTCCTCACGGAGACCAAAACCTGGTTCTAATGAGGCAGAACCACATTTCTAAAGAACTGGTTAAGTTAAGGGCTGATTTGCATTATGGTTAGGTTAAGGTTAGGGTTAGTTAGGCAGCGCCGACTCTAGGCCTAGGCCATATAGGGGGTCGCCTACTGAAGGGGCACCGGACAACCACAAAAGAAAAATAATGATACAAATAATAATAGTTACTACAGAAAAAAAGAAAGAGAGAGTGTATGGAAGTCCACAGGTCTCACATTTAAATGATCAGTCATGTAATAGTGTGTTGTTTATTTTACCATTTACTATATTTATTTTTATTATTACCAGTTACTGCTGTGCAGAATATCTTTATCTTTAGTAAACTTCACTGTTGACTGCCATGCTATATTTCATGGAAAATAGCTGTTTGTCCGGGGAGTTACTTAAAACTGTGTTTCTAGAAACCACTGTGGTGCGTGTGTGTTGGGTGAGTTGACAGTTTGGGGGTGGGTGGTTAGGCATTAACAGGTTAGGGTTAAGGTTAGTTTGTAACGCTTGTTTTCAATCGTCCCCCAAAGAATCTGAAGTCTGTGTCCCAAGAAGAAAAGAAGAGCAAACCTTACACAGAAGTGTTTGTGTGTGCTTTAAATGTCTAACAAAATAAAAAAAAGGTCACAAATTAAACTTAAAGTTTATGCTGGAAGGCTATAGTGACGTACATAAACCTGAACTTGACAGTTTGTTGTTTTTCAGGCCTGTAATTCCAGGAAGAAAAGATCTTTGACCCCTTTCGGAGAAGAAAGCAAGGAATCAGCCACTGTTTCAGTCGGACCTATTTATACAGCTCAAGAAGGTATGAGTTGCTCGAAATACATTTATTTTTGAAAACGTTTCCAACAGCGACCATAATGAACCATTTTGATTACTCTCTTACCTTCCCACACCAAAGACATGCCTTACACAGATGGCTACAGTGAGTGCTTTTTATTTACAAAAAATCCAAATACAAACATTCAGATATACATTTCAGAACTGGGACTTCTTGTTTATCTGCTTTACTCTCCCCTTGTCGATGTCAGGTCATAGCATCACATCAGGAAAGAGTGATGCAAGTGTGACAGTCTGGCTACTTCTGTCTTGCTGGTTCTGGGCAGCTGGTTCATCCTGAAGAAGTGTTATTGGACCGGAGGATGACCTCATCTCTTTGACTGTCTGAGGGTCCTGGTCAACTGTCTCTGTCTCTACTGTCTTCAGTCCCTTCATAGCTCAGAAAATCTGATAATGGCATGATTTTGTCAGTGATCCTCAGACGTGCTTGTCGGGTGATTATGAAAACTGAGTAAATACTGTGGTATCTGTGAGTCTGCATACAAATCTACAATTTTAGAGGTGTCTTTTTACAGGAAGTTGTACAATTTCTTTCAGCAAGATAAAACAATGATATATATGTTTTGTACAGATTCTAAATAAACTTTAAATGCAAGCTTGTTTTAAAGGAGTGGCTAAATACAGAATCAATTTCACATGGTACAGAAAAACACATTCCGACATTCATCAGTCAAATCTATACATTCATAAATATTTACATGCTCCTTACTTAGCTGGTACAGTGTCAAAAACAAGACACAAATCAGTGTCTCTGTCACTACACCGAGTGCAGAATGTCCTGGAGCAGAGCAGACAGTTTAATTGAGAATTCCTCCTGCAGAGAGCCAGTAGGCTGTATGGGTGAGGAAGAAGAAGAAGGAGGAGACAATCTGGAGGATCTTTGAACATTCACCTCCTCCTCAAGCCCCTGAAACAGCTTCTCCATCTGAACCTGAAACCACTGGCTTTGCAAGGCGGAATTTTGGCAGAACTGCTCCACACTGGCTGTCACTTCGGCCTTTACAGGGACCACATCTCCTTGTAGAGCATCAAGTTCTGCTTTCAGAGCTCCCACCCTGTTCTGTGTCTCCTCTCTGAGTGAACTCACCTCCTGTCCTAACCTGGAGCTCATTAGCGGCCAGAGCTCCGACATGGCTGCCTCTTCCTCAGTCGTTCCGACTTCTGTCAAATGTTCAAGCACCCCGACTGTTTTAGTGTGGAAGTCGTTGATGATGTCGGCCATCTTGGAGCTGCCGTGCTCCAGTGCATTTGTCATCCAGTGGAAAGCTTCCTGGTATTGAGCCGCTCTGGTCTCTGCCTGGGCATCTGCTGTCTCCAGGCTGTGCAGATAGTGGCTCAACTGGCCACACAGATCTTGGGTGTTGCTGCTGAGTGAGCTCTGGAGCTGCTGGGTGAGAGGGGCCAAGCGTTCCCTCATGCTTGCCAGGGTGGAGCTGAGGTGGGTAGAAGACGGGGATAGCCTCTCCCGCAGCTCGGCCAGCTCTTGGTGCAGACGGGTACGCAGATACTCAGACTGCACACTGAGCTTTTGCTGCATTTCCTCTGCCATTGGGTTTTTGTTGTCATCATCTCCTTGGTTGTAAAGGCTGCTGCTGTCTAGGTGACGCTTGTAGAAATTGCTTTGCAAAGACAGGCAGACAGATGTCCATTATAAAGTGTCAGACAATTCAAACTGTGAGAAGAATTTATTTCTAGTCTTTGGTTAGACTTACTCAACATCCTTTGAGAGGACTGTCTTGTCATGAGCGTGGTTGGACTTTGAATCAATCCAGATTGCTCCCCTGGGGTTAAGGTGGAATGGGTATGCTATGGAATAAGGATTAGACATTTAGAAAACACTTAAAAATAAAGTGATTTCACAACATTGAATGACTAATTGATACCTGAAACTGTCAAGAATGACAGGGCGAAGATCACAACTTTCAGATGCATATTTGTTTCTCTGTGGAGGAACAGGTGAGAGAAAAACACCTCACTTGAATGAACAAATTACATAAAATATGTGAATTTTTACTTTACATAGATTTGCGTCTTAGCTGAAGATAGAGGAAAAGAATATCAATATGTAAAAGAGTGGCTGGCCTTTACCTGAGGAGCAAGGATCTGCAGACTGACTTCTCCCCTCATCTGACTTATAAAGGTCCTTGTTATCAGAGTGGCTGCCCAAACTCTGCCTGTGTCAACATTCAACACGTGGAAGGTCACAGGGATGACAGAACAACTCTCTCTCTCTTACACTCGCGCACAGTCAAAGATAAAAACGTAACATTATGTTATTATTGACTGTATGACATGTCAATATGGACGCACCTTTTGAAATAAAGTCTTGAAATGAGACTATACCATTATGACTTGTGTGAAACAATAAGAATAACATCATAACGACACAGCACCACTGCCAATAAAAATAACATATTTGCAATCTACAGCTAAAAGTCCACTATGAGTTACAAGTTTCCTGGAGCGACCCCAAAGATTCATCAAGTTCAAGACTGTGAGCCCACAGTCGGATAAGAAATTTGGCTGGCTTTTGGTTTTGATGTCACTTTGCCAGGAACCAGAATTACATAATAGGTCAGTTTAGATTGGGGTCACTTGTTTGACCAACAGTGCCTTTTTTTTGTCTTTTTAAGCATTATGCAAGATATGAAGGGGTCCTTTCGCGCTCGCTGTTATGGATATGTTCAATTGTGCAAGACGTCAATGTATCCAGTTCGGGAACAACTCATTGAGCCTCAACCATCATTGTTTTTTTGTTTTTTTTTGGATGCGGCAAACTTGGCAGTTTACACACGAGTGTTTGTCTTCCATGTCAGGACAGAACATCTCGTAACAGCCAGGATAAACATCGCCGATAAGCTGTGCTTTGTGTTTTCTCTTAAAAATTAAAAATAAGAATTAACAGTTGTCAGTAGATTACTGAAGCACATGCTTATGTCAGAGCAATGTGAGGTGTTTTTGCTTTCCTCATTTCCTAATCAGTTGCACAAAGGTTGTATTTCCTGTCTGTTATCCAATAACCCTTTTTTCCAATTGCAAATGTAACATGGAGTGTTTTCCCACCAGTGACATAGGTATGTGGGGGAAAGTTGAATCCTCTTTAGTTAGGTAAGTTACAAATCGTCACTAGAGGATCAGAGTTCATGGCTACCGAGATGAATTATGTAGGTTATTCCAGTGATTCAAAGTCCAACATTTATTTCAATACAGGAAGAGTTGAGAGTGAGTCGGTTACTATAAAAAACACAGAATGGCACACTGCTTTGTGCTTGACTGCATTATTAAATGCTACATGCACTTAACATCATTGTATGTTAAATCTGTTTCATTCCACTTTGCGGTGGGGGAATAATCTCAGCTATTTACCAAAAGCATACAAAACAAATCAATACTAGCTACACAATCCTTGACCATAGTCGTTTACTTACCATGGAGACGAAAGACCAATACCTAGTAAGTAGTAGTAACTAGTAAGTAAACACAAAACAAACAACAGAATCTAATTTAAAAAATCTAATAGTAACTATATTCACTGTGTGTTTTGTTGAAATTGATTAATTCACAGGTGAAGTTGAAAGCTATTTAAACACAGGAAGTACCTGAGCAGATGTCTGTGGTGTGAGTTCAACAGTTTCTGTGACGCACAAAGTTCAAGCAAAGCTGTGTGATGATGTACATTGGGAGCCAAATCATTAATCAGTTTCATGCTAGGATTGAGAAAAAGAAATGCAGTAATGGGATCTGGCAGCATCAGGTGGCCATTCTCTCTGTTTTCACTGCTGCTTTCCATCAGCAAGCAGTCCCAGTCCCTGTCACTGTCACCTAAGCTCATTGGCTTTATAAATCATTCAGCAACACATTGAAAATTGTGCAGACCAACAAGCCTGCAACTTGCCTTGCAGCTCAGTCTACCAACAGGCAGATCAAGTTATGTATGTGGAACCACAGCAGACAGAAGAGGTTTATGAAGATAGCAGGTTCCCTACAGTAACTATATTTTCTTGGCTATGACAAAAAACAAGACAGGCCACCAAGAGGCTATTTACAGACCCAGGGTGAAGGATTTAAATTTTCTCCTCAAGTCTGGGTAGTCTGGCCTATCCTGTGCTGATTCTGGTGGACAAAATTACCATGCAAAGGACATGCAGATGGTTATTAAGGTGGCTGTTTTCAACTGCGCTGCTAACTCTGGCACATACAAAAAACTTCAGTCAACATAACCAGGAAAAGCTTTCCTGCCAGCAAGGTAAGCCATGTTAACTGCATGCTGTGGAATTTATAATAAAAATAATATATATCCCCCTGCTTCGACTATTATAGGTTTGTAATCTTATGATTATTATTATTATCAGTGTTTTCAAAGGACAGCATGCTTTCACAAGGATTAACCATGTGTTTAATTAAGAATCTAAAAGGCTTCCAGTAAGCAGTAACCTGTACAACACCAATGGCGCATAATGCTCCCTGACATTTGTACAAGATAGATGCCATAAGAATGGTTTGCATTCAAAGAAATCGCTGTCCATTATCTCCTTGCAAAGTTGCAACAAGTGTGGTGGCATTGGGTTTCGACATCACAAAATTAGCTGCAGTCAAAACAGAGATATGGTTCCATGCATTTCAATGTGATCATCTCACAGAACAGCATACAGAACAAAGCACATCAATAACCCTCGGGTTGACTTGATTGGTGCAGTAACCTACTGTCACCACTGCACAATCCATGCAATGATTGTACCATTTATTGTAATTATGTTGGTATGCCGTAAGCTATGGGTCCCAGAAATCCTAAAAGACCCCTTTGAGACAGATAAGCTGGACAGGACAGGGAAATGACATGCGTTACACACTACACCACCACCAGAACGTCCTCCATTGTTCTTGTTAGGTTTCTACTGCCCAGTGGGGAGCATCAGTCCATTTCCTTGTCCTAAGGGGACCTATGGACCGGCTATGGATGCTTTGTCCATTGACAACTGTCTGAAGTGTCCTCCTCACCACTACTGTCCCAGACCAGGTTTGTCTTCCCCCTACTTCTGTGGTCCCATGGCTCAGCAGCCTCTCCCAGGACAGGACACATGCATCTGCCCAGGAGAGGGACAGAGTTTTCAGGTGATGGTTTATCACATGACATACAGTCGCTTCTATATGCTCCATGTGTGTATATATGATCCAAAAGAATAACTTTTTCCTTTTTCAAACCAATGATGTTTTTTGTGTGTGTCATCCTTGAATCTTAGGACACAGTGAGCAAACGGATATAGTCATAAGAGCCTCCTCACTGTCAGTAACATTAGCCTAAACAATCTCTTCATGGTGAAAGTGCTCTAGATTAAGTTACCTCACAGCAGGGTCTTGTTTTCGAGGCTGCACAAGCTTAGAGTCTTCTACTCATCAACTCATAGTCAGGAGAATGAGATTTTTTTATTATCAGACATTTACAATAATGTTCACAAAAAAGGAATCCAATATAAGTAGGTAATCATTAGTTAATGATTAAGTAATGACTCACTAATGATTATCTACTGACATTTTATTGCTACTGCCTAATTTCTTTTTTGTGTCCCTTATTGTAAAGGGCTACTAAGGAGGGTTAACAGAAGGAAGGACAGAAGGAAGATGTGTATTGAGTCAGTGATTCAGAATATTAGGTACCTTATCAAACCACAACATAGCAATCATGAGTGTCTAGACCTTGTTGCCTTTTCTGCAGATCAGTAATGGATGGTGTCAATGTACCATTGGCTACCAACCTGCCAACAATGGAGATGTTTGTGTACACAAACGGTATGAAGTCTGCAGAGACGGACAAACACGTACACAGCATGGAGACTGTCTGGACAAACATCAGTGGTCACTACACTGCAGACAGGTCAGCACATTCACATCCTATTCCCAAGTCCACACTATGCAGTAAACACTAAAGAGGAGTGGTACTGTCACAAAATAGCAATTAACAGAAAACTAGTGCTTTAAGGTTAAAGTCGTAAACTCTGAAGTCTGTTTGCAGATGTCAGGGGAAATGAGCACAACCCAGATGTCTTTGCCCTTTCCCGACATGAACTTGTCATGAGCTTATCATGTATGGGCTTCTATGGATAGCTCCACTTAATATTAACTATAAACATACTCTTGTGTTTGTGTTGGCCTTTTAGCAAGGTCTGCGGATGCATTGTTTATTTTTCTCCTTCATATTAACCTTTGGTACAAATGCCCCTTCACCTAGTAACACAAACTGAACATAAGTTGGGTTTCTATTACTTTTTCTACAAATCTCATCCAAGCAGAGATAAATAACCAATGCTGGATTGTTTTTTTGTTTTTTTTATAAACAATTTGACTTTTGAAGCTCTTTGCTGATATTAGATTTACACTGGTTAATATGCTGCAGGTGTGTCAATCTGCAGAAGACTACCAGGGCTATGACAGAGAGCTGGGTCTGTGTGTCTGTAGAGAACCTCCTGGAAGAGCTGCATGTGGCAGTCTGTGCAGGAACAGGTTGGCTGCAGAGCTGCAGCTCCAATGCCAGGCCAGGGGAGATATGGAACTGGTGTGGAGCTTTGACAGTAAGGTGAGCAAAGGCAGATTCAGATTCTTCATATTCATCCCTTAAAAGGAGAAAAAATGCTGAAACGAAAAGCACATACACAAACTTGTAATTGGGGTCAATAGAAATGGACACGGGGTTCTTATCCATCCAAGTTTACCTCTAACACAAATCTACACTGCATTTCCATTGAAAGTGTCTGAGGATAAGCACAAAGAATAGCCGATGCCAAGCTACCTGATGCACAATTATGTCTTTATGGCACCCATAGTGAAAGTTTGATGCAAGCGTCTCTTGTGTTGTTGTGACCTATAAATGGTAAACAGTGTTATTGTGTGTGCAGGTGTCAGGCGCCTCTGGCAGCTTGCTGGAGACAGCTTTTAAACAGTGGGACTCCCAGGGGAATCTGGAGTGCAACAGCCACCACAACTTCTCACATCCCGTCTACATTGTTTTAACAACAGGTGGAGAGAGACATGCAGTCACACGCACAAACAAAAACACAATTGCTTATCTGTTGGGCAACAAATTTCTTTATGCCTTCATACTTTCTCTCTTGTTCCCGTCTTTTTGAAGACAAGGGCTTCCTTGGCCTCCTGAGCGGCCTCCCAAAGGAACTTCAGAAACTGTTTCCTGTCACCACATGGCGGGAATCCCATAGCTCAGCTGGTTTGTAATAACTCAGTATTTTGCCATTATTTAAGGTCCACTGTGTGACAATCATTGACATCTAATGGTGAGACTACAGAGTAGCCCCCCCTCCCTTTCCCAAGTTCAGGGAACTACATTGGCCTCTGCATACCAGGAAGAACGTCATTGTTTTTCTTGCGCAAAAAATGACACTGCAAAATGCTGGCCTCTGTAAAGCAACTCCTTTGCCTACAGTACAAATAAGAGGCTTACTGTAAGGCTAGGAAAATCAATTACTAAGTGATTTTACACTTACTGTATATACTACATACAATTTCTGCAAATAAACCCACATATATGTTGAACACTGGACCTTTAAATCATGACAAATAATGACAATGGTGATAGTTCTGAAGGTCAATTGCTGTTGATTTTTTAGAGGAAGATTCTGGGTTTCTGCTGGAGTTCGCCTCAGTAGAAAATATCAGTCATGGTGGTATGGAAATTAATTCTAGCAGGATGAGAGGAAACAAGAATGACATGAAAAAGGAAGTGAGGAGTGTCACTGGAATTCTGAACCCAGCCGCATGTCTCCATTTGGGTGATGTTCTACTGTTTACCGTCGACACACGTCACTATCCTCAGTATGATCTGTAAGTCAAGTGCATGATCCATTTGTCTTCTATAAAACTTGCTGGACACTTGACCTCAATCCCTATATTGTCTTGTCTTTCAGAGACAGCCTGTACAACACTAACAGTGACTTTGACTGGGGTGCATTTAGACAGCTTAAAGAGGAGATGACTTTGTCTTGGACCCCACCCAGCTTCTTCTCCATGGTCTTTAATCAGCCTGGTGTGCATGTCTTTA
This sequence comes from Solea solea, assembly GCF_958295425.1. Taxonomy (NCBI): domain Eukaryota; kingdom Metazoa; phylum Chordata; class Actinopteri; order Pleuronectiformes; family Soleidae; genus Solea; species Solea solea. Next base: position 17,553,545 of record NC_081140.1, on the reverse strand, counting down.
CTCTGAGCAGCAATCAGCACAAACGCTTGGTAACTACATTTCAAATAACAAAAAAAAACATTTAAGGCTTAAATGTGTAGTGTATGCAGTGTCACTTCAACTTCATCTAACATTCCTCACAAAATTACATCATTAAATACAGTGCTTTGAAGAACCTCCTTATGAAATGCGAAAGGCCTTATTTTCAGTCCCCCATTGTTTTGTTTTATTCTGCACTAATTCCCTGTAAAAACGGTTTTAAGGGGAGATGTTTCAAGAACTGAGGGTTTAAGGACAGAGGATTTTGCCTCAAATGCAGATAGTAAAGCTGCCAATTTTTTATGGTTGTTTAAACAATTAGATCCTAATCAAATACATGTATGAATACAATGAATAGATCACATTGACTTCAAAGTATTCTTCTTACTCAGTATGTACGGGTGATGCCTGCAGGGGCCCAGTGTTATGAGCCTGGCCCCTTCTTCCCCACCATCCCTCGCCATGTGACTAGGGTGGGAATCCGTAGGAGAAGCAACCTGTTACTTCGCCCAGATTGGATGGTGACTGGAGGATTGCTATTTGGAGCTGTGGTCATCCTGTGTTTATGTGTCACAGCCCTGGTTAGTGATGTTACATGAATATGCACTACCAATATCTGTTAGATTCAACAGGTAAATCATAAATATATCCCACATCTAGATACTGTTTCGTGAATATGGATGGCCAGAGAAGAAGCCAATCAGAGCACGGTATCGCTTATTGCAGTTGGCCTACCACATGGATGACTACTCATCCAAAGGTTCAAGGGTGATCTCACTTAGGAAGACTCACCGTAGCCAGCAAATCAGAATGACACAAGACTCCATTCAAGCAGGTGCGTTATTGTCGCTGTAACCACAGATACGACACACAATCACATGACTACCGTTTTTAGAAATCCTAAAGGCCAACAGTTACATAATTTACATTATTGATGCCCCTGCACCATGGACATATGACACACACAAACACTGCACAGAGACCCACTCACCCATGGTTTGTCTCTGAAAACTCTTTATATAACACTGACAGCTGACCCTTGGGCATTGCGCCCACCCACCCACCCAATTACACTTGAAAAAGCTCCTGTCATTGACTTCATACCATGGGCAGTGAGTAACAAATAAAGTTTTTTTGTTTTTTTTAGTAATTATACATATATACATATATTATAATATATTTGTATAATGGCCTTGAAAAGAAACAAAAGCACAACACTTGCCAACTAAAGCACACTTGCGAAAGGATTCGAGAAACAAGACCTTGGAGTCAATAGTAAGATTTAGTGACATCTATTATGTAATATGTGGCTAGTATATTCAGTTTCAGCCAATAAAGCCTCCTAAATGTTACAAACATGATCTTAACGGCATTGTTTTCTGAAGCTTATGTGCATGCATTATCATCAAATCCACTCCAAAAGCATAGGCACTGAGTGAGAATACAGCTTATGACCGACGATCATACTGCTTTATGGTTACATACCTTCACAAACCGTCACCATAAAGCAGTTTAATTGCAATTATTACCAGTATTTATCAACAGGAGAAGAGTGACACGATAAAAGCTGAAAAACTTCACTCTCTCTCTTCCCTAAGATCTTCTTTCCATCTGTATAATTCAGCACACCCATAGTTTTGAATACAAACAACCACTTAAAAGAAGCAGGCTGCATTTGAGAAAACAAATAATAAGACAGATTTCATCATGCAGTCTATCAGTCCATCTCGAATTTAAAAGGGACAAGCTGCGCTCACACACACTCACAACAAACATATAGCGATACATCACTGCTGTCTGCACATACTCTGCAAGAACAAATAAATGTGTTCTTGTTCTTGGGGCGGCAAGAACACCCCAAAGAAAGGAGAGAGAGATGGAGAGTGGAGTATATACAGACCTTAACAAAAAGTTAGAAGTGCAGGAATTTTCTTTTTATTCACAACACCTAGAACAAAGTGCATAAAGTCTATGTATTGAACGTGGATGGGGCAACTCTTAACACAGCTTTCCCCGCCATTATCCCGCTCTAAACTCCCTCTTTTTTACTAGTTTTTAGATATCTTGAATTAACTTTAGATAGATAGACTGAAATTGTAGATATCTCGAACCTTGTGACTAGTCATAACGACATTATAGATTGTAGATAGACAAACCCCATACACATGAATGGCAAAAGTGACGTCATTCTGACAAGTAAAAACTGAACTGCAGACATCTCTGTGACGTCATTTTGACTAGTAAATACTGAACTGCAGCTATCTGTGACGTCATTCTGACTATTCATCCATCTATTATCTACCGCTTTATCCTGACGTAGTAAGAATGGCGTTACAGATATCAGTAGTTAAAAAAATTTCAATGTTAAAACCGCTCACCATTATATGTCGGGTTCCTGCAGCTAGCAGTAGCAGCAGCATCATCTCTCCTCCTCCTCCTCCTCCTCGGGGTGCTGGTGAGCGTATCTCTAGGCTGTATCTCCACAGTGGCGACATTTACAGTTCTGGGTCACAGCTGTACCCGGCAATTTATATTTTGCTTTTTAAAAAAAAACAAAAAAACAAACAAAGGCGCGTTTATCCATTTTCCGGCTGTACAATCACTAGCTAGAAAGTAAAACTAGCTCGACACTAGCTAGTTTAAACTAGCTAAAACGTATAGCTAGCTCCAACTTTTCAAAGTACTGAATCGACCGTGATTGGCTGAATGTTTAGCGTTATGAGATCACGTGACTGCCCCCCCCACACACACACACAAACACACACACACAGCACAACTACAGTAATGAATCCGATAATTTCACATTTAGCATTAACATAGCTTGGTGGAGTTTGTCTTAGCTCTTGCTAGCTATTGTCCTTGATAAAATGACTTAAAATGTGTTGTATATTCTTATGATCTCTCCCTCTCCAGTCTGTGGTGACCCGTTAGAAGAGTTCTGGGATTATGAGCACCAGGTGGATCTGGAGGCATTCAGCAGCAACACCTTCTACAGCCTGCTGCTCAAACAGAGCCTGTCTGTCACCACACAACTGGGACACCTCACTTCTGAGGTCAGCAGCTCCAACATTAAACACAAACGTGTTGAGAATATGACTTTGTCACTTTCGTCTCTCAAACCCTGAATATTTATTTTCCCTGAGACACACAAAATGAATGTCCTCTATCATCGCAATGAACAAATACTTGATACTGCAGTTAAATTCATAATTCACATATCGGTACCATCTTTGCACCAGTTTTTTTCAACTTTTAGTTGAAAAGAAGAAGTTGATAAGAATCTGTATTCATACTTTTCTAGTATTGATGGCCAGTAGTGTGCTTTGCACTACAGGTTTGCCATTCACCCATTCACGCTTACATTCATACAGCACATCTAACACATTCATATGCTGTCAGGAGCAACATGGGTGAAGTGTCTTGCCCAAGAACACACATAGCCTAGCGGAGCTGGGAATCAAACCCACAACCTTCCACATGAAAGACAAGTCACTCTACCACTGAGCTACTGTCACTCAACTCTTAAGTACATTTTATATCAGAAAATTAAGTACAGTGAATGGCATATACTTTAAGACTTTTAAGACTAAGTGACTTCTACTTCTACTTTCTGGTAAGATACTTGTACTTTTACTCAAGTATCCTTTTTGGTACTTTAAACAAAGTCATTTTTATGAATACATTAATGCAGTAGGAGGATGCGGGGGATAATTTTATGTATAGTTAATATCCTTTGCATATCACAGCCAGTTTTCTGTATACGTCCATGTATTGTATGCCTGTATATGTTCTTTTATGAGTTATGTCCACATAGCTTTGATGTCACGGTAAAAATCAAAGTAAATCTTCACATATAACTTGCATTATCTTCTTATTTAGCCTTGTTCTGTTATTTTTGTCCCAGTGGCCTCATGCAAGGTTCTGAGTGCCAATGTTTGAAAGTAGATAACGTTTGAAGGTGGCTCTCTATATCCATTGATCCAATATTACTTCTTATGTTTCCCTTTCTTCTTCTTCTTTTTTTTAGTTTATCTCGTCTTTATTGTTATCCCATTCACAATGTTCACGTCTTTTGACAAAGATTGGATGTCATAATTTGAGTGCATCTGTTTTAAGTTGCACGGCTCTTCCTGTGTGTATCATCAAATTGTTGACTTTGGCTGTTGTTACAGCCCTCAGGACACTGAGGTGATAAAGATGTAAAAAGAGATGGGACATTTAGCTGTGTTATCCCAAAAACATGTAAGTCTCATCAGTTGGTTAAGGGTGTGCTAGTCGCGTAGGGTGGAGTGAGATGTGTGGTCTGATTACTACCACTTTGTGATGTTTGGGTGGTAGCCATTTCATGTACTGTACATGTCTTGTGTGCATCAAGGTGAAGGACTTATACCAGGGAGTGCTCGGGAAACTGCAGCCACTCCATCCACACCTGCTCACACAGGAGACAATGGGGCAGGGCTGTGAGAGGATCCAGAGGGAGGTGGAGAGGGAGGTGGTGCGACGAAAGACTCTGGCCTCAAAATTAAGAACTCTGCTGGAAAGTCAGCTACAGGTTTACATTTTTCTATCTATCTATACACGCAGCAATGTCTCATCTAAAACATTTGAAACACGTTTGGTTTCATTCGAAAAAACAAAATTATTATTTTTGGTCTGCAACAGTATGCCTGAAATTGTGTTTTTCTTTTGCCACTGTTTTATAAGCTCAATAAAGTCAGTAAGTTCTTACAATTACAATGAGCTACTATAGGAACATACTTTCTAATTCTACTTAAGAAGTGACTTGTCTTTGACAGCAACTTTCTTTTAGTTATGTTAGTATGTAAAAATGTAAAAGAAATGTTTTTCTCTAGGTTCTGAGGGAAGAGCAACGGGCCCAGCAGAGAGTCCACGGTGTGTTTACGGCTCATCTCAGAGAGTGCACCAGATTACTGTCCAAGATTCATAACACCAACCAGTCATTTTGTGAAGCACACCAGCAAAAGTAAAGCTTTCATTTATAGATTTTTTCAAAATGTCACCACAACATAAATCCTCTGACACACTGTTGTTTTCTACCTTCAGTGTGATACAGAGGATAACATCCCTGGTGGATGAGATGGGAGAGCTTCTATCAGGAGCATGTCAGCGTCAGGGCGCCTGGGAAATATTGGGTGAGGGAACAGGAGCCAAGCTTCTTTGCCCAGACTCTGGAACTGTGCTGACCAAAGAGCACATCTTTGGTGAGTCCATCACCTCTGAGTAAAATCAGTCATGAGTGCTGACTTTTAATCTTAGGGAAACAACACCACCTGTTGTTAAAATGATGCACTGCAATAACAATCATGTCTTGTCATTGAAGTGGTAAAGGGAAACACACTTTGTGTGTTGTTAATATAAAGAATGAAAAGAAATGGTTTAATACATGGACAATAATAGTATACTGTTTGGTATTTTGTAGAATTTTTGTCAACAAATGTATTTCAGTTGTGTGACGAGTTTTTTAACTTTTATAATTTAATCTTAAAATATACAGATACTCCTGCTTTACCTTCATAAAGTTTTTTTTTCAATTAATTAAGTCATATAGTTTGTCCAGTCTCACAGCCTGTGATGTATGCTTACTATAAAATCAAATAAAACTCATTTGAAAGTGACATTAGATCTAATTGTAATGGACAGCTGAAATGAAAATTCAACTGAAGTCACTTATTTTAGAGTATAATTCTTCTCTCCAAAAACAATATTTCACAAAATGAATTATGAACAGTCATAGCTATCCCACCAATGTTATCTCTTGCTTGATTCATGCTTCTTCACTTACAGTGCTCTGCTAAGTGACAAAATCAGCACAGAACACTGCATGCACAGTGTGTGGTCCAGCTGTAATCCAAAACAGCTTTAAATCGTCATCATAATCTTTTGATGATGCTCACAGACCCATTCTCCTTCTGCCACACTGCAGGTCCTGATGGGTCCCTGCGTGTCTGCCGGGCACTTCATTGTGATCCAGTCACAGGCCTTATCAAACCAAATGCTCACGCCCATATGTTGCTGAGCAGCTGCCACACCACAGCAGTGCCAACCGATTTCCTTCTGCATCCGCAGACTGGCCGAGTTATGCCCATTGCTGGCAATGTGGCCTATGATCCAGCAAGCTCGACCTTGGTGTTTACAACCAGCTCTTGTACAGGTAATATCTGTGAGCAGTCTCAGCATGTGAATATGTATGATGGAGACTCCAGAACTGTGAAAAGCTACAACAGATCATTAACTTGCATTTGCACTGATACCTGGAGACACAAAGCCAGATATGATTCTTGGGATAAGACAATACATGACCTGAAATGTATTGTATGGTGATATTTTTTCTCTCTTGCAACAGATATAGCCTTCATACTGTATTTTGTGATTTACTTCCTTCCTACTGTTGCCTGGATAAATACCAGTTTTATCCATTTCAGACTTTTGACTGGTGACAACCAGTGGCTGTGTCACTGGTTGTCACTGGTCGCTATTCTTACTATTACTGCATAGGGTTGATTTATTTGTTAAAAATTAGCTGGAAATAATGGAAATAAGGAAATGCAAGTATGAAGGAGAAGTGATCTGAATTTTACTGACAACTTTCAGCTACAGAAAACCACATCATTGTTACAACTTGACCGACAGTGCAGTTTCACAGAACGTGTATTTCTACAAATCATTTTCATTTCCTATTTCAAAATATAATAGTATTTTTTTAATCTAATTTGCAGTGGGTTACTTCAAAGTGTTTCAGGTCTCAGATATCAAGGTGCACACAAACTTAACACAAACTGAGCACAAAGTGCGGCATTATGTTATAGAGTCTAAACTACATACTTTAAAAGATAAAATGCTTAGCTTGTTGACACCTGGCAGTGTAAAAATAACTTGCATCCAATCTTCAGTTTGCCATTCTTCATGTGTGCCATTTTTTAATCCAGGTGACAACAGAAAGTGGGACAGTCCTCTTCTTCCATTTATTCCTTATCCAACCTCTGGCCACTCAGACCAGCCTCTGTCCAGTGCTCGCCTCAGAGGCCTCAAACCTGGTCAGAGACTGCAGCTTGGAGCTCCCATGGCAGACCCAGACACGGGGGTCCCAGTACCCATTCTGGCTGTGACTATCCACCCTGAGACCGGACTTGTCTACCCACTGGGAGGAGTGCATGTCTGCCCTGTCACCTGCCTGCCTCAGCCTATACAGATTGGTTACCCCATGCTGGACCCCAGGACAGGGAACATTGTGCTCACAGTTGGCGTCAGTTTAGATCCAGTAACAGGTCAGTGCTGCTGGTGAGATCTCAGTCCAGTCTGTATGTGGGTTTCTTTTACTTGCAATGAGTTAACCTTGCTCTTCATGACTGTGTAGGAGCTGTGCTGCCAATAGGTGGAGTTCTGCTGGCTGAATCCTTCATTGATCCTCTGAGTGGTTGCATGGTGAGGGTAAGAGGAGCCAGCATGAGGGCAGGACAACTGGTGCCTAATACAGGAGGATACCAGGCTTTACTAGACAGCAAGGTGCTTGATTACATGTAAACATTACTTTGGTTACAATTAGAAAGAAGCAGGGCATATTCAAACACAGAATGATGTTTGTACTGCCATTATATCCAGGAATCTCTACTAGAAATAAATACAATAAATAAATGAGTAAATAAAAATCCCATTGAGTCAATATGGAGAAGAAAAGAAGAAAAGAAGAAAAATGAAATGAAAAATATCAAATTTTCTCAAGCAGGTTCTGGCAACAATGTTTAAAATATTGGATCTCCTGAAGCCACATAATGAGGAGTGGGGTTCAGATTCAGCTTTGCAGCCTCATCCGAGCAGTGAGAGAGGGAGTGGTCAGCATGATCATCTTCTGGCTGCCACCAAGGAGCTTCAGCAGGCCTGGGGAAGGAGCCTGCACTGTCAACTCCAGCTACAGACCAAGCTGGAGATCCTGCTGGACTGGGCTGTGGAACTTCAGCAGCATGGAGGAACTCTTGGTGAGCAAATGATAGTCAGAGGATGAATAGATATGAGGAGTGAGTCTCTTGCAAGCACAACAGCCATTTGGCTTCTCTGTGTTGATATGGTCCACTCCTCCCCTCCTCTTTGTTGAAGCAAATGAGCTGCGTTCCTTCTCCAGCACTTTGAATTTACTTATCTTACATTTGCTGCAACATATTGTAGCAATGAGTCCAAAAATATCCAGGTATTAAAAACAACACCATAGTGTTGAAAAGAGGTATCATCAGACATAAGTATGGCTAGATGCCTCAGATTATGATGAGCAGTTAACCAGGGCTGATATGTATAGTCATCTGTCTAATGACCTTAACATACTGTATTTAATTAGTATGTGGACAACAAACTGTTGCTCTCGGCTCCAGGCTCTGACAGGCCTTCCTGGCAAAGAATGAACACAATAATTTTGTCTTGGAGCCAACTTGAATAGAGCATATTTTCTGCATCTAATCTTCAACAAGACTTTAGGAACAACAAGAATCTAGTGTGAAATTAAGTGTGACTAGCCCTTAACCTATTTAACTATAACAAGATAATATCAATATTCAGTCAGAGAGAGATGGCTGGCTGAAGATCAGACTGGGTGATCTCTTGTGTGTGTGATTTGTGTTATTTATAATGTGGTCACCGGGGAGTTTGTGTTACCATTCCTTTGTAGTTGCGTGTGTGTTTGTGTGTGCTTTGCAGCATATATGTAGGGGTGTATGTTCTCTGAATCTGATTCTGAGTTTTGTATATACAGTAGATAATTGAACCCAACCAGCTTGCTTCTTTTGTTGTTAAATCTAGGAGAGATGCCTCTGTCAGACTCTGATGTGTGTGTGCCAGCTCTGCTAGGAGTGGAGTACCCTGACCCCATGGGATCTGGTCTTAGTGTGCCTGTGCTGGGATGTCAGACTGACATTGTCTCTGGGATTACAGTACCCTTGGCAGGCACCATGGAGGACCCAAATGGGAAAGGTAAAATAAAAGGACGTTTTGACCTTCCATTGTTTCCATTAGTAAAATTCTATTGAAGTTGTTTGCTGTGAAACTTTCCAGGGCTAGTGGCGATCCGATATGGATCTCAGACTGTGGACCCAGTGACCGGTGTATTGGCCCCAGTGGTCGGAGCCAGGCTGGATGTCACCAGAAAAAACATCTTGCCCGTTTCAGCTTCCTACTGGCTAACAGTGGTGGATCAGACGGATAGTGTGCAGGTGAGGTGGGGCAGTAACCTATAGAGATGCCACATCTTTAAAGCTCCAGTGCGTAACTTCTGTCACCCCCTGAGAAATTCTGAGTAATTACTGTAATGGAAAATAACACTTACTCCTTATGCTGCTTGTTTCACCATATATGCTTGCATAGCTTGGTTTAAACATTCACACAAAACGGATGTACTCCCTGTTTGATAATCTTCCTGTTGCTTCAAGGCCCTAGGCCACATTTCTCCTTCTCCAGGCTTCTCAGATAAGCTAATGACATAACAACTGGCTATAAACACGATGTGCCCCAGAGCCATTTGGACCCGCCTCTGAAGCACTTCAACAATCCATTTGATACTCAATCTTTTATATCCTCAGACATCTTAAGACCATTTTTTTTCCCCACAACATTACTAACACACAACCAGAATCTCTTCATGACGAATGCATATAGGTATGCAGATCTCACACCACCCTCAGCCCTCTGCTACCCAGTTGCAAGACGTGCCAAACTGCTGAATGTCCATGTTTTTTAGCAGTAGAATCGACTTCTAAAACCTTTCATAATCACTTTGTGGCCTTTTGAGCCCAACTCCAACATGTTGTAGTTGTCTTACTTTACTAGCACTTAGTTGCTGTTATGCTTTTGTCTGCCTCGCCTGTCAGTCTTGATGTTTACGTAATCACTTCCTGTCTCAATGTGACAGAGACAGTTGCATGGAGCTGATGGGCTTATATTAATATATATATCTACATGTATATATATATATATATGTATATACATACATATATATATATATGCCAATGCTTGAATGACATTTATTTATATTTCTAAAAATGACGCACTGCAGCTTTAATGAGAACATGTTTTGTACTTGTGTTACTTCAGCCTGATAAAGACGTATTCCAGGCTTTCTCGTCTAACGTTCGTCTTTTCTCACTGAAATCAGTGAATCTGATGTACTTCCTTTTGTTGCTGCCAGGTAGAGGCGCTGCAGAGAGAGGTTTGTGTGAGAAATACTTACTGGCAACATCAGAGGCAGCGTGAGAAAGATATTCTCTCTGAACTGGACTCAGCTTTTTCCCAGCATCTCTTCAGAATCACCAACATTAATTCTTCTCAGGTCAGCAGGTGGGGTTTGCTGATTTGGCTGTAAATATTTTATATACCCTGGGCCCTGAGTATTGGGGTGGTGGGCTGGAGTCTTTTGAGCATGTGGAAATGATTAAGTGGATGTGTGAGTGGGGAGGCAAAGGGCATAGAGAAATAATTCAAGGAAAGCTTTTCATATTCTGCCATGCACTGCAAGTAAGCAGTATAGCGTCTGGGTTTTTGTACACTACATTTACTCTTTAAATTGATATTGTGTTTGTAGATATCCTTTGTGGCAGTATGCAAACCTGTGCATGCGATTTTCAAGTGTAAATGTGCAAAGCAGGTCCAGTGGTCAGGGAGACAGCTGAGGGAAGCATCTGTGGAGCTGCACGATTCATCGCAGTCCGAGGCTCAGAGGAGAGCTGCTCAGCACTGGCACTTGGCTCTGATCCTGCCTCAGCATGTTTTTCACATCCTTACACAAGGTAAATTGGCTGCCAATCTGGCAGGATGAAGAAAATAAAGGAAATTGCAGTCATGACCTGCACTGGGGTTGTATTTAATGCTTTCCAAACAAAAAGGTGCTCCCTGCCAGCGCCTTATATCGCATCCTTCAGTTTTATAGTAATTAACATAACTTCATTGTCCAATGCTTTACTTGGGTTGGTACCATGTCTTTGTACTTCTCCGTCTGTATGTACAGGTGATGAGGAGGAGTGGGCTCAGGAGAATGTTTGGCATTCAGAGGTTTTGTCAGGCCTCGATAAGGTCGACGTGTGTATGGAGCAGCTGCAGCAAGACCAAGAAAATTGGACAACACACGGAGGAGACTGGGATACAACTCTTCATGCTGTGGTCAGAATACTGCTTTTGTGGCATGAGTCAACTTCACTATCAGGACAGCTGTGGCAAATGTTGGTGCCTCATGATGCACTTGGTATCCTGTGAGGTCCAGTAGTTTAACTTGAATGGCTCTGAGCTGCACAATGTGATGATGATGTTCAATTACCCAAACAAAACAAACAACAACTTACAAAACCCTCTTTATTTGTTCTATTTGTCCTCTAGGACAGAGAGGTGAGGCAGAGAGAGTTGTGGGAGCAGTGCTGTTCCATACAGTCAGAATTGGAGGCTGCACTCATTGCTTTGCACTTTGTCAGACACCTTTCTCAGCTCCGTGCCGACACTGCTCAGGTCTAAACCCAGACAAACACACTCAATAAATGACACTTGATCATCATTAATATAAGGTCATGTATGTGTTTTGTTTTACCGCCAACCCTGGTTTGTCTAATCCTAAACTCTAAAATACAAAATATCATAAAAGTGATAGACATAATCTATCCCCCGTGCTATTGTGAACCACATATTTCCTCTCATTTGTGTAGGCCGTGCTGTGTGGGAACTTTTGGTACAAAGACTATGGTCTGATCAAGTGCTGTGGGCAAAGGCAGACAAAGGTCTCCGGTTTGCTTCACCACAAGGCTCTGCCTCTGCTGGAAAGATTGAATCAACTTCTGGATGAAAAACACTGTGCTAGTTTTTCTACTAACACTAGCAATCGGCACATTTCAGGTACCGAATCAGTAGCAGCACAATAATACATATAGCCACAGAATTGTTGTGGAGAAGCACAGTTTCTCATTGAATAATGACACTATTTTGCAGATTTGCTTTTCTGTGTTATTGTCATCCGTGAGTTTAAAAGGTATCTTTGAAATTGCTCTTCTATCAACCATATTTCCCAGTCCTGTCTCCTGCTATAGCCTGTACATTCCTAGGTTTAAGGCTAAAATACTTTTATGCACATCAATTTGCAGAAATATAACACCATGTCAATTTGTAAAACCCTGTGCCATGTGGAAATGCCATTGGTTCTTATTTATAGCAGCAGCACATAAAGTACAGTGGGACAAATGAAATCCATTGTAATAAAGGGTCTTCATGTCACACAGTGCAACACTGAGGCTCATTTATGCATTTTTCAAAAACTTTTTGACAAACAATGAAGCTCTTTGTTAGAGATAAATTAGCTCCATTGAATGGGGCTGTGTGTGAACATACGCCACTTTCCAGTGGAATCAATTTGTATGTGACCTTCTCTTTTTTCCTTTCCACATGATTTCACGACAATTCAAAAATACACAGACTACTGCCCGGCTTGTTTGTTTGTTAAGGCTGATATCGGAACTTTCAGGTTTATCAACAAAACAGGCCTACGGACTGGAGATAGCCTCTAGAGTCTGGACAACATCTGTGCCTGGGGTGAAAGGTATGCACTTTCCAAGCTGCTTAAGCCTTGTGATAACGTGTGTGGAGAAGTATGTTGCTTGTCGAAAAAAAAACTAGGAGGTGAGAGTCATTACAATTATGGCAAAAATGTTGCCTTATATATTATATTATATATAATATTTGGATAATATATGCAAAGTTTCAGTTTTTGGCAGGAGCAGAGTCCACTGGGGTACATTTGAAAAAACATTAATGGTTCATTTCTCTGTCAAATCTTGCTCTCTAAAGTGAAACACATCAAAGTTTTCCGCCTTGTGTCTTGTGAAGAGTTCTTGAGAAGCAACTTTGAAGTCTTTCATTTGAATTGGTTTGCTCTCTGGCTGACGTTAATGAGTTCTTGTGTTTCTAAAGGAATCTCCACACAGTCTCTGAGGGAGCCCGTCAATTTGGCTCAATCCCTCGACAATGGTCTGCAGGCCAGCTCAGCACAGACACGCAACTCACAAAGACAGACTGCGTCTTCTGGCATCCATTCCCAGGGTGAGGTGGCTGAGGAGAAACTACAGTTCTGAGAGCGAGACTACTTTTACCCCATGTTGTCCTGTGTTGTGCCCTTTATCTTAACTAAAATCTGGAAATAACTTCCAGTTAAAGAAAACACAATTATTCCCACGCCCAATGCTGTGCACCAGGACACTTTTCTTTAACTGATTTTTGCCCCAGTAAAATAACAATTAACTTAATTTTAACTTTAAGTACACAAAGTGCTACAGAAGCAGGTTAATATGTTTTGATTCTTTTTTCCAGTGCAATTTTATCAAATATTTGGTGACACTTTTACGTGTCATGTTAGGACCCAAGAGCAGGCAGGCTTGGGTTAGCCAACATGAGGGAAATAGTTGAAATCAGTTCCTAACAGTGGTGAGGATAAGCATCAACGGCAGCATGCACATTAGTTAGAACACATTAGAAGTTAGTGAAAAATGCAAGCAGCGAGCAGGCACTAGAATAAACTATGTTCTCAGGAGAGCTGTGATGTTATCACAGAGTTTACTGTTAGGATCTGGCAACTGACTGCAGGAACAGGAAATATAAAGGCTGAGTTGATTAGTGGATTGAAAGCAGGTGAGCTGATTGCATGCTGGAGGCAGATGCGGGAGAGAAAGGAAGAGACGTAGGAGGAGACAAGGCGAGGCATGACAGATACCAAGGTTCTCCAAATCAAAGAGTTTTATAGACCTTTTAAATTGAATTTAATTGGCAATAAATGGAATTGAATTCCAACTCCATTAACCTGCAACGTTCTCTGAAATGTTTGGATTGCAGTGTCTGTTTTAAACTTTAGTTGCATATCTTAGAGTCCCCTAGAAGCTACAGCCAGTTGCTGAACGAGATGATCTGTAAATAGAGTAAATTGTCTTTTTCTAAACTTGTTGCTTTTACTATAAAGCTTATTAATGTAGTAAACAAGGCGAGAGAGTAATTGTGCCAAAATGAGCAAAAGTCTACTTCATCTAGAAAAGAGAATGGATTTCCCCCTCTCAACGAGATGAGTCAGAGCATTTCCAATGATACAACACAGTTCCCTTAATGTTAAAATGATGATCATTCATTCTATTGTTGATTTTCTCACAGAGAGCCAACCTACAAACAACTCTGCCCAGCCTTCACACATCTCTGTCCCCGCAGTTCCAGGTAACACTATGACGTAAAACACCACAGAGCCTGCAGCAAAGTGCAAACACCATTTTAATTCATCATCCATGTTGTTCTTGGCCCCCAGAGGAGGAGTGGACCAAGCTGCTGGGGCTCTCACCTCTGTTCCAGCTGCTTAAGAAGGTGGATCAACAGCTACAGGGCTCAGCATGTGGGGCAGGGATTCTTAGAGGCGGGATCAATGGTAGGTCAGAGTTTTGAAGCTCTAGTGCAGGGGTCTCCAACAAGTAGCTCGTGAGCTACCAGTAGCTGTCCCTGTCCAAGCAGCTTGCCAAAGGTTTTAATAATGAAACAGTCCGCTTACATCTCTATCCATTTAAACTCAGGTGTCCCACCCCCTCTAACACTAAAATGATTAGTTGCCAATTAGTTGTCAAATAGTTATAAAACTGTGATGCTGTCAGTGTGATGTGTGTTTGTCACACAGCATTTGGGATGATTTTATCGGAATCCCGACAGGGTTGAGGGCTAGGATACCTCTGAGCAAAGTACCCAATCCCATTTGCTCACGAGGGCATCTGGCCTACATATGTGGATCACTGAGCATGTGATCTGCTGTGGTGACTCCTAAAGAAGGAGAAGAAGTATGTTTGTATAACATTGCAATTGCTTTAAAATAAAATAAAATAAAATAAAATAATATATTTAATATAATGATAATGGAATAATAAAAAAATCCGATCATTCCAATCTGGGACAGGAAATAAAGTATTGCTGGTGAATACATCTCCAAGTGACACTCGAACACATGAAGTCATGTTCAAGAGCCTGAAATAACCACCATGGTTATTCATTACACAAGAAAAGGCACACAGGCATTTGTGTTACTGATGTGCCTGATTGCTGGCCAATACCACCAGATATTTTCATTGTCTGAATTTCCAAATTCCCTGAAGGAATGAGCTTATAGATATATATGTAGGATTCAGCCATTGAAATTATGTGGCTGGGCTGTGGCAAACAACAGACTTCATGACTTTTATAATGGTGACACTGACCTTTATATACTTTTAATATTTATAATATAATATAATATAATATATGATAATAAAATATGTTAAACTTTGGTTAACACTGCACTTCAGTGGGCTACTAACATGCACAGGAACCCAAATAAAATCATGCGCATCTTGTTTAGTGGTGGGAAACTACCGCTGCGGGAAACAGGTTGCGAAAAACTTCAACCCACTTCAACCCACTGAACATGCACGTAATCACCAAGCAGTAATTATTTCCATCTTCTTCGGAAGTCGGTTCGATAAAGTCCATCATCAGATGCTTAATGGGTTTATTTGGTGTGGGATGTCATTGATGAGGAACATTTATTGCCCTAGCAGAATTTGCTGCATGTGTGATGCAAAAATCAGAACAGATGTGAACACCAGGATGTGAAAGTCAGAAGCAGTTACCAGCAGCACCTGCTGCAGCATCGTTTGTGGTGAATAAGCTTCACATTTTCACATTCACAATAGATTCAGGCAGGCGACTGACATTCCATAGCACTGAAACTAGAACGCGATGAGCCAAAGGGCCAGGTGAAGTTCACCAAAATCATTAACAACAATCAATCTAGAGTCAGTCAAATCAGGCCTTGATGTGCAAGTCTCCTGCAAAACATTAGTGCTCTTTTTGCAATTTTGTCTGCTTCATGAGTCAATTTGTCACAGTCTCACCATGGACCATGGTTGAGAGGGAGCCGCTTTCTGGCTAATTTGGAATCCACTATGTCAAACTCATCATCTGTTTCTTGGCTCTGAGGTCATGACAAATACTGTGTGGGACACAATGGATGATATTTCAACAACACTGCAGGAGGGTGAAGTAAGTATATCATTTGTTAAAGTGTGGATTCGTGTTCAAGGTGTCAGGACCAGGTGAGAGAGAGCTAGTGACGCCTCAGCCGATATAGTTAGTTTCACAGGCCGGTTTCTATGGAATACAAATCATATACATACTGCAGTGACATAGAACCAGCTGGCAGACATAAGCCTTGCAGATTGTCTTACACTGTGATGTGAAATACACCTGGACTCTCACAATATCAACTCTCAGGGGACAGAGAGTTGATGTTGTGTGACAGTGCCAATCTTGGGATAATGTCATCGTCAGATAATAGTGGCTTACTATCATGACTGAAATTGAGAAGAATGGATTTGATACATTTATGACAGAGACTGTTATTATTAGTATTAGTATTATTAATGATAAACCCATGTGCGGGCGGGTTTGTAACTTCTGGAGCTGTTGCTTGGAGATCCTGTGAAAATTGATAATTGACTGTATTTATTTTCTTCACAGTGAATATTGCAGCGTGCACTAGTGAGTCGTCACATGGAACCATTATATCCTCTTCTAATAATGACTCCAAAACTGGTTTTATGCCATTGATAGCTTTTTGTTTGAGAATATTGCTTTTGGCGCGGTCTGTAACATGATTTTGGGTGAATCCCTATTGGGTTTACATTTTTCTTCAATCCAGCCAATCCAATTATACTTCAAAAATGCTTAGCCCACCTTTTGAATGGATCATCAGCCACTTCACGAGGTTTGTGTAGGTCTGTCATGACGAAACAAACTTCTCACTACATTAGGTCGGGTCATACTTTCCATATTCCACAGATATGGCACTAATGTGAGCACCCCTTGAGGCTGAGTGTGCATTGATCCTATGGACCAACTGTACATGCTGAATATGCATGCATGGAATTGCTACTGACCCTGGTTTTATTATGAATAGAAATGCAGGCCTGTGGCCTTCACATCCTTGATAATGGAAAGTGTTGAAAAGCTTGTCCCCAGCTACAGGAGTATGTTGACCCCATGGAGCTTATTCCCATTTTCAGAAGCCTAAGGCATTAATTAGACTGGTGTTTTTTGTGCAGCCCCATCTAATGGGATAAAGGCTGATGTCAACCTGCATCTGATACTGTTGGTCCTCTTATTCCCAATAGGGAGAGACCAGAGAATGTGTGTCTATTGACGTTTCAGCTGATCTTAGGCAATCTCTACAAGTGCACCACAAGGCTCTGTAATCTTGCTGTTTTTTTCCACACTATATACAAATGACTGCAGGACCTACAATCCAGAGATAGCATACTCTTGACGACACAGTCATTGTGTCAGGGTAGTCGGTGGATGCATCAGCTGGCCATTCAGAGGGGATTTTTGGTTTCTCTAGTTTATCACATGAATCCATTTTAACAACTCTCCTCTTCTAAAACAACAGGTTCGAAATTTACGACTTTATTCTCGTAAATTTAGGACCTTATTCTCGTAAATTTAGGACTTTATTCTCGTAAATTTAGGACTTTATTCTAGTATATTTAGGACTTTATCCACATAAATTTCTTATTCTCGAAGTCTGTGAATTATTTTTTTCTCTGTGGCCCTAACACTCGTCGTACAATTACAAGCAGAAATGTGCTTGGGAAATTAAAAAAAAAACAGAAACTAAGCAGAAAAGGTGTCTGAAACCATGAAAAAGGGAACACAGATGGATTCAATTACAGTAACTTCAGGACTAAAAGAGCCATGTCTAGCTTTGTGCCAACACCCATCATACATCCCACACCATTTCCTCTTTTTAAGGACTATTCATGACTATATTTAATAACTTCAGCAGATGAGGCACTGTGTTTACAATCTGGAAACAACTTGTTTTTGCGTGTGCTGATATGTAGTAGCCTATGTCGATGTGATGTGTAAGACACACGCCAATGCT
This sequence comes from Solea solea, assembly GCF_958295425.1. Lineage (NCBI taxonomy): Eukaryota > Metazoa > Chordata > Actinopteri > Pleuronectiformes > Soleidae > Solea > Solea solea. The sequence goes on along the minus strand of NC_081140.1, from coordinate 17,535,559 downwards.
TTTCCACAAACAAAGAGAAATAAAGGTATTTTCATTTTCACATGTTCACACAAATTTAAGGAGGCTTCTCGGCATGCACGTAAAAGTAATGGTACGTTCTGTTGATAACATTGCTCTACAACAGTGTAGCAACATGTCCACAGATAAAACTTAATAAATGTGTCTTAATGTGAAACGAGACAGAAGTGCGGTTGAGGTTGTTCCAACTTTCTGAGTTATAAATCCGACTTGAGGCAGCATTCCTATTAAAACTTCCAACTAGGAAAGTCAGACTCCAACTAAAACGCACCTTATGACCTCACCCTAAGACCATAATTGTCCTGCAGTTCCTGTTATTTATTGTGCATTTGTTTTATCCAGACAGAGACAACAGTTTTGTGGATATCCTTGATGCTCAGTGGGAATGTGAGGGAGAGCTGATTCCTTTAGATCCGTCAGTCCTGAACCCCAGGGAGTTCCTCGTCTACCACCATGGACTCTTTCTGATGCAAACATTGTGTAATCTAAAACTGGTCAGTGACAATTTACTTGTATTTCTTATGTATTTCCTATTTGCCTAACAGTAGCCTTACTCAAAGCTCACTCACTCACTCACTGATCTTCTACTTCAGGGGGCGCTGGTGGCAATCCCAGCTGACATAGAGCAGTATACGCCTGGACAGGTTGCCAGTCTACCACATAGAGACAAACAACCATTCACTCTCACATGCAAACCTATGGTCAATCGTCCGATTTGCCTAATTTGCATGTTTTTTGACTGTGGGAGGAAACCAGAGAACCGGGAGAACTGACTCTAAGCTGTCTGTTATTATATCATTTATTGTGTAGAGTTGTCAGGCAGGAACAAACATTTAATAAACACTTAATTATCATGGGCTAAAGAAAAAACTACTTTTATCTGTATTTATCTTCCATTGACAGCTCCTCAGTTTCCCCCTCCCCTCAGGTTAAGAGTCTGGGTGTCATCTTCGACAGTACACTATCATTCCAATCCCACATCAATAACATTACCCAGCCTCATCACCTCCCGCATCGATTACTGAACTCCCTCCCCCCCCTATTTTGATATATATATATATATATATATATACATATATTATCATTTGTAATAAGATTAGGTTTAAAAAAAGCTTGTGATTGTTCTTTTCTTTTCAGACTCCAGCCATTTCAATTCAGATAGCCGCAAGTCTCCCAAAGAACAACTATTTGAACAATGCCTTCAAAAATTCCTTCTTTTATCAGGTAATCTTGTAACCCTTGTCTGTAAACATGTAATTCTTAATGTTCATTGTGTTTTACGCCTGTACTTTGAGTGATGAAAAGCTACTATTAGACTATTAATTAAAAATGAAATTAAAAAAAAAAAAATTGTCGCTAATTGTTAATTAGAATAGTCGCTTGTCTGTGTGTCGCGTGTAAAACGAAGTCACAGTGATGACTGTGACTGCAGTGATGACTCCGCCCACGTTGAGTAGGTACCATTTTTGTAGTGGAAAACCAAACCTAAACTGTGCCGTGGCGAGCTGGGACCATAGTGGAAAAGGGCCAGAGACAGTTGTGTTGCGCTGGTTTCATCAGCATTGTGTGAACTCGTAAATGTCACATGTGACTGTAGGTGCAGGACTTTCGGTGTGTTTATGTGACAACGATAGATAATAAAGAATAAAATAGTTAAATAAGTAACAGAAGAACAAAACAAAACAGGGATAGTATAAAATGCAGCCGAATAACTGAAAAGACCCATCTAGTGACTTAACAAATCTGGTCAAGCTCAGGATACACCACAACATGCTGCACCCAGCTGCTGTTTACATCTTTTAGGAGCCCTCATGAACGCGGAGAGGGTCACGGGGGAATTACAAGGGGCAATTCAGTGGACAGCTTTGGCCAGTGAAAGGTTTAATTGAAAAATCCTCTCAAAGCCTGCTGGTATTTGGACACAAAGGATTCTTTTTCTGCTCACTCCTCTGTGTCCACATGGGACAGGGGTCAGAAACTAAAACATCAAGCATTTCCAAAGCTTCATGTCTCCTTCCTGAGCCTAGCGTTATAAAGCTTGTGTCTGCCGTTTGCTGTCAGATGTTCGTTTAGAGACAATTCTTATACTGTGCAACATTTTCTATGCACCACTTACTCCTGCTTCCATCTAGAATGCATTTATGCATTTAAAGGGGATCAAATTAAAAAAAGCAACCATGTGTTGATATAGTTTTTCCATGTCCAAGGTTCAATAAATAAATAGAATAGAATAAATTAATTAATATCTACAATTTAAGACCCCTAAGTAGTAAAACAACCCGACAAAGGAATGAGGGGAGAATATAATCAAACTATAAATATACCATATTTGTTTAATTTCCTTGAAAATATCACAGTGCACGGTATGTGTTATACAATATCACATCCTGCATAATTTTCCTCAATGAATTAGACATCAATATATCTTTGCGCGCCTCATAACTAACTCTGTGTTGCCTGTGAATGGCTGCTCTGTTGGCAGGAGGCAGAGGAGATGCTGTTTGTTCGTCGCCAGAGGCTCCAGTCAGTGGGAGGTTTCTCTCTGCTGCTGCTCCACTGTCTGTCCCATGTGAAAATGAGGGACATGAGCTCTGACTCTAGTCCTGCCTTCCAGAGGCTGTTCTTCAAGGTACAGACAAGCACTCAAAGTGTGACTGAATCCATTTTCTAATGATTCAACATTATTATAGTTACTATGTCATTTCATTACTTATTGTATCAAATTGATCCTTGTGTTGTTGCTGATTCTAAGGTACTGCAGGCATGCTTGGGAGAGCTGTTTCATTCCAGAATCGGCATGTGCTCCACAGGACAGGAAGCCAATTTACGTGTGTGTTTTCAAGACCCAGAGGCCCCTTCTGGGGACAAACATGGAGGTGTGTCAGATGTACATGCTGCCTCCGTGCTTTACAAGCTTCACAAATCAAGCAGAGGATTGCTTTCTGAAGGCGTAAGAACAGAATAGTTCTTCATGTGTGCATGGTTTACTGATGGATAAAAGCCAAACTGTTTGTTTGTCATGTTTTGAGCAGGAAGTGGAGGAACTTCAGAGGAAACACAGAGAAATCTTTCCCATCTTGAAGGACTTTTGAGAGAGAAGAGCTCTGAGGCCACGGAGAAAAATCAAGACCAGATTGCATAAATACAAGATCAACAAAGAAAAACCTCTTGTTTTTCCACGACATTTTGTCCTTTAATAGAAAGACGATCAGCTACACACTGCTCAAACAAAGATTGTTGTGTTGTGGGCTGATTGTTGTTGTGTAAATATCTTCAATATCTATGTAGCATTCATTTTAAAGTATGTATAAATATAGTACCACCAGTACCAGTTTATTCTCATAGACCAGTATTCTAATGTCTTTTTGCATATTTCTTACATTGTGTGCAATTTCAAGCCTCCAAAAATGTGATCAGTAATCTGATCCACTGTCCTGGTTTGCAGCTCTAATTTTAGTCACTGGCATACCGAGCAGTTGTTTGTTTAGCGTGTCAACTATTCTTCTCCTTTTTTCTTTTTTTTTTACTTTTATTCTTTCGGCTTTTGTTTACAGTGAACCTTTTGATATTTCAGACATGAGTCGAGTCATTAATTACAAAATCTTGTATCAGTGGTCAGTCATTTTTTATTTTGCCAAAAGTAAAAATATGTCATTACAAACTCGACATCATTCACCTTATAAAAAAAACCAACACATTTTTTGTCTTTTAACCCCACAAGCAATCAGTGTAAAGAGTCTGTGAGTGCAGAAATGTGTTTTCTCTTTTCCCCTCTGCATGGGGGGGAAGGGATTTACTACAAAAGCCTTCCCGAGATTCCTCTGATGGCATGGAAAATCACCGTGAGTGTGACGGTTCAGTGCTGAGTGGCTCGGAGGGCAATGAAGATGATCGTCAAAATGATTCCACAGACAAGCCCGACAACATTTAGGATTTTGGCTGTCCTTGATGCATCCTGAGCTACAGCTGATTCTCCAGCAGCATTTGCATTTTGTGCCTTACATATACAAAAAAAAGCAATAATTAACATCCCATTCTATATCAAATCCACATTACAACATAGTAACATACTTTTGCAACTAAATAAATAAGCAAACAATAGAAGAAAAAAAGTATAACATTGAGGCAAATTGACTTACCTTGCAGGAACAAACAATAGCTGCAATCCCAAGAGGCAAACAACAGCATATGGTATTAAAGATGGACCATGCAAGGTAGGATGGAGCAACAGATTGGGTCTGGCCTCCTTCCATATTTTCTCTGTCTTGTTGGAAGTGGACAGAAGTTGTGCTGTCTTGTTAAGTGTCTGGATAGTTTGGCTGTTGAGTGTAGCTACCCCCCATCCTTTTATCACTGATGGGTGTGGTTTAAGGGGTTGTAGGACTAAAAGTAGTGTTGGCTGTCGAGTGGAAAACACAAGTTATCCCCAACAGATTTCTTATTACTCAAATTGCTAATTTTACAGTTTTGGAAAGATTTGTCCATGATGTCCTTGTGTTTTACTTTCAGTTCAATAAAATGTATGAAGTGAATTAATGCTTCTCAATCATTTTGCTGAAATCATACAGTGTCTCACAGTCATTCACCTGGTTCTTTGGAGTATTCCAGTATGATTCCAACAGTACTCTCTGCTTTTCATATTTTCCACTCCAGTAGTTTTAAAATCAATAACCATTTCAATTTAATCAATTTCATTCCCAAATGGGGATTTTGCGATCCCCATCTTAGCAACGAAAGGAGCAAAGGATTTGCTGTATCTTGTTTACTTATAATTTTCAGGATTTTCTGAAATGAATTAACTTGAGACTTTAGTTCAGCTAATAAATTAACCCGCCGTTTTACATTGCTGCTTCTCCTGCTTATTTCCCTGAAGCACTTTCTATCAATGTTAAGAAAAGCACCTTGGTATGTTTTTCCTCATTTATCAAATGAACTAACTCATTTGTTTCTGGATTACTTTAGCCCAGGGGTGTGAAACTCAAATGACCATGGGGACCAATGAGCATGTCTGCTCAAGAGGGGGCCTGTCCAGAGGAATAGAGTGGAAAACAACTGTTCAGTAGTGGGTGAGCTTGAATTATAACCCAACTTTCCCTCATGATAGTTTAGTAAAGATATTCATGATGATATTTTAACAGAATTTCAAAGTAAATGTTCTTGTTCTGATATGGAATGATGTTTACTTCACAATAATAACATTTATGATGCAAAATACATCTGTTAAAATCAAAAAGGTCACTGGCCATGTTTTCATTATAACATGGCATGTGGCCCACGGACCGCAAGTCTGACACATCTGCTTTAGCCGAAATAAGACATCAGTAATTAATTAGAGAATGAACACCGATCAATTGTACAGTATCAGGACTCAACATCAGGACAACAACTCCAATTGCTTTTAATGTTATCAACTCACACAGTGTAATGTTTAATGTGTTGGCATAAAAAGTTTGGAAACCCCAAAGTTACAGTAGTATTTGGCTTGCAGTGCAGTCTTGAAGTGGAGTTCAACTTCTGAGATAACCTCAGACGAACGGCTGGAAACGACGAGTGGATTAATTGAGCAATGGCAGATAAAGAGGAGAGCATTTAATCAAGGACAGCACTGTGCTGCCACTGCATGTCATCGTCTGTGGCAGACGCTGGATTCTGGCCATGGAAAAAAATCCCGTCTGCCAACCGCCACTGAAACAACTCCATCCAGTGCTCCTTCAAGATAAGATAAGATAAGATAAGATAGTCCTTTATTTGTTCCGCAGTGGGGAAATTTACATCGTTACAGCAGCAACGATGACTATAAAAAAGTTAAAGTAGAATGTAGAATGTACATTATAAACAATTTGCAGAATATACACAGTATGAGCTAGATATTTACATTATAAACAAAGATTGAACATGGGATATTTTATAAGTACTGTATATTTTACTTATGTAAATTCACAGTATATTGCATGTGGTAGGGAGGAATGAGGAACCTGGTTATGTGTGGTCTACTGAGAGCAGTGCTTGTTGTACAGTCTAACAGCTGCAGAGAGTAACGACCTGTAATAACGCTCCTTCACACATTTAGGATGTTTGAGTCTGTTACTGAAGGAGCTGCCCAGTGCTGTGATGGAGAGATTGTCCATCAGAGATGAAAGTTTAGAAGTCATTCTCCTCTCTCCCACCACCTCCACTGGGTCAATGAGAGATCCAAGGACAGAGCTGGCTTTTTTAATCAGTCTGTCCAGCCTCTTCCTGTCCGCAGCTGTGATATTACTGCCCCAGCAGACCACTACAAAAAAGATGGCTGATGCCACTACTGAGTCATAGAAGGTCTTAAGGAGTTCTCTGAGAAGTCTGCATACAGGGTGAAGAGGAACGGAGCCAGAACCCTTCCCTGTGGGGCCCCTGTACTGCAGACAGCCATGTCAGATACACAATCCTTAGTCCTCACATACTGGGGTCAATCGGTCAAATAATCCACAATCCAGTGTGCTCCAGCTTGTCCCTCAAAATTGCCGGCTGTATGGTGTTGAAAGCACTGGAGAAATCAAGAAACATGATCCTCACAGTGCTCCCAGACTTCTCCAGGTGAGAAAGAGCTTTGTCCTGCTGGTAGAAGACAGCTTCATCCACCCTGATGCTAGGCTGGTAGGCGAATTGCAGCTGGTCCATCGCTGGTCTCACCACAGGGCGAAGATGACCACACAGGTGGTCTGGGAGGCTGATCAAACCTATTGAAGAATAAATGTAGGTCTTTAGCCCACCTCTGGTCCCCCTACAACCTGGGAGTCCAGCTTCTTGTGGCCAGAGATGGTTTTCAGGCCTCTCCAGATTCCACTGACATCATTCTGCTGCAGCTGATCTTCCTCCTGTAGTTGTCCTTTCCCTCCCTGATCTTTCTCCTCAGCTCCCTCTGTACAGTCTTTAGCTCTTCATTGTTTCCTGACCTAAAAGCTCTCTTTTTCTCCTTAAGGAGAGCCTTTTTGTCAGAGAAACACTGTACTGTCCTGGTGGGCACAATGCTCTCTACACAAAAGTTAATGTAGTCCGATATTACTTAGTATTGTTTTGTGTCTGTCTGTTTGTTTGTGCTTCCACACGTGCACTTGCCAATATGACCAGCAGAGGCCGCCAGAGGCTTGTTGCGTGAATGGGGTGAAGTCTGCCATCTCTGTTTGCCTTGTTGTGTGTGTGTGTGTGTGTGAGAGAGACTGTCGATGTCCTCCCCATGTCCCTCACAGAGTTCTTCCCACGCAGTAGACTCAAAGCAGTCCATCAGAGCCTCAGTGGTCTCCTCAGACCATACTTTCACTGTGTGGGTCACAGCTGGTTTGCTGGGGGTTAGGGTTAGGGTATTTTATTGTCTGGGGTGGCCTGTGACATACTGAGTGAGTGAGTGTGGGCAGAGAAGAGGAAGTAGAGGCATGGTTAAAATCCCCAGAGATCAATCAGTTCTCACCTGCTGTAGTGTAACAGACTGTGTGTACAGCTGTCATGTTTTATGACGTTTGGTAATTATTCTGATTTATAGTACCTTGTCGTTTAGCTCTACAGGCCAGCTCACTGTTGAGAGCTGATTATATTAAAACTAGTACATTTAATATCAACAAGTTGCATTTTTGTCATCTTGAGTTTAACTTGACTTTGAAAAACACAGCTGTGTTTTATTCAACAAACATTCAAAATGACTAGATAGTTCAACAAGATCAAAGTGAAGAATGAATGAGCATGTGATGTGCAAGGATAAACAATCTCATTGTCTGTGGTCGACGCCGACTAGGATGCAGCTTTGGCTCTGGAATGAGAGGGTCAGTGGCCCCATTCTTTTTTTGGGACACTTCATTAGGTTCAGTAAGTGTAAAGAAAGCGATTTTCCAGCTGTGTGCTTCAGAGAACCTGCATTTTTTTTCTTTTAAAATTGTGTAAGATACAGAAATGTTCAAACCTAAGATTCACATAACTTAAATCTTGTATTCTTTATTGCAACAGATAATGATTAAACAGAAAATATTATGCAATGCCCTTTGGCAATGAAATAAATATCCCTGATAAGCACAAACAGCTGTCAGCCAGACATGGTCTGCATATGCCACAGCATGGAAACATTTTAAATTTGGGTGATGTTTGACTAAAATACTTTACCAAGATATGTCTCCGCTCATATCTGAACAATACTATGAGTTATTTTGTTAAAAGCCTGAAAAATCAAATGCCTGAAATGTGAAATAACCCTTTGTCATCCACCCGAGACAGACCCAGTATATATATACACATGTACAGTATGAAATGATATGATGTAAATAATGCATTCTTGCTTAACTCAACTCAATACGTATAAATAATTTGGTATTCCCATAACAAATCCAATCGCCTATTACTCCCTCCCCCATTGTTATGGAATGTGTAGAATGTGTGTCACATGACTTTTGCTTACCAGACCGCAGGGAGGCAGTGTTGAACCATTACTGAGGTAAAAGAAGACATAAAAGTGCTGTCATGCAGTGCGGCACACTAAAAGCAGGCTCACTGAAGTGCTGAGTATCTGTGTGTAATGTAAGATATTTACCTTGTCTGCACTGCTGTACAGAGTGCATGTGCAGGGAAGGCACAAGGAAGCACTTCACAGTCTGATGAAGAAATGGTGGCCATTAAACTATTCACAGTCATTCATGAAAAGAAGAAGAAGAAAGGTTTGTGAATGAGGCAAGACATGGACAACCCAGTCCCCAGAGTGCAATGCTGCTTTTAAAGGTGTTTACTGAGAACACAGTTGTGTAGATACAGGCCATTGAATCAGCCAGTGAAATCTCTCTCAGCTTGTTTATTTACTGGATTTTCATTTATTTTTAAATACAAAGATTTGTATTGCAATGAAACAAGGATTAATTGGTGTGACACCCAAACCAAACAGAGATTCATTGTCACACTTCTAAATGTAGATTTACAAATTGTCTGCCCTTGCTTTTGCCAGACATTTAAAAAGAGACCTTGGACAAATAATAAAGCCCAAATGGGCTCAAAGACTGGCAGTAAACATAAGTAATAAGACAGGAATAATTTTAGATCTGTGTGGATGTGTGGAATCACACGCAGTTATTGTATTACCTGGCTTTTATAAAGGACAAACACATTGTGCATTCTCAGCTTTAGAAGTGGCAGGTTTAAGTTGCCATCTTCTTCGTTTGTGTTTTATGGCAGTCTGTAATGTTTTATGTAGGTAAGTCGGTTTAGTTAGTTTAGACAAGTTAGTTAGTAACTCACTAACTCGACTAAACTAACTAAAGCGAATAGTGGTGTTTAACAACTGCAGTTACTTTCCCAAGATGTTGCATAAGTGCCTCAGTTAAACTTTCTTCTTTGGATAATGTTGTATTTCTGTTTCCCTTTACTTCTTCCACTTCTTTAGATCATGTTGCATTACCGCCCCCCTCTGGATTGCATCATCCATTACAGGCAGTTGCCTGGTCTCGCTTCTCGTTACCACGGTGACCCAGAGTCGATACTTACGAATAAGAACGCCACACACACACAAATAGGCAACAAATAAACAGACGACAACGAGCTCCAAAGAAGAAGCAGCTGGAACAAAGTGGGGTTAATAAAAGCAGCCTTTTGAGATGGAGAAACGTGACGAGTTCGAGAGTTTTTTGAAGAATGTTGACGAAATAAGTGAGTATTTCTGTCGTTAAGCTTAGCTTGCTAAGGCTAAACAGGCGTGTGCGTGAGCTCCAGATAGATTCTCCAGCTCACTGAAATTCAGACAGCCCAATGATGTTGAAACAAACAATCTATCTATCTATCTATATCTATATCTATATATATCTATATCTTTATATATGTATATAGATATATATATATCTATGTATATAGATATATATATGTAAAGTTGAGGAAGGAGTCTGCTTTAATGGACTTGTTTGCTATATATATATTCCATGCATGAAGAAAATACATTAAAATGTATGTTCCAAAATAAAATACTGTATTTAAAAAAAATAAAATAAAAAATACTCCCTGGATCCGACTAAGCAAAGAGGGAGAACACATTTGCCCATGTGCACATTGTTTACTGTAAATGTTGTGTCAATAATAGCACAACCATATTTGGGGACATTTCTAACAAGAAAGTAGCTCAAGTAGCCCATAATATGAGCCATAACTACTGCAAGTGGTGGAATATGGGGTTGTCACTCTCCCGCGTTGCTGTTGCAGCACAGTAGTGAATGACACCTGTGCATGAAAGAAAATGACACCATGTAGTGTCATAGCTGCTACACAGAACACCTAATGCTAAACTGAACAGGAACTTGCCTATAGACCAGATAGGTAAATCCCAATCTCGTCTTGGGCATGCATTGGGCCGGCCAGGAGAACTTGTCAAGAACCAAAGTGATTCATGTGTGAGATAAACGTGTCTTTCGATCAACTCGGTCGGTTGTCTGATCTCAACAAGTCCAGGCAAATGAAAGCAGCATGTCAAATAGTAGTAAAAATGAATGTATATTTACAGCCCTATATGTTGACACACGGAGTATACAATCACTGCATGTATTGTATTGTATTGAAGGTCACCATATCCTTTCAGGTGGACTGGTGAAGGATTTGAACTCCTCTGATGTTGAAATCAGGCAAAAAGCAATGGAGGAAGCTGATTGCTACATTGCTGCCTTGGATAAACCCAGCAGAACACAAGTTAACAAGACTACAATCAACACACGGCCACCACCCCAGCCTTCTCCTGTAAAGACACTCACACACACACACACACACACACACACACACACACTCTGTCTCACTCTTTCTCAGCCTCTGTGCCTCCTTTGTATACAGTATGAACAACTGGTGACTTCTCCTCTAGCTGTCTACTTTGCCCTCTCTTGACCTGGGAAAAGGACAATGTGACTTGGAAGAGACTTTTTCCTTAACGTTGTTCTAATAGCTTTTCTCCCCCTTGTTTTACAGAGTCCACAGAGTGAATGTCCAGGTGAGCAATCATGAAAATAAATGTCTGTAGTCCCCTGCCATGAATTGAAACGTTTTGAAACCTGAGACGTTTGACAACACACTGTTTAGCTTTGAAAGTTGTGTCAGTAGTGAGTGAAAAACTTCATGTTTCACCTCATTGCGGAAATCCTTGCCCTTACTTTTCAATATTGTCGTTTGTAATTAGTAGATAAGGAAAGAATCAGCTTCCTGTTTACACTGACAGCTGTACTTGAGTACTCACCTTTCCAGTTGTGTTTGTGGACGCAGATTACATGGCTGTAACTCTATATCTTCTCATTGTGCATGTCAACAGAATGCTCAGCATGTTTGTTAGTTAGTTAGTATTAAAACACACATTCTTATAGCAGCATTCTGCACAAAAGAAATAGACCGAAAAGATGAAGGCTGCTCTACCCCAGCTACTTATGTTACCTGTCAGCGTGGGATTTATAAAAAAAATAAATTCAAAACAAGAAAATACACTTATCTCCAGACAAAATATTCCTCTATCTTTGTATAAGTAGTCAGAATTGTAAGTATTTTTTTTCTGTGATCTGTATTTTTCTGTGATTCTATAGTTACACACACACAGGATCGTGAATGAGAAGGCTTTTCACTCGCTTCACCGAGTGTGACTAAGCAGCCTGTCCTGACTTATGTCACTCTAGTCATTTTGACCAGTGCAATGACAATAACTTACACCTGATTTTGTTAAAGGCAAGGAGGGTCATTCCTGTGCTACACTGCATCATTTTAGAGTGCAGTCTCTAATAGCATTCGGGGGCCCATTTTTATGTCTCTACTCTGAAGTTTACTGCACATACAACAATGAGTTTTTTAATCAACCGTGCCCGTTTGACAGGTCGATGAGTCACGGTGCGCCACAGTAGGAAGAGACATGCAGCAAAAGACGCGTCCTTGGCATTAAAGTGGCCCGGATGTGTCTTTTGCTGTCTGCCACTTGCCACCGGACAGTTTATTTGGTTGAGAAAAAGTATGAAGTGAATTTTCAATCGGTTATTAAACCACCACTTTGTTGCAGTGGAAGAGCTTATCAATGTGGATTAGAGGATATGAATGCTTCTCTCACAATGCTTCGCCAATAGGAGGCATGAGGTATTGACTGCTCAGAACACCAAGGTACAACATAGATAGACTTGGACACTGGATAATGTGGCAGCAGCCCCCACAAAGAAGAGCCAGCTCTATAGGAGTACTATTTTATTCTGAATAGTCTTTTTGGTAATCTTAAAAAGTGGTATTTACCATGCATTTCATTTTATACACATGCAACTTGCCCAAGCACAATAGAACTTTCCAATACTTCTTTTCATTTTTTTTTGTTTTTGTTTTTGTTATGAAGTTAGGTCAACAATAAAAGCAAAGTTGTTGATGAGAACCTTTCATACGTACAAAAGGCATGTGGAAATACTAACATTGAATACATCATAGTGAGTAAGAAAAATAAATTAGGTCCTAGAGGCTGAGGAGATGGATTTTTAAACTACCGCCAATTGGTATCCAAGAAATAGCTGTCTTTTAGAGAACATTTTAGCAACAACACACAGTCAGTGCCCTGTGGAGAGCTCTACAGTTATCACACCCCAGACTTTCAGAAATAAATTGATGGTCAGATTTAGCCTATCTTTAAAAATCCTTTTTCCCAATGCTGACAAGTTTTTTTTTTTCTTAGCGAGTTTCATGAAAATGATAGAGAATGATGCTGAAGACAGGAAACTACGGCGGGTAGCTAAAGAAAAAAAGGCACTCGGTATGTGATTCCACAAAGATGTAGCACAACTGCTGCAATTTATTTGTGCTCTGTTTGGCTTTCAACATATCATTCTAAATGTGGTCCTGTCCGACTCACTACAGCTCTCAAAGGCAAGGGGAATGAAGCTTACGCCCAAGAGGACTACGAAACGGCGGTGAAGTATTACAGCGACGGCATGGCTGAATTGCGGGACATGCTGCAACTGTACACCAACAGAGCACAGGTATCAGGCTGAACTAACACTGCATGTGGTCTCAAAAGCACAACTTGAACAGAAAAAACCCTTTTACTGGTCTCGAGTAAAACAGGTTTCCAAAAAAGCACAAGGCAACAAAAGATACAGAAATACAAAAGAGGTCTACTAGTAACCGATCTTAGTTAGTTCTTGATCCGACCAAGGACGCTTACTGGTCGGCAGACAAGACGGACTGGCAACAGACACAGGAAACACGCAGACTAAATACACAGGTGGAGGGATAATGATAAAGGGAAGCAGACACTGGAACCAGAGGCAATGGTAATTATTTCAAAATAAAACAGGAAACAGAACGCAAGACTACTCAGGATGTTACAGAAATAGCTGGATTCAAAGAAGTCGAAATGGGCCCTGAAAAATGTTTAGATCATTTTATGCCTTGTAACCACTTGCTGTTTAATGTCTTGATCTAATTAGGCCTACATCAAGCTAAGGAAGTACAAGGAGGCCATCGGTGACTGTGAGCGGGCCCTGAAGGTGAGGTTGTGCTGGGAACATGTGGGTCACTCAGTTACTCCCTCATTTTTCATTGTCATCATAAGTGCAGTTCTCTGTGAACCTGGGAGCTCAGAGGAGATGCACCATATGTGTGTGTGTGTGTGTGTGTGTGTGTGTTAGACTGGGTTGAATAGGTAAACAGTGGATTGTGCTTTGTCCTGAAGTAAACTCACAAATGTGGTAATAGACACAGGATACATAGTCGGTGGAGGAAGGTGTGATGAAAACATCCAGGTATAAATTTGAACAGGGGTTTTTTCCCCACCAGGTCACTTCAGCGTCAAATTGTGATTATAAAGCCGCTATTTTAAATCATAATGTAATCATTTCACTATCACACAATCAAAGCTTTGTTCCTATTCTGCTAGCCTTATCAGCACAGTTATGTTCAATCGCCATACAGAGATGAGCTGCTGATTAACTAATCAACTAATAACACCCCCCATGATCACTTTCTCTCCACCAGTGCAATGAGAGGTGCACAAAGGCTTACTTGCACATGGGCAAAGCACATCTGGAACTGAGGGAATATAATGAGGTGAGCAAAGATATTATATCTGATTATGCCAGTATTTTATTTACACATTCCTGTCATGCATGGCTACACTTGGAATCTCATCTCATTATAGCAGGGATTAAAGAAGTTGTATGGCGGGCATATAGAACACTGGTAATTATAATTATGACGTTATTACAGTGTGTTGCATATAAGCAGCCCCAGTCTCAGCAATCCCGTGTACAATCTGTTTAGGTTTGTCTTGAACCTTGTTTTATCTGTACTGTAAATGATAGTTTCTTATATACTATACAACACAGGTGAGATATTGTTGGCTTTTGGACGGATGAGAATCATATTGATTTTCAGTGAGTCAAACCAATTTTTTCTCTTTCATTTTTTGCAGTCAAGACATTGCTTTGAAAAGATAGTGGAAATTGAACCTGGAAGAGAGAAAATGATGAAAGGTAAAAGAAGAACAGCAGTAAAATGTTTTTTTTTTTGTCTACAAAAAATGTAGTTACTCTCGTCTTTTTTTGCTGTGAAAATACCTAAACAATTATTGAACATATTTCTCTACATACTGAAGGTGGCTCAGCCAGGGTCATGTCAGGAGACTTTCACTACACTTTAAGTTACTGTTCTGGAATACATTTCTGTCAAAATCAGTTACAGGTTTTTTTTATCTTCTTCTTGTATATTACCTTTGTTTTGTTGATACAGAATACCTGACCCGGGTAGATTTGGAGGAGAAGAGAGAGACTCAGGAGATGAATGCAAAGCAAGAGTTTGACAAGGGAGAGGGGAAGGGCACAGCAGTGCCTCAACTGCTCGAGAAGCTGTCAAGGCCTGGTCAGATCCCTCTGTTTTACTGTGGAGGATTACAGATTCTGCTGGAAACAGTTATTGACTGTGAGTGTCCTCTGGGATGGATTTCACACAATTACCTCTCTCCTCTAATCTCTTCCTGCCACTCTTTATTCAATAACAGGTTTCTCTAGATCACCAATTTCCATTTTTTGGGGCTCAAATAGGCGCAAGAGATCAACCAACAGGAGAATCACGGTTGAAAGCGATCGTTTGTTTCTGTCTGTATAATAACCGTGGTCCAAGCATTCATTTTTACTAAAAGCACAGAGATTGTTGAGACTGGAACTGTAGAGAGGATTCATTACTGTATGTAATGCTACGAAATAACATACAGAGCAAAATGTAATTAGTGTGCTTCGTCACAGTGCATCATGGGGAGATTTAACTGTTTCACGTTATTTCAATTAGCAGAATTAGACATTCCCAAGGCCTGTAATTGCTCATATAATTTGGCTGCTAAAATGATGAGTGGGCTATTCTAAGCCAGCGCTGACAGTTGTGCCCTCACCCAAGTAATGTTGTTATAAACCATGATTTGTTTTATTAAAAAGAAAAAAAGAAAGGGTAATACTAAGCTTGAAGCTGGGGAAATAGCATCAGCTCCATTTGGTGTTAAGAGCAAGTAGTTAGAGCGGGATGATAACACAACTTTATTAAGCTTTCCGAACCTGTCATGGGTGCAATTAAATCAAACATCTGCGATAGCAGGTGTCCGTTCCAATGCTTCAGGCTTATACCTGTACTTATTCCTGTCAAATTGTGCTACCTGAGCATCCACTTTGCAGATGGATTATTATAACCAGTGTTTCCCACAGAATTGATTTGGTCTATGGTGGAGTTAAAAAGGTTTTCATCTCTGCTGATGGGAGATTAGAGATAACTTTATATCCAATAGTATGAGAATGATGTGACTGTATAATAGTATACACACACACACACAAGTGTGCACAAGGCAAAAGTGCAATGCAGTATATGAATCTAAATTGCAGCAACGGAGGCAGACACTGAATTGTAATTGTGTTATTATGGGGACTGTAAACATCTTGGAAAAACAGTTAGAGCAGCTACATTTTGAATTTAAAAGTCTAAGCCCCTTTCTTCAGACTCCCCTCCAAAGCTACGCCTCCTGAGCACAGGAACGCGCACATGAGCACTGCGCAGCAACGGTAACTTTCGGTGATGCCGAAAAACAACAAAAGATCACAAAGACAAAGTTAACCCAAGTGGCCAGTAGAAACAGAGCCACCATGGCATCACTGCAGCTCTTTCTGGGCTTTTCAGTTGTTGCTTGAGGAATCTGGGATTTCAGTTTTATTTCAGCTAGAGTAGTTATATTAGTTACTGGTTAATGATTGATTGGTTATATTAGTTTACTCAGTGTTTACTGTTGGCATGAGCAGGTCAAAAAAGTCTCATGAAACATGCAGTTGAAGAAATACAATAACAATTTATGTGTAATATTTAAAAACTATATAGTGTGTCCACACTAAGCTAACTAGACTCATAACTGTGATTTACAGACTGCACCTGTATTGGTGGCAGTAGATTCATGTTGGGGTTTTGTGGTTCCACCGTCAGGTGTTGTGACACACGACTGTGGACTTTTCTGGTCTCTGTTTTAGAATTGTTTCACCCCAAAATGCAACATCTGTGATCAAGTACAAAAGAGCACCTCAAACTTAGTAGTACATAAATATTACAAAGTACAACATTAATGGGGAAAATAGTTGCAAAATATAAATCATATGTAATTGCTTTAGTCATTTCTGGCATGCGATTGTTGGTAAAGGCAACTGATGTCTGTTTACTAATTCTTCTACCATATGAAGGGAGGGCATTAAATACAAGCAGCACCTGCTCTCCACGAGTCTGTTCACCTCACCTTTGTCAGTTGCTGATATTTCTGTGAATGTTTTTGACCCAACAAATGACTTTGAAAAACTCCATGCTGCTAATATAACTCATTTTTAGCTATTGTCACGAGGCGGAAACAGCAGCTTTTTCCAAAACAGCTTAACAGAACAGTGTATCAAGGTCAATTGCCCTTTCAGCACTATTTATTTTTGCCCCATTTTCGCCGCAAAGCAGTTGTAGTAAAGACATTTTTTATATGTTCCATTACGTCTCTGCACACAGATGAGAGATTGGTGAACCGAATATTAACTTGCATCATTGTGAATTTGATACCTCTGCTTTTGTTTTATGGTCCACTATTTGTAATATACCATGTTTGCTGCACTGACTGCCCTTTGCCAGATTATTTTTATTCATTGCTGCTTTTTCCTTTAGATGAATAAAAGTGTACTGGTGATATAATGTCTCTTTCACAGTGCCATTCAGCTGGAAAGGGCAAAGCTTACATAACTTACAAGCCAAAGGATCCCAGCAGGGCTGACATTACAAACTTTCACCCCAACAAGTACGATCTCACTACCCTGCTCTACGTTCACATTATCAGTAGAACTCAACAACATATTTTATTTATTCTCCGCTCTCCTACTTTTGACCGTAAATAGAGAGAGACAAATGTTGTGCTTCTCTAAAACCTTAAGGCTACCTGGTGATGATATATAGTTTCCGGTTGTCTTACTACACTTCTCTTTGAACAGGTACAGGGCAGACCCTCTTCAGACTGAACAATGGCTTTACTATCATCAGCAGCAATGACACAGTGAGGAGGTAAGGAGACCAGAGGGAGAGGTAGATGTCAGTTCTCAGAGGAGCTTTGACAGATGGACCTAGAGACAGGGGTGTACAGAAACAATGATGGCCTAAACTAAAGAGCTCACTCTCTGCCCCCTCTCTGTCTGCTTGTTTGTGTGATAGCCTAGCGAGGAAAGGATGAACTCACTGGAGATTTAGATGAGCCCCGGAATAAGCAAAGGCTCTGTGTTTGTCCTGAAAGAGTGGCTGTTTCCTACAGATACCAATTATGACTCCCTCCCGTCAGATCACTAAGGCTATTATTAACTTGCCACATCGTTTCCGTGTTGTCCATTGTTAGCAATGTCATTATTCAGGTTAGAACATAATGTGCAAAGAAAGTAGAGTTTGAACCTGAGGGAAAAAAATGCATTTTGCTGTGAGCCTGCAGAACCAACTGAAATATTATGGGCCATGTAGGAAAGAGAACCAGTGCCACTGTGTCACGGTACATCCTCCTTTTAATTAAACCTTCTGTAAAGTCTCCAAAAAGTACAAAATATAAAAGAAATTAGGTTAAAAAACCTATACCGTTTCTTTATCAGTGTTCGTGTGTTATATTCTGTTTTCTGTAATTTTCATTTTGCTACTTTGATTATTTCAGGCATAGGTTTATGTAATGTACTTTGCATGTTCCAATTATCATAGGAATATTGCAGTTTGATTTGTAATGTCAATTAAAGGGCAAATGCTCAAAGATCATTATTTCCCCTACAGTTGCCTGTTGAAGAAAACAAAGGACATAAACAGCCAACAGTTATGTGTCTCTGTTCTGAAATTATGGAGGAATATCTGTCATGGAAATGGTATGTAGACCAGCGTCGAGCTCCACTTCATTGTCTCTCTTCGCCTGTGTAACCTTTGGCTCTCATTGATTCAGCGGGGAATATAATAAGTACTTTATTATGGCATAGTGTACTTGCTTGACTGTGTGATATATTAGCCTCATCCCGTTTCATGCCTTTTATTTGTCTTTGAGTCACATAAGCTTTGTGCAGCCGGCAATCTGTGTTTACTGTTATTTACACAGCCGTTCACAATGTGTGTATTTAACATCATATGAACAACAGAGTATATCTTTGCCAAGTCCCTGTTTATTTGACTGGGTTTCCTACATTGTAAACACTCATCCAGATAACTCCGCTCTTTCCTTTCAGGTGAAAACCAGAAGATGTTACTGAGGTGCCCAGTTGCCAGACAGGCCGTTGTTCATTTGGTTGCATCAGAGCAAGTTGCAGTACGGAAAGAATGTTTAGCATTACTCGGCGTATACTCACAGATGCCACACGGGAGATGTTTGGCCTTTGAAAGTCTAAATGTGCGCAGGTAAGATATTTATTGTGTTGTCCTCAAATGCAACTGCACAGAGCAATAACTTAGTTGGAACAAACCGTCTGTTCTTGTACAAATCTAGTAATACAGCAGGAGTGGAAATAGATACATAATATAGACAGAAGTGGTCGTCTAATTATTTACTATTATCTCAAGGACTGTGTTTTACACATTATCCCGCATTATGAAACCATTACAAATGATGCATGGTGGCCCAATGATTTCTCATTATCTGTGTGTCTGATGAATGTTAATGTAAGCTGCAGCAGATATAATGTGCAGTTGAATAGAATGAGACACATTATTGCTTAATTTTCACATGGGCCAAAAGGCAGACTCCTAAATTATAATAATAATAATAATAATAATGTGTCATTTTACAGAGCTGATGTACTTTTTCTTTCTTTTCTTCTCTATTGGATCTCTCTAAAGGTTAGCGAGGAACCTCATGGTGTGCATCTCAAGGCCAAAGCAACGGGAAGAGAACACAGCAGTCAACATTCTGGAGAGCTTTGCAGCAGAAAACAAGTATGACTTATTAATATACAAACAAAGGAACACACATTTTTAGGCAGAATTCATTGTATTATCAATGAGCTATGCAGTCTACTGACCATAGTCTATATCAGATCCAAATACCGTGTATAAAAACACATTAAAACCCACCAGGAGAGGAGATGTCCCCTGAGAATCAGAAAATGTGGCCTCTTTAATAAATCAACATGTAGCATCCAAGAGTAAATGTCACTCAAAATCAAAAGGCTGATCTAAACTTGCTTCCCCGCTCCGCCTCATGAAAACAGACATGAAAGGGCAGCCGAGGCACTCAAACACAGCAGGATATAAGTCGCTGCATCCAGCAGTGTAATGGGGAGATCGATTTTCCCTGTTCACAGTTCAAACACAACTGCTCCACAAAAATGTTCCGTATCCTAGTTAAGATTAGGATACAGTTTAGAAACTTCATTCAAAACTGTTTTTTACAGTCTTTTACAGCTCATTACTAATGACCTTTCCTACAAAAACACACGACTGAATTTTACCATTTATTTGAACATAAAGAACAAAACTCCATATGCAAAACAGTTGCACAATGTATTTTTTGTGAAAACAATATGGCAGCGTAACGCTGCCTTCAAAACAAAATAAAACATTGCCCATCTTACACACGGTCAAGCGCTGAAATTGAGCTATTTGATGATGGCAAAATCCCCATCGCTCAATCAGGTGTTGGGAACCCACGGCACGTGAGACAGACTGGAATAAAAAAGGAGAAATAGAGAAATGAGTGATACTATAACTTTGATAGAACATCAATATGGGAGCCACATTTTGTCTGACAACATTTGTTTTACTTTCACTCATGACAGGAAGACATTAGAAGAATGTATGTGGCTAAGCTCACCTGTTCAAATCAAATCCTACTCCAGATCGACCAGCAGGGTTGACACAAGTGGATCGACTGTCTTCTTGTTTGTTGTTGCCATTTTTCTTTGACACTTCACCCTGTTCAGCCTGAATCTCCTCAGAAATGAACACAGAACGCTCAGATTCACACAAAATGTAATAGATAAAACAATGTAACGTATCACTCTCTTGTCCAATCAGCGCAAGGCTCATTGTCCCAGACTCTTCCCCCTTTTTTTAAAATGCAACTCAGTGTCTGATTTCCCTACTAGACCACCAGTTAAACTTTAAGTTGAAAGATTTTCAGATCCGAGGAGAACTGAGAATTGGTATCTGGCGAAGGAAACTTAAAAGGCGCCTCGCTTGTGTCTTATCTTAAGTTATGGCTGTTAATATTAAACACCAGGTCTGGTTATAAGAATATGTGAGAAATGAATGTGTAACTACAGGTTATCACTAGTATTCTTTTGCATCAATTTGTTACAGTGTAGTCTTCATCGTTCTTTATGGATATTTTTGTTTCAGGGTGAAAAGTAATTCATAACGACACATTCCAGATACGTCTTTGTGACAGTAGACAGGTTGACTGGTCACAGTCGGAAAAGTACAGGTGTTCCTAGTAAAATTAACCATGACAAGAGTCCCTGTGATTAATTTCATGTGTGCTTTTTCTACTGTGACATAAAATGATTTATTTTACAAATCTTTCAAAACATCAACAGAAACATTCCCCCGAATCTGATGCAAATGTTCTCTTAGAGTCACGGGTGAACAGATGAGATTTTTAGATGAGTAGTCACTCTCATCTCAAGTCCAGTCAATTTTATTTGTATACAACCAAACAAACAACCATGAATCTACACTTTGCAGCTGAGCTGTGATGAAAAAAGTCCATAACATTTTAGAGACTCGTTGCTATGTGGATTTTATATGACTCAAATAGTCTGTTTATTTTAGTGTGTAGAAGACCATATAGGTATGTGGGTGTGTTCAATGAACTAGGCACATATTTATTTTAGGTCCCACCTATATCTGGTTAGATTTTAAATCTACCTGTTTGATTCAAAACGTGGTTTGTTCTTTTGTGTAATTCTGAAGAGTGAGGAACTTCTAACATAAATCAATCAATCACATTTTCTTACAGATTTCGCCTTCAGTTAAGGGATGTGTTGACCGACTCCATCACTGAGCCTTTTACATCCATGCTGGTAAGATATTGTGTGTATATCGTGTGTGTGTGTGTCATTTAGGGCTAAGATTTGAATTGTGCATAGGTTAAGGTTAGTGTTAGGCATTAACTGGTTATGATTAAGGTTTGTTTGTGTATGTATATGTTTATTTGTTTGCCTCTGGGCAAATGTACACTTCTCTTTCTTATCTTTCAGAGAAATATCAACAAGTCCAATCATCACGTTCTCCCATCACTGATTTCGGCCATTGGCTGTTTGGCTCAAGACGACATCATCCGTCACAAACTTGCTCACGATTCCAATTATTGGGAGACTCTTCTGTTTGCCATTGTTAGTATAATTACTGATGCTATTCAGAAAAAAAGAAAGCCACACATTTCTTATTGTAGTAATTCACTGTGAGTTTAGATGACTGAAAGAATAAGTCACTCACTGTAAAATGTTTTCTTCTTTAACTCGCTGAACAATTGTTTTTTCATTGCAGAGACAGTGCAGTGCATATGAATCCAAAGACATTCTCTACCCCATGCTTGGATTAATCATCAACCTTTCAACTGTGACTTCCCCAGTCATCCAGGTAAGACAGGACATGCCTGTCGAGGTGTATTGTGAGGACAACTGTGGACAAAAAAAAAAGCTTATCAGTGATGTCAGTAGAGGTGGAAGAGTACTGGAATATTCTACTCTTTAAGTAAAAGTACCACTATGTTGATCACATTGTACTTAAGAACAAGCAAAAGTACTGGTCTAAAGATTTACTCAGGTTAAAGTAAAAAAAAGTAGGACAAGGGGACAATTTGTAAAGGAAAACCTTCACAAATTCAACTGCCGACAAAATAAAATATGTAAACACATAATGTGTCATCCAAAATGGGTTAAACAAATTGCTTTCACTTTCTCATTCACTCAGGGACCTTAATTAACGCCAATTCACCTGTTCTCATCATTCACTGCCAAAGTGAAATTTACTCAGTAACGGAGGTGATTTAAAACATAGTGAAGTACAGTACTTAAAAAGTAAAAAAACGTAAAAAAAGTACAAGTACACCAAAAACCTACTCAATTACTCTAACGTGAGTAAATGTACTTCATTGCCCTCCACCTCTTGACTTTGGTGCCATAATATGTAAGGGGAGGGAGTATTTGTGTGATCCACGATGTGTGATGTCACTTATTCAGAGGTGACATGCATGTGAGAATTGTCTTGGCCTCTTCTGTGTCCCTGCTGTTTTGTAGGAGCATGCTGTTTCACTCTGCGACTGCTGTCAAGGCCTGTTGAGAGACAGTGACGGAGGAGTCAAAAGTGTGAGTGAACCTTATTTTAGCACTAAATTATAATTCCCAGAAGGGTTGAAAAGAATAAAACAAAAATCATGGAGTAACGCATCGCATTAGTCACATCATTATTTCCATGCTTGACCACTTTGTTGAAAGGTTTGAAAAATATGGCTGGGAGTTTTGAACAGTTGTTGATGATGCTTGCTCTTGTTTTCCACGCTTGTGTACATCCTGTAAAGCACAAGTCGTTTGTTCGGATAACTAGACAAAAACAAGAGACATTTGTCTTGAGTAATGAGCCTTTTCCAGGGCTTGTGAGCTCATTGGCAATGTGTCCCAAAAGGAGGGAACAGCAATTCACATTGTTCAGAGGATCCTGTATATGCGTCATTACAGTTGATTAAAACTCCAGTTGCAGGTGCTTGTGCTAATGGCTGTTATAGCAGTTTACCTCTGCCTTTGTCATGCCCTTCAAATGCCACACTGCAACCCCTCTGTCCCTTTTCTCTTTTTTTAGTTTTTACTCATTGCCTCTCTGACAGGTTTTCCTTCTTGTTGCCTGATGTCATCAGTGTTTCTGGTTTCCTTACTAATTAAGGAGGAGGTCATGTTTTTGGCTGCATTTGTCTGTTTGATTGTTTGTTTGTTTTTGGATTTGAACAGGATTGTTATTCTTGAGGAATGCATCGGGACTTGTGAAAAACTGAGCAGCATTGTCAGAGCGCTTCCTCTCGCTCTCAGACTCTTTGTGCGTTCACTCGCTCGTGGGTTTGTGCACATACAGCATATTCAGACACTTTTGCTGATGTTCTCACAGAGTGGGACAAGGCTTTAATTTCCCATGCATGGTTTCACATTTGATAGCTGAGAAGCTGATTGGGACCTTGGAGTTTGATATTCATCTCTTAGCGTCATATCCATGTAGATACTTTACACTTCTGCTGACTCAGCAATTACCTCTCAAAATGAATGAACCAAAATCACTGTACTGTGACTCAAGCTCACTCAGTAGCTCCTTGAACAGGTAGCTGTTTAATCTTCTGCTTTTGATGAAATGATATGGCTAAAAGAACAGTTTTTTTTTTCCTTTTCTCAATAATCTCATGCCCTATTCGTATCCTGAACAACATTTGGCTACTTTGTCCAGTGCAAGAATCTCTACTGTTATTACCTGTGCCAAGGAGGTTATATTTTCACTCTTGTTTGGCTCTTTGTAAGCAGCTTAGCTTAGAAAAAAGTATACAACTGATTTGAATGAAACCGTTATGGCCCAAGGAAGACGTTAGATCAGATGACATTTTGTACCTGTCTGGAATAATCTCCACATTTTCTGAACGAAAATGATCAGCATTTATATCACTGGGAGCTTTCCGCTCTATCTTAAAAGACCGACAACGGGAATCCATTGAATAGTGCCTGTGTTAAACTCTTACTGCAACTATAACTCCTGCACTTTATTTGTCTATTTACTTGCACTTTTATATTTCAATGTTTGTCTTATAACTGTTATCTCCCTGTTTTTATTAACTACGACATGTGCTGCTGCCGCCTTTCTTGGCCAGGTCACCCATGTGAAAGAGGTCTTGATCTCAATGGGTCTTTTATCTGGTTAGATAAAGGTTAAATTAAAAAAGAAAAAAGAAAAAAGATGGAGATCCAGATATGGAAACTGTGTGTAGTGAATGGCCAAAGGGTTCGCTGTCTCTGAGAGCTGAGAGTGTTATTTATTTTTGTATGTATTTATCATATCACGGAACTTATGTAACATGGGGGCCACATGGCAGAGTAGTGTTTATCTCTGTTTCGTCACAGCCAAAAGGTCACCAATCCTGGTTTGGCCGAGTTTGCATGTTCTACTGCCGTGTTTGTGTGCGTTGGGTTTTCTCCAGGTACTGTGGTCCATGTAACCTGCCTCTTGCCCTATGTCAGCTGGGGAATGAATGAGCTTATATTATCTGTTGCTGAGCTTCCCCTCCTCTGTACGAGCTTTTCAGTTTTCGATCTTCCTAGCATTCGCTGCCATTTTGTGCTGGGTAGGCAGGATACCGTCGGTTAATCAGAGAACATGGCTCCCTGCTGCTTCTATGATACGACTGCTGAAAATGAAAGCTGTATTGATTTATCTTATCGTTCTTCTGATGTCTTTGAAAATAATCCCTCTAAATTGTGCCTTCCCTCTTAAAATTTTCGAGTCTCGAGTGGCCGTTTTGCTCACCGAGTAGTGTGCATTTTGTTTTCTAGATTTCATTCACATGTGCAAACTTATTCATTTTGCCCTCAAATATATAATGTGTGATTGAAGACCTTGTCTGCAGGACCAAACCAAGACTATTCTCTACCTTTTTACAACCACACTTTGGTTCATTTTGTTTCCAGTCAGAACCGTTTGTCTCCTCATCATAGCTGTGTTGTCTTTATCTTGTTGCCGTTTCCCCATCTTTTTTTTTACCTACTACTACCTCACGCTATCTTCTCTTGTCTACTTTTTTAGTGCCATCATTCACACTTCTTTGTCTTCCAGAGAGCCACAGGTGTTTTGAGCACTGTCCTCCCTCAGTCCTCTGAAGCTGTTCAGCATGTTATTCAGGGGGATGTGGTTCGGACCATGTGCCAGCTGCTGAAGGTACATACGGAACATACCACAGCTTCTGAACCATGTATGAATGGATAAATTCACAAGACGCCTGGGTTTTGTTGGACGTCGATAAGAGTCATTTTCCACAGCAAGATTTTTCTTTTGGAGCGTGATTATTTCTTCGCCATGTAAATGACTGACCAGGGTTGAGCTCAGCTCTTTATATACATGCATATATGCATGTATATAAAGAGCTGAGACTGCATCCACTGGAGTAAGGCGATTCCAAATAATTGGAATAACCTCACTCCAGTTAAGGCCGACTTAAACCAACACAAATTAGCCTCTAGATGTTAGAAATAGGATAATTTAAACAGCAGATCATGTCATTTATCTTTGTTATGGACTAATTTACTATAGCTGTGTTCTGCTTGTCTATGTGTATGTCTACACACACATGCACATACACTCACTCGCTCGTACACACACACAAACACACACACACACACACTGGAAAGTCATGGCCTCAGGACTGATCTTGTGTCACTTAAACAGTTGCAATAAGAAAATCAGGACATAAAATCAGGTTTGGGTCAGAGGAGAAAACACATTTTTGACCTGCTTCATGTATATGTAGATTCAGTAACCAAATTAATCTACAACTACTGGATGTAAACACACTACAAGTGTGTAGTGAACCTCTATATTGACACTGGCATTCCCCAGCACTGCATTCACACACTGATCAGTAGCTGATCAGTAATATGGTGGATTCACAAGCTCCAACAACAACACAATCAAGAATATCCATCGTCACAATAGAGCACGTACCAAACATTCACTGTTGCTTTCTATGAAGCGCAAGTTTGTTGTTTAAAATAACTGTGCCGACGTGTACAGATATGATCACTACAAGTCACTTTCTGCTGCATAACATGACCTGAATGTAGAGTTTACAAACACACTCTCTACCTATTTTAAAGTCATTGTTATTTCTGTGTTTGCCTACCCAGGGACCAGGGCAGACTGCAACTAAATATGCCATTAAGACTCTGACAGTGTGCACCGCTGCCAGTCATTTGGCTCGGGAGGAGCTGGTGAAGTCTGATAAAAGTGAGGAATGATTGACATGTCAGCATTACTCTTACAAGCTCCTTCATTAATCCATGAATAATATTTCAGGGTTGACCTAAAATGCAAATCAAGTGTGTGTGTGTCCGTGTGCATGTATAATTGAATGTAGAGTTTACAGTGTTTACATGTTGATATTATTGTGCAAGTGCAATTGAATCCTCTTCTGCTTTGTTTTGTCACTATTGTTCCCCACAGAACTCTCTACTTTGAGTCATTTGCTGCGTTCGAGTTCTGACGAACTGGTGTCAGGAAATGCCGCACTCTGCTTGGCCCACTGCCTTGAATTGGAGGGAATTGCCAGCAGACTGCTTAACACAGATATTGTGCTGCTGCTGCTACGCCTCTGTGCAGGGGATGCAACGAAGACAGCTGTGCAAAAAAACGCTGCGATTGCTCTGGGGAAGCTGTGTCAATCTGAGCCCAGGTGCCCTGATGGTTTGCTAGAAATTAAATACATAGTAATAACGTGCAAAAAAAGTGTGCGACAAAAACGTTGTCGTTTTAAAATATTTATATTTACATACATTTACTTTTCGGGTTACAGATCGCTGCTTGATGCGACGCACTGATCGCTCATAAATTTCCATATTATAGTTTCGACTTGAAGCTAAAATAATCTGTTTGTCTTCATTTCCAGACACTTGAACAAACTTCGAGAACTACACGGCTTTGAGGTTTTGCACTCGTGTATGAAGCTCATCACATGAACCATCGACGGGGTAAAGCAACATACAACCAAAAAAACAACAGCAACACATCTGCTATAATTCTTTTCTTCAGTTTTCAATCATACATATTTAAACACAGTTAGATTATATCTCTTTGTCTGGAGAGAGCTAAGCCTGTAATGGGAATAATCAAATATTTATTTAATGTGTCTAATCAACTTATCTACATAAACAAGGTCAAATATTAGCAATGTTATTGTTTGCCCTTGTTTTTTACGCCCACGTGAATTCATATCATTAATTACCATAAATACAGTCGCTTGAAATTCATTGCAAGCACCATCTTAATGTGTTTAGAAGCATTTTATAATATAAATCCCGAAAATCTGAATCACTAAGACAACTCAAGAGGTTACTTTTAAAGTGATATGTAACTGTGGGATTTTATAACACTGATATTGATCCAGCCGAGTTGTTTACAGTCTAACTCATAAAAGTGTTTACTGATGTAACTGTTGGTGTGTAAAGCGTTGACCTTATTTCAAGTAAAACTAAATCTTTTTTACAAGATGGTAGTTTCATTTATTAGAGATAAGACCTGTGAACTGCATTTTACCTGAAGTGTGAAATCTAATCCTTGTATAAATGAACTGCAGAGGACAAACACTCCCAGTAATGGACGACACCATCTGTATGTGCGTGTTCAAAGAACCGATACCTTCTGCTCAGTTAGATTAAAAAGTAATAAGAATATTCAGTGGGGCTGGAGTAAGCGAGCAGGAATGTGGTTGAACCGATTCAGACTTCTCTGCTTTGTTTAGTTTTTTATGACGAAAGGTTTTCAGATATATTTTTAACAGCTTTAACAGAAATACTGTTCTACTGTGTATACCAGGGTATGTGATCGGAGTGGAGCTGAGGAATTTTGAGTAGAAAATTAAATAATAATAATTAGAGTCACCTTATCTCTCGCTCCATCTTAATCTAATTTAACTATACCAGTGTGAAGTATATGTGAGGAAGAGGAGGATAATGAGAGTAAATTATCTTATTGGGAATCTACCTCCTGTGAAAATACAGTATAGCTGACTTTGCTCAGCCTAAAATACACCGCTGTATTTTAACGTTAGCGATAATGTTTCTTGTGTGTGTGTGTGTGTGTGTGTATATATAAGAAACATTATTGCTAACGTTAAAATACAGGGATATATATATATATATATATATATATA
Organism: Solea solea; assembly: GCF_958295425.1. NCBI lineage: Eukaryota > Metazoa > Chordata > Actinopteri > Pleuronectiformes > Soleidae > Solea > Solea solea. The sequence goes on along the minus strand of NC_081140.1, from coordinate 17,507,157 downwards.
TATTTATGTATACACACACATAAACATACACACAAATATAGACTGGTAATAGTATTACTTAAAAGCATATTATGTCACCTGAAAAGTGTTTTGAAATGTCAGATATCTTAGCTGTGTCAAGGATTCCAGTGTTATACAAATGTATCATCATATCATCACTGCAGTACTGGTACTTGGAACTGGCAGGCGAAAACCTGAGCACCGCTTATAAAGTGGCACTGTTATTTGTACATGTGGCCTTCAGTGTTTCCTATTGTGGCTGTTATTTCTCTCAAAGTGCAGTCAGGGCAGAAAATGATTCATATGGTTACCTCACAGAGCAAACAATAGCCATGGCAAACAAAAGCTACAGCTTTTAAATAAAGAAAACAAGATTGTTCATGGCACAGGGGCAGTCACTACAGAGACAGTCCACGCTGACGTGGCAGCGGCAGTGCTTAACAATTTTCTCTGGTTGGTCATGTATGACACCAGACCAACAACACCTCATTTGAGAATACAAATCAGAAAAGCCTTAGCCGTAATTGCCTCACCGAGCATAGGGTTTTATATCCAGAAATGCCCCAAAGTCTATCTATCACTCCAACAAGAGCCAATCCATCTGCTACGATGATACACAATCCCATAATTATATGACGATTGTTTACTCTTCTACACAAGCTGTGTTTGAATCGATGATGAATGGCACCTCCCGAGCTGGTGGTCAGATGTAGCGAAAACCTCTTCCTGGCTTCACACTCTGCTTGATAACCCGAATCGGAGAAACACCACTTTTTTCCCCACATGTGTTGATGGAGGGTCGGTAGCTTCTGTTAATCTACATCTCGTCCTCATATAATTGATTAACCTGGCTTCCCCGGGTAATGGCAATGATGATAAATGATACCAAAGTCAAAGGATGAAAAGGGATTTCAAAATTGGGGAAAAAATGAGCATCCGTTGAGTGGGAGTAATCCGTCTTCCAAAGTGATACAGCAGAACATTCAGTAAGAGGAAATACTGTGACAAACTCGTGTTTGACCTGCCTGAAAGATTGAAGAGCATCCGCTGAGAGATTTGTAGCTCTGCCTGCTCTGTCACCTAATGCCTCATCAGACTCACTTAGTACACAGGGGCTCACCTTTGATTTCAATCAATTTACAGCTCATCCCCGAGTTCACATTAACAGACAGAATGATGCGAAACAGTCAACGATTTCTAGTGTCGTGAGGTAATAACTCTTATCATTAAATACAACTATCATTCTTTGTTAAAATATTTGGAATAAATCCCAAGATACAGAAACCGTTCCAGCTGTGATACAGTATTTTGCTGAGATGTCAGTGATACCTTGAGGACACCAAGAATCGATGAAGTCACACCTATCCTAGTGGAATTTCTTCTCTTCTTTTTTTTTTGTTTTTACATAGAACATCAAGTTCAGCACCTCAGCATTTGATCTTTCATCTAAGTCAGTCTCTGTGGTACAAAAGCAAACATTGGAAAACAAAGAATTGCAAAAAAAATGCTTCTGAAAGGCTCCTGACAAACTTCACCGATGTGTTTTTCCAAAATCAACCTTTGGGCGTCAGCAGTGGGCGAGTAAACATGCCTGTCAACACTGAAGCTCCCAAAAGCAGTGAGTGATCTTGTATCACATCCTCTTCCAAGTATGCTTTTGACTGAAGCTCATCATCACACAACCTCCAACAAGCCTTGGTGGACCAACCATTAAAAATCCAGATTTGCAGTTTCTCACATAAGCAGAACTGGGTCTTTGATGACTGCAATGAAGAGCCAAACATCTGATCAACCAAGTTTGTGGAATAAAGAACCCATATAGATGTCGCTACCCAAGGATTCTGCCATCAAGCCTGAATCTGGAACTGTGTATTATGACACTAACAGCACTCAGTCGTCAGTGTCGGATAAAGAGATTGACAATAAGCAGACTATTTCAAGAATCCATCAAAACTCTCCCAGGAGAGGACTTGATGTTAGCAGTGATGTGGGGGTCAATACACCAGTTTATTCCAAAAAGCATCAGTTTAATCAGTGTCTATGTAATAGTCCACAATCTGAAGCCGAGTGGTAGAAATGCTCATGTTTGGACTGTAGCTGCAGAGGACGAGGACAAAAGGGAATATTAAGTGGGAAGGCAATCAGGGCAGAGGAAGTCTGCAGACAAAAGAGATACTAAAGTTTCAAGAAGGGGAGAGGAGAGCAGGGAAGATGAAAAGTCAGAGACAAAAATTGATTTTATTTAGATATGATAAAAATGAAAGCAGGAACGAGGAAGACATAATTAATAATGGACTAGGGGGAGATAAAAATACAGTAAAATAAAAAAAGAAAAGAAAACACACAATGCCAAGACAATTGGAACGCACAAAAGGAGAAGAGTAAAAGATAAAGTAGGGTGCTGGAGGGAAAGCTGGCTGCGCCTGAAATAAATATACTGAATTTCATGTATGAAAGACGCAGAGAGAGACTTTGACAAGAGAAGGATCAGAGGTTGGAAAAGAGAAAACAACAAGAAAGGAGCACATGCATAACAAGGGAACAGGGAGAGAGGACATGACAAATGTTCCCCTTGGATGAACTACTAATTTTAAAGAACTAAATAGAGACAAAGGGCACACTCTTACAGACTTGTCTTGCTGCCACAGTTTGATTAAACAGTCAGGCGTCACTGAGCATAGGCCCATTCATCTGAGGGAAAGTACTGCAAAAGTTGTTGGAATGAAAAATAATCAATTTTCCTACAAAGTGACAAGCAATCACAGAGCGCTGCACTCAGCTCTGTGGTCTCAGAGCCCAAAACTATCAAGACTGACTCGTCCCAAAAAAAGCAATACACAGAGATTGAAGCGCACACGTCTACTCGCGGCACCATGCTTACTAAGCATGGCGGAATGTCTTCACTTGCTAAAGAAAGCACTCTGAAGAGCAAAGTTGTTGATGCGACACTTTCTGTGTACGATAAAGCGAAAGTGGTCCCACTTGTCTCTCGTAAATATGTGCCTCACAATTCAGAAACAATACACTGCCACTCGCCACCCCACAATCCGAAAGTCAGACCCACTTTCTAAAAAAAAAAAAAAAAAGGGCTCTACTTTCACTTTATCAATTATTTACAGGAGTTCAGATCGTAGGCATAAATTTAATACTTCCCTTTTGAGGGGAAATTCACTTTTGCAGACTAAAAATAAACAGGGCCGAGCAGAGCACGAGTCCAGTGTCGAGAACCCTCTGATCTCTAACATAATTCAAGATGTTCATATATCAAATTCAATTAGAACGTACTCCATCCCAGCAAATGACTTGCACCAGGCCATCCACAGTTGTCATCTGAGAATCATGCCTCCATTGGTCAAATGCAGCCTCACCGAGGGGCCGTCTGTCCCTCACATAAGTCGGCCCTTCTCCTCCTCTGACATGACTTCAGGCCAAACCGTGCTCAGAGCAGACGGCCAACTCACAGACTTTGCATGCCACTGTTGATGATAACAAGCAGAGATCAGTACAGACCCTAATGTTATCAATGAGCCCTGAAGCAAAAAACAATCAATTTCCTCTCAGCTGCATGTCACCACTGCTAAATATTAGGCCGTTTACCTGGCACATACAACAAGACAGGGCTAACACACGTCAGCATCTGACAGGGAAATATTCAAGGCAAGCGCTGACGCCGAATACACAAATAGCCACAATGAGTCGTCGTTTGGTAAATAAAACGGAGAATGAGAAGGTGCAAACAAGTCTGAGCATGCAGACTTGTGCATGCAGACTTGTGCAACAACGCTGATGCATTCTACTCTTCCTTAAATACAATCCGTGCTGAGAAAGTGTCAATAAAAAAAGCCTCTAATTAGAATAATCCTTACTGACCTGTTCAAGGTACATGGCAACGCTGACGGCAACAGTGCAGTATCTACAGATATGAAACGAGCAATAAACCCACACTGTTTGTGATACAAGTGTGGATGGGGTACCTGTTGGGATGCAGTGGTATGACAGCATTATTTAAATCAGATAGTCTGCCTGAAAACCCCCCCAAAAAACACAGTGCAAAGCTAATGATGTGCAGCAACATCCAGCAAAACCCACTGAGAAACTAAATGATCCGCACGGACCACAAAGCACCGGGGGTGACGACGCTATTCCTGTTCCACATAATTTCAGAAGTAACATTAAGGCCCGAATACATGCGCCCAGTAAGCTGCTGACCAGATAAAGAATATTACTTCTAAATGTCCGATTAATAACGCTACAACTAATGGATTTGCAATGTCTGGCACCCGTGGCTAGTGTATGTGATGCAACCGTTTCCACATAAGCTCATGAATTAATGCTGAGTAAACAAGTTGTTAATGAAAAATCATCTCAGCCTGCACACGCTTAGCATATGGCACGGTCCGACGGTCCAAATGAGTCTTTGTCACTGAGAGGGCCTCCCACAATTCCAAAACTTACCCCTGCTGTGAAAAGGGAAATGGGAGCAAAAACACAGAGCAGCCTGAGCATAACATTTCTATGCAGGCTATCAAACAAAGCCAGCATGTTCCTTCTGCCACATCTACAATGGCATGCATCACTCAACCTGCACAGGGCAACCAAGAGCTGAAGGAACACATGACCAAACATGCATGATTGGAAAAAGAGAGCAACATTCTTCATTATATACCCTGGCAGCCAGGAAGGCCTTTGAAACCAGACTTTGCTTTTCACAAGATGCTTCTGTAGCACATAATCTGGATAGAGCAGTCCAGCATGAAGGAAACACAGGAAAGAGGAAAAAAAATATGTTAATATGTCAAGGTCTATGTGAGGCTGTGACTGACTCTGTCCCACCCACAGGGATCTCGCCCACAGAGATTATTAATGGAACCAGCTGCGGCACAATTGGCTGTGCCAAGTCAGGCGAGACTACTAAAACAGCAATTTGTGCAGGTGAGATTGATCTTAAAGAAAATGTATAAAACACAAACTGAGAATATTAGCAGAGATCATTTCAACGCAGAGCACACTTCTGAAACAAAATCAGAAAATGACAGTCCTGTACAAAAAAAAAAACCCTGCTGCACCTCAGGCCAAGAATTATGCAGCCGTTGCACCAGCTACCAGTGAACCGGGTCATGACGCCACTACTGATAAGACTATGACAAAAAAATATGCCAAGAGGACGAGATCGAACTTCAACAGGAAAGAGATTTGGAGGGAGGAGGGACACGTCCTGACCACACTCAGTTTGCAGAGAAAACAACACAAAGACACTCTTACAAAGAGACCCCTGAGGCTCAGGAGGCTTCTGCGGCAAAGGTCACTTCATTTGAGCCCCTGACAACAACAGCACAGGCCACAACTGGGCACTGCTCACAGGGGAAAAAAAGATTTCAAAATACAATTAAATAGAGGAGCAACCAAAGCTGAGATATTTGAAGCACAAAATGCCACCGGGTCAACACGTGCTGTGGCTAAGGGAGAGACAGCGGTTCAAGAGTCTGGATACAGGTTGTTACTGCAAAAGATGGGAGTCTGAGTCAGAGCTGCGGTCTTATTCTGCAACCCTATACTAACCATTCAGTACATGCACAGCTAAGTCCAGCTGCAGCTGCAACTTGACTACACAATTTGTTTGGACGACAGTCTTTGTCCTGGCGTACAAGCAAAAGCATTTAATCAATTTATTGAGCGACTAAGGCGCTCTTCGCTTTTTGCAGAAACAAGTGTAACCGGTGGCCAGTTGGTGCCATGTCAGAAGCCATTCCGTGTCTTTACATTGTCCATTCATTTCAACATTTCATTTCTCTGAGATTATCAGTCAAACCAATGCACTGCTCTTAAATTGTGCCACATTTTTCTAATTGTTGTCTTCTTCTTTGTACCATCGTCTTCTATTATTTGTGCATAAACTGTGGGAAGACACTCAGAGCACCCAGGCCAGTAAATCCAACCGCACTATCTAGGTGTGCCAGTTCAACTTTGAGGAATGTGATTCAGTGCAACTGTAAAAGTCCTGTTTTTGTTGAACTAACACAAGAATTCAGTCTAACGTCGTGTAAACCTACTGCTGATTCATGCCGTAGCAAACGAATGAACCACACATATTTTGCATGAGTTCGATCCATGACAGCAACAACATTTCTGAAATACAATATATTGGAGGCTGAGGGCTACGAATGTTGCATTTATCATGCATGTAAATCCATTAACGTTTGATTCAACCTTTTTAATTCATTCAACACGGCTATTATATATTTTTTTTTTTACAAACACTTGAAAACATATTGGATTCCCATCAGCCTCAGGTGTGATTTACTGTATGTGGAGTGTTTATTACCAAATAAGTTTTTTTAAGTGAAGAACAACAGTGATGCATTTACAACAACAATTCAGTGTCCTTTTGTCCAAATTGTAATAACATCAGTCCATTGTCAGCATAACAGAAGTTTGACATGACCCGCGTGGCACCGAGCGTCTGCGCAGCAGAGATGAGTCAGAACCCGAGGAGACGTGTTGATTCTTTTGTTGCTGTAGCAAAAACCTTGGAGGTCACGATTCCTGACCTCGACAACTCCCCCTGCTGCATTTTCTCCAGGTACACAGTCAAGTCTGAAATACAAGGTTTTGTTATGTTACGCATGTGGTGCAGGAAAACAATAGGGGCATACTGACACATCCTTGTGGATGATTATGACCCTTGGATGGATTTGTCTGGCCTGTATTTCATTAAAAAAGTTAATTTTTTTTTTTAATTGTTTTACTTTTGCTGCCTGATATGTTCAAACTTGGACTGGGGTTTTGATATTCTTTAATTAATCCTTAAGAGTATAAGCCTTCATTTAAGTTTTACAGACTGTCCGGGATGTAATTGCTTATGGAAATGTTTACAGAAGCTGCATCACTATAACTTATATCAATTCAATGAGGTGCAGTTCCATTTTAAGGCTTGGATACTCTGGGCTCAGTAAACAGAGAAGAGTTGTAGGTTAATGGTGTTATCTCTCTAAGCCAGAAGATGGATGGAAGTGCGGCGTAAACTCCAGCGCACATAAAAAGGCTGCTGCAGAAAAAAAATGCACAACTTCTACAATATGTCAAAAAATGTGGATGGGATGTCCATTGACTTTTATTGTGTATCTGAGCGGAACCTGTAAAAAGTAAAAAGTACACACGCCTGGGACACATCTTTCTAACAGAGTGCTTCTTGGTGAATGGATTAAAGGGCTGCTTCACCCCCAGTTTTTTTATTTATTTATTTATTAAAATTTTTCAGATCTTTTACTCATAAAACTTGACAGAAACACAGTGAAGAGCAGTGTGGGCCTTTTATTGTCTTTGAAGGAAGTTTTTTCAATCCCATCTTCCTCTGTGGTTGTGGGAATGAGACATGCATATTTTAGATCCACTAGTCTGAAGATCTAATAACACATTTATCTCTGGAAATTAGTGGGGAAAAAAAAACTGTATATTCTTTTGGGGTGAAGTGGCCCTTTATGAACATAATTTAATATTTAACTCATGTACTTTATGTGAATTTGTGTTGAATTTTAATATTTAATATTTTGCTACATTTTACATAAGGTCTGTTTCAATAAAATTTGGTTTTTACATTCCTCTATTCATTTTAAGGGCAGTGTCACCCCGAAGGTTACTACGTGCGCTTGTGTTCAGATTAGCAGCAAAGCCGGCAGGCGTCACGCTGCTGCCCACTGCCGTGTCGGCCACGAGTGCCAGCTTCATCAACAGTCTCCTCTAAATGATTAATTACTAATGGGTGTACCGACCCTGTGATCTCAGTGTCTGCATGAACAACAGCCCTCACTGTAGGCTAGACTAAGACTACAGAGGGCTGCACACTGAGCGAGAGGATGTGAGGATGAGCAGCTGGTAGTGATTTAAATTTGGAGACATGGGCGCTGACACAGAGGAAAGAGGGAGATAGATGAGGATCAAACGAGCTGGTGAGGAAGCAACTAGAGAAGAGGTTGGTAATAATATGGATGAGAGGGAAGTGAATACGGTGGCTGATAACACGTGTATTATGGGGGAAAAATAAAAGTGAGGCTGACTGAGGGCAAACACACACACACACACAGCCTAAAACATCTATCATGTCATCATGGACTCTGAAGGTTTTTGCAAAGTTAGAGAATAACATTGGCGGAGAGTATCAAAGGACACTTGATATGGTCTCCTGCTGATGTGGAAATGAGGCCTTTGATTTAATGTGAAAAACTGAATCGTCTGACAAGCGTGTGTTAGAGGTGAAACAGAGGATAAACTCTGGAGACTAAATTTGATGTCTCTTTTAATAGCGCATGTCTACATCTCTCCCGTCATGTTCCTAGTGTCGTCTTATATTTTCTTGCTCTGAAACGCTATCTCAGATAAGCATTTGTTTTTATGGCGTGGCAGTCCTATGGTCAGTGTTACATCCTTTTTCCAACAAAAAGGTGAAATGAGGACACGCACACAGTCATAACACATCAAGTCATTCATTCAGAAGATTGAATGTACAATTAAGAGGTTCCTTGAATGTGGGGGAGGACAAATAAAAGGTAGGACACCAAAGGTGGGCCTGACCTGTGCTTATCCTAAACACCCACAAAAATAATGAAGCAAAAGGCTGCTTAACAAAACAAATTGGTCAAATTCTAACATCATTGGCATGTGGATGGAAATGATGTGACTGGAAGTTGGTCTTGTATATTAACAAGTGCTCAATGAGTTTAACTCACTCAACGTGTTTGCAAAGCTCAAGCATGTCTTGAATGAACCTGCCACAATAGACCTTTTTTTTTTCTTACATAAAAATGATAATAACTCTGATTTATAAAGCAGCCAAGGTCGCTGTACAAACAAACATCAAAACAAACATTCAGGTGGCAAAAACCTGCAGGAACAAGTGTTGCTTCCATATTGATTTAAACGACTCCAGAGTTGGTGGCTGGTGAATAGCCAGAGGGAGTCAATAGTAGGACAAACACATGTTTTATCAATATCATTCATTAGGGTTCCACTCCCCACTATTTTCTGGATGTGTCCCAGTAAAGTGATTAAGAAACAATTATACTGTATGGCCATTATAGCATTGCTAAAAACAACTCATCTAATGATAGCCTAAGGCTTTTGCACAGTACTCTATATCAGTGATCCCCAAACTGGGGTTCTTGTACTCTCAGGGGAACAAAAGTGATGTAGGGGGGGTACATGAAAAAACAAAACTTGATTTACAAACAGCCCGTTCACATTTTGGCGTATAAAAAAAAACCCTGAGTCAAATTCAGTCAAACATTGCAGTGCATCGTGAACTGGTGTTGCTCACTGAACATTCTGGTCATTTTTAAATAGATGTATTTGGTGAGAAATAATTTAATTTATTTTATTTCAAGTGTGCATGACTACGGGAAAGGAACTGTGAAACGTTTGGGAACCACTGTTCACATGCATGCAAAGGTCTCTGCTAGATTCTGATCCTCCCCCACCACAAACACCCTGATGCTATACCAGTGTTTTACTCAGCAGCACTCATGCAGAACACACACACACACACGCACGCACACACCAATCCCCTGATCAGGGACGAAGAAGTGCCCGTTTCCTCAGGTGAGCAGTATTTATTGAATGCCGTGGTTGGCGATCGGCCTGCTCAAAAAACCTGGGAACCAATTATCTTCTCTGCAGGTCCTGAGCAGGTGCTTTCATTTTGATTCCGATTACCTGATTAACACAAAACACACGGGAGAGCAACGCAAAGACCTGGCAAAGCTGTGACCTTTAACCTGAAAAAAAACAGTTTAAACTCAATATATAGTATGGTGTTTGCAGTGGTATACTGACATTTAAAATGCAGCCTCCTTCATACAGTATGTATAAGGCACTTTGAAGTTTTTCCATACATCTTGCAACTTCTCTGAACATGTATTGATCTCTTTTCTTCCCCCCCTTACTCGCTACTTTAAATGGTGTTTATTTCTTGGCATTTGATGTCGAGGTACATATTTCCCCGATGCATTTCTTTAACATTAAGCCACACATTACATCTCAACTACCTTGTTTGAACTGCTGCAGAGACAGATTGAGCGGCTGAGATGAGAAGGAGCGATGCTTACAAGCCCTGTATTGGAAAGGGACCTTTATTCCTTTTTTATGCAAATGAGAAACACCACAAAAGAAAAAAAGGGTTTTTGACATAAGAGGTGTTCCTTTATCACTTCAATCATTATTTATAGGCATTATTCTTTAATAACAAACAGGGACGCATTTCTATTCCCAAAATGTAATTACCTGTAAGTGTAATTTCTCAGACTCATATGCAGCAGCTTCCTCTGGTCTTTTTATAGCAAGCGAAGCACATTCTACCTTCAGAGGCTACTATTCACACGTTGAGGGAAGTGAAAAGCTCCACCTTCCCGTAGGAGATGGGTAATTATTGGCTGTTGCCTTAAAACAAAATCAATCCGAGTCACATCGAAGCATGCACAAGAGGCAGCTCTGGACAGGAAATGAGAGATGACCATGTCATTTATCTCCTGGATGTGATGAAAAGAGCCATATTGTTAAGTGAATCTTAATGTGGACATACTGTGTATATTGTTTCCTCACAGGTTCATCTGTAACTGCTGCTCCACCGTATCAAAGATGTTTTTCCATTTTGCAAAGGCAGAATAATTAAAAAGACCAATCATGACGCCCGCATCATTGTTTTTCAGAACCTGTCGTTCCGCTTGTCTTCACACCAGTGGCCGACTCCCCTTATCATGATGAAGCTGCTCCTGCTGCTGCTGCTCACAATCATGGAGGAAGCTAACCACTCCACTCAGCAGCTCCACCACAGGCCTGCTGTGGCTACGTGTGCCAAGGAAGGTGCCTCGATCCTACCGTGACCAAGGAGGAACTACTGCCAATTATACTGATCACGTACTCACCAAAATAGCTCAGACAATTGCATTAGTCAACAGACAGTGGTGCAGTCAATCTTATTAACCATAGCAGTCGGTATAGGCCAGACATAAACGATGAGGAGCAATCCAATCCACACCTCCTCTCACAGGTGACACAGCTGTTGCAAAAGCAGTCCATTATCATACGCTGAAAATAAACACCGCCCCGCAAATGGAAAAGCTGCTCTGATCCCTTTATTGTCACTCAGTGGCAACAAATCAATACTCCTTGTATCTCATTTTGAGACTGATAGCGCCTTAATGCTGGTTTAAAACAGCATATGTATTTGTGACTGTGGCTGGTGAAATGACTCTCGCTGGGTTTGAAAAATGCAAACGCATTTATTATGTCAGTATTAGATTACAACGACCCTGCTTAATGTCTGTTTTTAATATCCAAAATGTCAAAATCACATATTACATCATACATCATCCATCCATCCATTTTCTACCGCTTTATTCTACACATGAGGGCCACGGGGGGCGGCGATGTGCCAATCTCAGCCAACAGGGCGACATGCAGGGTTACACCCTGGACAGTTTGCCAGTTCATCACAGGACCACATATAGAGACAAACAACCGTCCACTCTCACACTTACGGTCAATTTAGAGTGTCCAATTTGCCTAATCCCCATATCGCATGTTTTAGGACTGTGGGAGGAAACCGGAGAATCCGGAGACAACCCACGCACACACGGGGAGAACATGCAATCATACACCATGTCATCATAGGAACCAATTGTAAAATGTGTTATCATGAATCATTCCTCATCTTTCATGCTATGATTTAAACCTGTCTCTCAATCATTTTTTACTTAGTTAATTTTTTTTTTCCCGAATATCTGCTCTGAATCCATGAGCCTTGCAATAAAATAATACATAAAAAAGCCGTCTATTTGTCACATAACGTTCCCTCTTTTGTTCCTTCATCCATGCTCGCTGTATCTTAGTGAAAACACTGCCAGCATTGTGATTATTTCTCCCTCACACATCTACTGAAAGCAGAGGGCTTAACACCTAAAGCATGTGAATTCTCAATCCACTGAGACCAGAGATACTGGCAGCACAAAGTCAGATCTACACCACAGTTTAGAAAGAGAAGAGAAACTGTAAATATCATATTTTCTACATTGATTGTCCATTAAAATAAAGGAGTGGACAGTTGCAATTGCAGGCTGCACCAAAACCAATGCAACAGATACAGTACATCCCAATCCCCTCCCATGTGCTCTCGGCTTACTAGCAATCTTGTATAAAGTACAGTGATACTTGAGTACAAGTATCTGACCAGAAAATGACTTTAGTAGAAGTTGAAGTCACTTTTTATAACCCTACTTAAGTAAGGTATATGACATTTACTGTACTTAAGTATTAAAAGAAATGAGAAGTTAGGATTGTGCAGTGGCTGTAGTAGCTCAGTGGTCTTTCCAATGGAAGGTTGTGGGTTCAATTCCTGGCTCTGCCTATGTGTCCTTGAGCAACACAGTAACAAAGTACGTGCACTTTGTTACATTACAACACCGCTTGCTAGAAGCTGAGGGGAGGAGAACGCACAGTACGCAAAGCTTTGTTAATACTGACGACATCATTTCTGAAGAAAACACACTCATACTATCACACTGACCCTCGCAGGTACGCAGCTCAGTCAGTCGCAGGTGGAACAGAGATCAGATTGTATTTCGTGATAGTTATCGGGACGCGAGGAAGATGTCGACTAAAAAAGGTAAAAGAAAGTGAACCCACTTACACACGATAGCTTTAAATGTGTCTGTGCAAAGCAAGGTTAAGGTCAGTCTCCTCTCTGAATAACAAGTTACTTTAGAAGCACATCTCACATACTAAAATGGCACATGTCCGTTTGATATCTACGCTTAAAATGATTCTTATAAATTATTCAAAAGATGATGAGGTTTTCTGCAAGTTTAAGATTCAAATCTGACTTTGACAGAGTTAGTAGATAAAAAAAAAAGGAGATCGTTTACAGGAAACACACAGAAAAACAATGTGTAAAAGTACTTCAGTGTTTGTTTGGTTAAAGACATGACAAAATGTTAACTGCTACAACTGAAACCAACTGTCAGATTATTGATTCACTGTATATGCTTTTCTCTCATTACCATAGAAATAACTGAACCTCGTAGTCACACAGGAAAATAGGCATGGCGTTAAATCCAAACGCATACCTTTGTGGATTAAATAAGGCTTTCAAAGATTTCAAAGGCTCTTGGTTTATATTCAATTTATTGAAGTGTTGCACAGACTAATATATTATATCATATTGGAATTTTTCCCTTCCCACGAGAATATCCGAGACAGCTTGTGTTTCATGATTCACTGTGTAACAGCTATCCGTCAGCTCACATGTTTGTAATCCTGCAGAAATGCATGTTGCATTAAAAATGTACAGGGCTACATTTTGATTAAAAATGCTCAGGGCTCCTGTGAGAGATACAAGGGAACAACTTAATGTACACACCTGAAACGCACAGCTTTAATATGCCAGCATTTTACCACAGCACACAGCAAATTAAAAACCCAGCTCAACACACCGTGTCCACACTCATTCATCCTGTTTGGGTTTTTCGGTAGCACTGTGTGTGTGTGTGTGCGCAGAATGGCGAGCAGAGACACTCGAGTATTAGAGAACACACAGGACGACGGAGAAGCCTTTGGCTCCAGCTCCTCAGCTTACCCAGCGTGGTGGAGCCTGCTAATGCAATTCTCGGAGATTGGTTGAGTTGGTTCCATCAATGAAGACGGACTTCAATCAGGGAGCCAATCAGGAATCTGATGACAGCCTGCACAGGTTTCATGGGCACATCAATCCACGAGTATGTCTTATATTGTAGTGCGTGTTAGTGAAGCATGAAACTATGGGGAATGTTAAATTCATCCGTCATCACATGCACACATACACACAGTACACAGGGAGAGGCGGGCAATGAGAGATGTTTATTATGTTATTTTAGTAGACACTTAAATTAGAGAATTCCGCAGAATATCGTCCAGTAAAAACATACGTACTGCAAATACAGTGTATACACCTATGATGACGACAGGTTTTAATATGTCTGTGTATGTGTGGCATGTGAGGAGATGAATGTTGCTAAAAAAAGAAATGACTCTGTATTTAATGATGATACGCACAGGGCCGGCTCTATGCATTTTGCTGCCATAGGCAAGATTGGGATATGGTGGATTTGATTTGATTGACTTTGTATGTAAAGTTGTTACGCGATAACACCAGTAATAAAACACTATCTACTATGTCAGTCAACACACTGCTAGCAAAATGTGCTTGAAAGAAAACGTTTTTTTTCTTCTTTGTGGTCGTCCCCAGTAGATGGCGCCCAAGGCGACTGCCTATCTGGCCTATGCCTAGAGCCGACTCTGTATACAGACTCATGTTTTTATTCACTTCTTTATGCGAGAGATTCCACAGCTTACTGCAATGATCTAAATTGATTATGCTGCAATCACTTAAATCCTCACACTAATGTGTTTATAGCTCCCCCCATTTTTGACAGACATACAGGCCATGGGACATCACAAAATGCAAATCACCACAGAGTTATGCACACTCTCCCTGGCTCAGACCTGCAGGGGAAGTGGTTGATTAAATGATGGAGCAGGATAGGGAAATCCTATTGAAGTTGAATTATTAATAAACATCTCTATATGTGTGTGACTTTGGAGCAGAACTGATAAGAAATGATAAGAAATGACAAGAAATGACAAGAAATGACAAGAAATGACAGCAGAATACACACCTGACCTGCTCTCTGGTGAAACAAACTCTGCACACCAAAATCCACAGAGACACATCTACATTTACAGTTCAGAACAGTGAGAGAAAGACGGGGTGGAGACGGACAGCTGCTCGGTGAATGCTGCACTCAGATGTGACTTTGTGTTTGCGTCATGCACTCTGCATGGAACTCAGCTGGATTGCATTTAAATGTTCTATTTGAAAAGAGTAGTGAAAGGAAACTCAGGGGACATGGCCCAGATATTTATGTGACTGCCAAAGTTACTACAGTGGCCCAGAGGAGCAATTTATATAAAAGGTGGGGTCCAAACTGGTCTTACTTATGTGGAGACTATGTCTATCTATAGATGTGTATTTCCTTAGTTTACCTCCTTCTATATGACATCACAACAAAACACCTTATGTCTCGACATAAATTTAACAGTAAAAAAGAGTTTGAGTGGTGGTGAAATACAAGTGATGAGCCTATAAAACACGACAGCTGGTGGGAATAAAAAAGGAAGATGGGGAAGGACATCGTTGTGTCACCATCTTCTTGAATGAGATTCTAATTACGGTAATCCTCTCACATAATCTGAGCAGTGAAAATCTTTTTTGACAGAAGAGACACACACACACACATCCCCGACCTGAAAAAACTCAAAGTCATCCTACAGGGAAGCTGAATTTACAAGTCATTTTGCATAATTATTTATTTTTTGCATATTAGCTATTTGCAGTGTTAGATGACACTTTCTTTCTGTGTGTGTGTGTGTGTGTGTGTGTGTGTGTGTGTGTGTGTGTGTGTGTGTGTGTATAATGTATACAGACACAAACGTTCACATTTCATTAAACGTGGCTACACATCAAGAATGATGTGCGCACGATAATCACACCTATTGAATCATAGGTCATGATGTAAGTATAGGAGATACATGTAGCAGTACATGTCACACTGTGAGATGGTCACGGCACCTTTTGTCTTTGAAACTCATTCACAGTACGACATGAGACCACTGTTCAGGTGCTACGACCACAAAAGGAACCACGGTTGTTGTATGTTGTTCATCTTAAGTCAGACAAGTCTTCACCATGTATCCATGTAACGTGCAAACAAGCCTTCATGTTTGAACATACAGTACACCTATCCAACTTTGACGAGACAGTCTGAGCCACTGCACCACTGTGCGCCCATCATATAAACAACCATTCATCTACTATCCTCCATGTGAGGGTTGCTAGTCCATCACAGGGCCACACAGAGGCAAACAACCATCCACTCTCACACTCACACCTACAGTCAATTTAGAGAGTCCAGTTTGCCTCATCCGTTTTGGACTGTGGGAGGAAGCCAGAGAACCCGGAGAAAACCCACCCACACACGGGGAGAACATGCAAACTCCATGCAGAAAGGCCCTTGTTCTGACCGGGTCGTGAACCTGGGTCTTCTTGCTGCACCAACCGTGTGGCCCTCACATAAACATATTAAAGACAAAATCAGCATAAAATTAGGTTTAAAATATTGACGTAAAATCCAATTTTAAGAAAATGACACGATTCATTACACAGGCAGCCCACGGCCATGAGGAAAGGAATTCAAATTGACTGCCAGTGCTCATAAATCCTTGCAACGTGAGTTTTCATCATGCTGTAATGCTGTACTGTATATGTTGTGCCGGGAGGGTTTGACTGTTTCAAACGCTGAATAACGTCCAACATTACGTCATTTGTCATTGACAGATGTAAGATGTGGTATCGATCTTTTATAGTGCTGGACAAGATAGTGAATAAACACATAATCTCACGGAAGACAAGTTATGTGATGTGGACATTACTGCAAATGTGTAAATGGACACACACACACACACACACACACTGAGAGGAATGTCATATTCTCAAACTCAAACTGCAGACTACTGAGCTGTTCTACTGGAACTGCAGGGGGTTAAGTGCCTTGTTAAAGTGCAATTTGATAGAAGTGGGTGGCTCATTAGGCAGTTCATTTGCTGTATACACAGTGCCAAATCACAACAGGCATTTTTATCATATCAGCAACCGATACTCTGCTGGTGCCGAACCCAGACATTGTTAAAGAGTTGCACGCTTTCTGGGAAACATTTACAGGTAGATGACTGGAAGCCAAGTCAGCAGTTCCTGGCAGCTAAAAGAACCGGCTTTTCCACATTTCAGTGTAAACAACTTGTGGCTCTGACCCTCCCACAAAACAAAGCAGCCTTATAAGCATGCGAGTGCACATGCGTTTCACACAGCCAGCTGCCAATGATTTTATTGTCCGTGGTCTACAACTTTTCGTGTCACCTAATCTCCAGTGGAGCCTATCGATCGCCGCTAAACCCTGTTTATATGTAGGATTAAAGACTGAGTGCGTCGGAGGCTCGTGTCAGAGAAGACCTCTGTACTCATGGATTGCTTTGATGGATCCCCGGGGCAATTCAGGGACTTCAGGAAGGGCGACTTTGAGGCTAACTGGATTAAGGTGGCAGAATCCAGATTCAGCCAGGTGTACGAAGTCAAGCTCAAACTCTGGCGGGAAAAGTGTGCTCTGAAAAGCTTCGACACAACCTTGTGTGAACACAACTATTACAGGTAGGTGTGTTGTCTTAGTTCTGCTCTCTGACTTACTCGTGATTGGACATGACAAGCATCTCGTAGTGCAATGTTTGACACAGTGATCAAAGTTCCTCCACTGACCATTATTTCCTCTACTACAGAAGAATAATAGAGGAGGTGTCCAACATAACCAAAGTGAAATTCAAGTACATCACGTCCCTGTATGGACTGTGTAGTGAGGCGACTGGCGTGGTGATGGAGTACATGAGTCATGGATCACTGAACAATCTTCTGGCCAGTCACACTTTGATGTGGCCAAAGAAGTTCCAGATGATTCATGAGGCCTCTATGGGCATGAATTTCCTCCATAGTATGAAACCCCCACTACTCCATCTTAACCTCAAGACATCAAACATCCTGTTAGATGATCATCTCCATGTCAAGGTCAGTGAAATACAGACGACACAGAAAATGCTTACAGTGACCTCTTGGTATTTCTGAAGCGTGCAATTCTGTGTAACATTCTGGATTCTTGTTTTGCCAACTAAGATTTCAGATTTTGGTTTAATCCACTGGGAAGAGGGCACGAGCAAGAAGTCGTTCATGGAGCATTTGACAGCAAGAGGAAACATAAATTACATTCCTCCAGAGATATTCACTCAGTGTCGCGATCCTCCAGGAACCACCTTCGATGTTTACAGGTGACTGGCCAAGGGCATTTTTAAAAACTGCACCATCAGAGAGTCACTGCTGTGTTTCCTATTCCAAAGCACCATCTACAATTCATGAAGTGTAACCTTGATCTCTACGATACTTTCATTCTCTCATAAAAACAGAGGCATACTGTTCACTGTTTGTAGCTCAAGTGTGACTCCTCCTTTACCTTTTTATCTCAAAAAAAGCAAATAGAGTTTTTTTTGTGGCACTAAAAACAACTTCATTTATTAAGTAAGAGCAGTATTGCCTTGGCGTTTCTTGAATGTGTAAATGTGAGAAAATAACAGCTCCTTGTGCTTTGATCTTCAGCTTCGGGATCTTGATGTGGGAAATTCTGACACAGCAGAAGCCGTATGCAGGTAGGTTATGACAAGCGTCACATTGTCGTTGAATGTTTTGAGACTCGACATTTCCACTTCGATGGTGTCACAGTGAAAGCAGTTACTGTTCAACAAAGCCTTTTTTTCGGGAGAGAACCATGTTCCCATGCAGCTAGACTGCATCCTCAATTAAGGGTTGCACTGTTGACAGACATATCTGATAGAACTCTGGCATGCGGCAGTTAATATGCTGAAAAGATTACAGACATGATACAAAATAAAGGAACCATGAAAAAGTGGAAAGTGGTAAAACTAGATGACAATGCTCCTGTACGGTGCATGAGGGATCACTGAAACGTGATGCAAATCATTTGGCCAAACAGACAAATCCCGACCAAAGGCTCATGAGACTTAAACAAACACCTTCATCTCTCCTGAATAATCAGTGTCAGTGTGCACTGAAGCTGCTGTGGCAGCTCATGATGGCTCCCTCTGAGTTATTATTTGAATAGGTTCCAGTAACGACAAGGGCTATATTGTGTCCATCATTCCTAAGAGTGTTCATGGCACTTATGAAATCATTGTTGTCATATGACCATTAACCCCTCATTCAGAATGACTGACTGAAACAACAATCTTATGTGAACATAAACGTCAGCCATTGTCAGTTATTAATGTTGATGATACAACTCTCAGACGTAATATTTTTATTTCGTCACATAGTTTGAAATGTCTTGCTTTGAGATCAAGAGACTGATCTTAGAATAAGACAGGAATTGGGGGGAATGGAATACATAGTCTCACATTGCCCCAAAGGTGTGTATATACTGTATATGTGCATGTGTGGATCTCCACTGTACATTGTGTCTGACATTTGTTTCTTTGACAGGCTGCAGTGTGACCAAAGTTCTCCTACATGTATCACAAGGAAAGAGGCCCTGTCTGGAGAGGATACCTGATGTGAAGCCCCTCGAGTGTGACCCAATGGTCAGCATCATGCAGCAGTGTTGGGACCAGGATCACAGGAAAAGGCCACAGTTCTCAGGTGTGCATTGTCATTTCCATTCTCCAACTTTATAAAAACGCAATAATATTTGTAATACATTTTAAGTTCTCGGGAGAACTGCAGTGCCATTATCCACTGAATCCCCTCAGCTGCTGAGCTGGTGTTTCCTTAAAATGTACATTGGACAATGGAGAAATATTGTCTCCGATGAGCTATAACAAGGCTCAAAGTACACATTTAGAAAACATTTACAATTACATTTTTGCAAAAATGTGATTCTCTAAATAAAATGAACCACATGTGATGCAGGTAGCAGCTCTATAAAATGAATGAACACATTTACATTTAACATTTAGAAACGTGTTGTTTTTTTCCCCCACTTGATTTTGTTGTTACTATGTAATTATAAAGTCAGCAGTAGCTGCTGGGAATCAAATGCATAAGGAGGGTCACCTTTGTTTCAGCCACCTTTTATTCAGAAGTCCTTTTAACAAACGCTAATTACTGTTATTAGTGTTTGTAAATGGCTACTATGCTCACTCCCCATGTTTATAAAAGTCAGTATGCGGTTATACCTACATTTATCGAAGAATTCGCTCGTACCTTATGCATGGCTGCTCGTTTGTTAAAGTGATGCAATTATGAGAAGATCCCATTGGGTTTTAGAGTTGCACATCTGGGAAACATTAGTGTAACGACACAAATTCAGATCAGCTGATGTCTGCTGTTTTGTTTGCAGAGACCGTGATGAAAACGGAGGCTCTCAGTGAAGTCCTTAAAGCTCCAGGACCAAACCACTCTAGCATGAAAGGCAATAGAGGACAGACGTCTGATTTATCTTGGCTGGTTCCCCCTATACATAAAGTGTGTTCCACTTCATACTCTGCTTGAATAATACTGTAAGATCTATGGTATCATCAGGTTAATTACTATGAAGGAAGAGTAAAAAACAAAAATGGTGACGAGGTTTATTCTATAAAAGTCCCCTCAAGCTAGAATCTAGTAATTAGGGTTATATTTAGCAACAAAGGCTGTGTCAAAGGTTATAACTCATTATAACTCATCTAGTTTGGACACAAAGTTTACTTTTCTTGTATCCATTGCAAATATAGAACCCCCCTTTCCCCTGTTCCACAACAAAAAGCAGTGGCAATCTCACACCAGAGAGGATGTTGTTCCTCTTGATCTGCACAGTAAACCATTGCTTGGAAAGTCAAAATGCTCGCTCTGGCTGGTTTCTCCACTCCATAAAACATGACCTTTGCCCAAAGTACACAAACAGATTATGATAAGCCAATGAAAACCAAATAAAGTAATTATACACCTGTGCAATCAAACCATTCTAAATGTTACACACTGGAAAGATTCAGGAGATCACAAATGGCAACTGGCTTCATATCTTTATGTAGGTAAAACAGAAAAGTACAAAAACTTACTCTGTGCAAATGATTTATATTATATAAAAACCTCAGCAGTTAAACACATATCTGTGTTTAATATCTGAGTTATTTATACCCTTTAAGCTTCTCTTTGAATATTGATTGATATATGTGCTTACTAGCCAATTATGATGAGTGATGTGACCGCTAATGATTTGTGAATCACCTTTTTCCTCTTTATTTCTTTCTTTTCAATTTTAGATCGCTTTCCCTCAGATGCCTGATGTTCCCTCAGGTAAACGCACAGGTAAAATGGGGTGGAAAATAACTATAATTAAAAGAAAGCCTGGAGGGCAGAGATTGAAAAAAAAATCCTATTTGCACTTCTCACGATTTTAATACTTTACAGTTTGACCTGAAAAACACAATCAACAAGCTGCCTCTTAGAGGATTTGTTTTTTGAGTAGAGGAAAAATTGTTTGTCTCGATGCATTTGTCCAAAATCTTATGTACAAGACAAATCTTTCACTGAGAAAGCCGACTTCGACTCAGCAACACAGGATCTGACAGCAACCGCTGTGTAGCTAACACCCAATCAACACAATAACATGCAGATACTGAAAGTATGAAGTCATGAAAACAAAAGTTGGCATCACAAACAATCACAATTTCTTTGTCTGACACAATTCCTGTTGCTCTCCTTTCACAGAGGCTCATGCCAAGGACAACATTCTCTCCCTTTTGTCCAAAAAGGACTTTGGTAGTTTCAGACAGTCTCTGAGAAAAGAACACGTTTCCATCGAGTTTTCAGGGAAAGAGAGCCTCCTTCACTACACAGTGGCCAGCGGGGATGCAAACAGTGTGAAGCATGTCCTGAGTCTGGGTGCTGACATCAACTGCATGACTGCTAGAGGTTACACACCTCTAATTATTGCTGTTCTGTACAGGTCTGTACCAAAGAAAAATCTCGCTTTTTCATTTTTCATAAACGTCTGCACAGTTGTTTAATAGATCATCGAATGTTCACATTTATATGGATAAAATCAGCAAATGACTTTGCTTAGCTTAGTAAAAACAGTGAATCTTAGCTGGTTGCTTGGCAACATCACAGTAATGAGTTGTAGACTCATCGCTGTGTCCTGTTCTCAACCCCCTTTAAAACCACAAATAGTTCTGACGCCTGTAGTTTTATAAGTAAACAAACATATTGGACTTATACACTTGGGGAAAAATCGGATAAAACATTTGCTTACATATGCAACATCTATTTTACAGGCTTCATGACGTCATCTCCTTATTACTGGAACATGGTGCATCGGTCACCCAGGGAGATGAGGACCAGTGGTCACCGTTACATTTTGGTGCTCAGAATGGAGACGACAGGACTGTACGTCTCCTTTTGGACAAAGGAGCTGTGGCCGATGCCCGGGAAAAAAGCGGCTGGATCCCCCTCCACCTGGCTTGCCAGAACGGCCATGAAACAGTGGTGCGCCTGCTGCTTTCACGGCTGTCAGAGGACACGTTTAGGAAACAGGAGGACACATGGGGGAGGACGTCGCTCCACCTCGCCTCCGCCTACGGGCATCTGAACATTGCCAAGCTCCTCCTCTCACAGGGAGCAGATCCCAACGTTACCGACAACTCTCTGTGCACTTCTCTTCACTTGTCCACTGAGGAAGGCCATTTCAGACTAGTGAGACAGCTGGTGAAGAGTGGAGCGAGTACAAACAAGGCAGACAGCAGGGGATTCACTGCACTTCACCTGGCTGCTCTGAAGGGTTATACGGGCATATGTAGGCAGCTGTTGTCCAATGGGGCTGACCCAGTATCCAGGACTCTCCAAGGCTGGACACCCATGCACTTGGCAGCCCTGAGGGGTCATGAAGCTACAGTGGTCCAGCTGGAGAACCAGGGTGGTTGTGTGAATACTAGAGGCGAGAAAGGATGGACCCCACTCCACCTCGCCTGCTACCACAGCAAGCCAGAGGTGGCGGCAAAGCTCCTGGCAGCCAACGCTGACCCAAACGTGACAGAAGACAGCGAAGGATGGACACCGTTACATGTAGCATGTACCAGTGTCAGTTTCACATGCGTGCTTCACTTGATAACTCACCATGCAGATGTAAATGCAGTAAATGCAAACAAGGCGACACCTTTGCACCTGGCTGCCCAGCATGCCTGTGTGCCAATTGTAAAAGCTCTGCTGCTGAATGGGGCAGATAAGACACTACTTGATTCTTCTGGATCCACAGCTATGTCTGTGGCTCAGAGGTGCAGCAAGTGGGAAATAGCACAGCTAATGGAAACAGGATGTTGAGCATGAATCTAGTTCTGGGTAAGGCAATTTGAATGGAATGATTATTGTATGAAAACATCAATGTTACATTAAGAATATTGTCCTCATTTTCAGTGAGGCTTTTACTGAAAAGATTCATGCAAAAACGTGGGAAAATGTTGAATATGATTGTGCACAAAGTATCTGCTTCATTGTATCTGTCTAACAGGCTCGAGAACACACTTTTGTTCCCCTCTCAGTGTGCTTATTTTCAAACTATCGAGTGCACAATCCATATTTCAATTATGTCCTGGCTCACACAAGAAAAGCATTAGTCTAATTCAGCAGTAGGTAATAACTTAAGTCTGTAAAATTCATTCCGTTCCAACACATAGGGTCAAAATCAGGTGAAGTGGGCTATAATGACAAAAACACATTGATTGTTTTTTGAAATACCTCAGTTATTAATGTGTGGTCTCGTCCTGTATGAATGCTGCTGCCACGTGTGGGTGAAAATGAGACGATAAAAATGCTGCTGTTTAAACGACTTTTAAGATCCATTTGATTAAACCTGTGAGTGGCGATAAAGCGGTCATGTGTCCAATGATCAGGCAAATGAGAGAATGAGCTTTCACTGAAATGACTATCTGCAGCATATTTTGGACTTTCCCCAAGTCACTAAAGAAGATATGCAGTGGAATTTCCATACAGGGAATATTTTATTTCAACGAGGCGAGATAACGATCTGTCATTCCCTGGAGACTAAGGTGAGCACTGTCCCACCTGCACCACAGTCATTTACTACCGTGACACTTTATTACATTGAAATGGAATGCAGGGATCTGGGAGCTGCATTGATCTACATGTTCACAGGGTGTTTTTCCTGAAACCAAAAAGAGTCCGACTCTGGTTGCAGAGTGGGAGCTGAATCGAGCTGCTGTAAATGGAACAAACAGGATGTATTACATTTCTCCTTTTTTTGTTGCTAAGTGAATGTCTGCTCTCTAAATTTAGCCCCAACTTTACTTGTTTCTCTCCGATATAATTCATTTGCCTGAGCCTTTTTTTTTTTTTGAATTTTTGTGTATCCGAGCCACTCATAGTGTGTCGTGTACTGGTATTTAATGTGAATTAAGCTGTGAAAAACCCACACGGTAACAAAAAATGCTCGATTTATAAATGCTCAGAACGTAATTTCAGCTGCTAAGATTCTTTCAGTCAAAACAATAAAGGCCTAGTCAGGAATCAGCGTGGGATTATGGTATGTGTTGCCTTGTTTTGTTCTCCTGTGCATTTGCACGTTTTAGCAGAGACAGTAAAGTAGATAACACCATTTAAACACGACCAAATGGAAATGTGTATTTCTGTGGACATGCATTTAAAAGGGTTTTGAAAATGCTTTGGTGAGTCCGAGTACTCTATGCATTGAAACGTATAACATTGGTGTTGTTTTAATTGAAGCCAGCAATGAAAAGCAACATCAGGAAGTATTTAACTTGAACAAGACCGTTTTTATACAGAAGTATCGTCTCTATTGTTATTCTTTGTGTCTTTCCCCCTGTGGAACTTGTAATTCCATTTAAGACAGCTGTCGGGATGTCACACTAATATGTGCTCCCTTAGATTTTGATGGGCAAACTCTTGATTTACCATCTCTTATAGGTTTTTACCGGGGGTGTGACTACATAAAATGTGTGCTGACCTTGCTCTCGATGTAATTTATCCACTAGGGTTTGAGAAGCAGCCATCACAGTATGAAAAGCAGCTCTCTGGAGTGGACTGATTTATAATTGAGAGTGTCCTTGTTCACAGCAGCAACTCACGTTTGAAATTTATGGGGCTTTCATTGTCGCACAGAAATTGGAAGCAAAACAATTCTTTTGTGACTGTTATTGACGGTGACAAATGTGAAGGATACTCATCAGTGAACGTGCGGCTGTGTCATTGTGTAACTGGTCTGACGGCATTTTTGTTGTTTAAACACTGCTCTGACGACACTTTCTGGAATGTTCCCTAATTCACTGTACGTGTCACAACCTTTTTACACACACACTGACACATTGCATACTTCCTATTGGCCAGTAATTGGGTTTGCAGGTGCCTAGAGAAAATATAGAAAATAATTTTTGGGAAAAAGAAAATGTCATGTAAGTTGATATTAATACACACTGTGCTAAGAAAGAAAAGGAGACCTGCAATGGGGTGTTTTTCTTCATTTGTGGAGGCACATGTCCCTGCTATATTTTTAATTTTCTTTAAAAGCTACATACTTTTGATAGGATTTTCATAAAATAGAACTACACCATAATGAAACACTCCTGATTGCTTTGACTAAAACAGTTTGAAATAAAGAATACAGCTCATCATGACACGTCACCTACACACCTTACAACGTGATACTGCATTCAAAGGCTCTGCTTTAGAACGCACCAGGAGCAATTTGCATACATAACGGTATTTTTAACAAGATGCACAATTCTTCGTTTAATCTCATTCTATGATGTTCCCTAAAGCTCTGTACACAGTCTAAGCTTGGCTTGAGCATTTAGCTGTTGTGATTGCATAAGATTTTAAAAATTGTATTTTGTTTCACTGTGGCATCTGACACACTGTTAAAAGGCTCCATCTGACATTCTCAGCTCTTATGATTAAACTAGCTACTTATCGCTATACTCTCCAGCAGAGAGCCATTACGTGTAATTTGCCAAGCCCCCTTTAAATGCAGGGTTAGACTCAGCACTGAGCTGTGACCTGTGGTGCTAAGCTGCTGCAATCATGAATGATGCATCTGCGTCTTTTGACCCAGGTGTGCAGCCTGAGATGGGCCAAGGAGGCGTCCTGGCAGGACTCCTTGGTTCTTGTCACAGTAAGTGATTTAGTGATCCCTCATGTCTCCTGGGGGATGATTTTCTCCAGGGTGATAATGTGGAAAAACATTTTTTTTTTTTTTGTTGGCCCTTGTCATGTCTGAGCCACTTCTCAGTCTGCAGTGTGACAGTGGCAAACACCCAATGTTGGTCTTACTAGAGTACATCCCCAAGATAGCTGTTTACTGACATGTAAGTGACTGCTCTCCCACCTCAGTGGGTGAGTGACAGGATTTTGATTAAATGACTTTTTCATTATGGTCTCTTCGGGTAAGTAACCCACGGTGACTTTAGACAAGAGAATCCTCTGTTCCTACCAGGGTAATTAAAAAATGATAATCCATGCACAATGTATTCTCAAAGCTATTGAGCTAATGCTACTAAATGGCCTTGTTTTCTCATGTGTTTTCATATTATCTCCTTAGATCCATATGCTTGGTGTGACCATGTTCTTGTGACATGATTAATGGTGGATCTCAATGGTATCTCTCTCTCTCTCTCTTGCATGGATCACAACCCCCTACAGCATCATTCAGTTTCTTTACACTATTTGAATACCATATGTAGTACTATTTGTAAACAGCACTGTGCACTAGGGAGAACTATCAATTCTGTGCTTTAATTTCATCAAATCAAGACCATTTGTTGCTGATATAATTTTCAGATGCGTTTTACTTTGTTTCCTGCTGAGTTAGCCTCCATAGAATTGTTTGTGAATATGAATATCAGGGTAATGAAAAGTCATTATCACAGAAATTGCAGAAACATTGAGATTATAATGCCGTTTTCAATCATACATCTAATGCTGTGCTTTGCTGCCGGCATGGTTTCTGCACATTTCCACATGATGAATTGTGTTTATATGCTCAAGGATTTCTCACCCAAAATGCAAATGCTCAATAACAGGTGGGTGTGATAAAGATAATTTAGCTGAGAGAAAAGAAATGGCTCAGATGCGTCCAATTGGCAGGCAGGTGGGCAGACAAGCAACCAATAAAATCAAAAAGAAAAAAAAAAAAGATAAAAAGAAATACAGAGTTAGACTGAGAAGATGGACAGAAGAAAGTAGGCAAGGAATAACTGGACACAGATTAAAAACACAGGGGGCGTGGCAGACACAGGCAGGAAACTACAGAAGAACATCATCACCCATGAGACCTAGCTGGCACAAGACTTCAACGTTAAACAGGAAGTTACAGTTTGTTTGGATTGTAATTATTTGGTCAAAATAAATAAATAAATAAATAAATAAATAAATAAATTAAACCAACCACTTGACAGTCACTTTGACAAACTATTACACATGTTGTAATTGCTGAACATGCCAGAACTCGAAAAACAACCAATCTGGTGGTCTTTCATCACGTTATTTAGCCTTTAACAAGTACCTCAATATAGTTATGACTGGCTCCCTGCTGGAGTCTGGCTCGGGTCACATTTTTCAGCGTGAAACCAACCGAGTGCTGGAGAATATTGATTGGGCCCAACAGGTGTCCTGTATTCTGTATTCTTGTTGGAGCCAGACACAGTTAAAGTAAGCCAAAGCGTTCTCTGACTGACCGGTGGTTGTTAGTCATTATTTATGGTTACAGCAAACAACTATTAGCCCCATGGTGCACACACACAAGGCGCACACACCTAATGACTTATTACCAGCATTTCTGACTCACTAATAATCAATTCTTCTTAATTAACTCTTGTTGAACTTAAACTGCTAATAACTATTTACGGAATCCAACCATTGGGTTTATTTTGAGTTCTTGTGGAGAAAAAAAGGATGGCCTCTACTTTTTAATGGCTTCAACAGCCTGTGTGATTCAGCTTGCCGTCATAAATAGTAACCCCTGCTTCTCAACAGAAATATTCGATATATTAAATAAACAATCACACAATGACGATGACAAAACAACTTGAAGTTATAAGATCAGTGATAATAAACTTTCAACCTGAGCCCATCAATCACTCCTGGATTTTTGTCCTAACCATGCTCTCTTCCCTACATCAAGAGAGAGAAAAGAGAACACATGCAGGGAATTTTAGGGCCTTTTTAAGATTAAATTCCTTTAAAGTTTTGCTCTGCACAGATTAATGACAAAAAAATGATATATTGCTTCTACAGAGCAAGTGCAGTGGAGATCACAGTATCACAGAGTCCAAAACATTTTTGGACCAGCTGCCAGTAGGACTGAAGCGACAATAAATTAAATACTGTTCAGATATGTATCTGTTTCATTTCCTCTTGCTGTTACCTTCAGGCTTCAAGATTAAATCCAGCCTCCATGGATAAATGAATATTGTTTTCATCAGAAAGCCACTCCTTTCTTCTAAAGCCACACTTAAATTAACAATAAATACAGCAATAAACAATATAAAGCCCATTTTCATTAAGTCATTACTTTGTTATTTAATTTAATTTAATTTCTTTCTTTCTTTGAACACAAGCCACTCTGACACATTTTCAAACACCGTGTAATGATGCTGCCAGTCTGCCTGTTCACAAGAGCCAGCAGAGCTTAGGATTTTAATGGGGTTTAAAAGTCTGAAACTACTCATTAATGCACTTTTTTTTTTTTATTATTTATTAACTTCAAGGTCTTTTTTGAAAATGAAATCAGGTTGAAAAGTTAAATATTCTAAAAGATGTACTGCTTTTCAGAATATTTTATCAATCTTAATTTGACCTCCCTATGTTTTATAGGTAGACCATCTATAGTGGAACATATTATTCATAATTATGTTTTCATCTGGTCTTTCTACATGACGTTTGCATTTTCTCCCTGTGAACATGCAAACCGGGTTCTCTAGTTTCCCACAGTCTATAAACATGCAGATTTGGGGGATAGGCTCTAAATTGACTGTGAGAGGGGATGGTTTATTGTCTCCGTGTCCCTGTGATGACCTGTCCAGGGTGTACCCCGCATTTCACCCTATGTCAGATGGGATTGGCACCAGCGCCCCTGCGATCCTCATGTGGAGGATAAAGCGGTAGGAGATGAACAAATGAATGTATGTTTTCACCTGGGATTGGGTCCAGCTCTAGCACCACAATCGAATAATCAGCAGTAAAGATAATGGATGTATGATTATGTTTTCAGTCACTGTGTTTCTGTGACCTTAAAATGAGCCCTAATAGCTACATCAGCAGAACATCCTGTAATGGAGTTGGCCATTTTGAACCACTGTGTTTTCTGCAGGATCCTAGCATAAACAAATATAACTGCTATGGGATGGATAGGGGGAAGTGGTGGTTGCTGGTCTTTGAAAAAGGTGAAGCTCATTTTCGGCTCGATTATTTTTACATAAATCTTACATGGATTCTGCAATCTAACAACTACAACAAGGAAATGCACTAATTATGTAAAACTGAAAAGTAATAGTGTTTTTATTTACAGTGCACTCACAAAATCCACACAGGACTGAGACAGAAAAGGCTCCACTGTTGTATGTTTCTGCAACGCTGTCAATCAAAAACGGGTTCCACCTTTCCGATGTTCCTCCAATCATCATGCAGAAGCCCAGCATCGACACGCGCCCACTGCTCCATTGACTCTGAGGGAAGCTGAGCTTCTGTGGAAATGATGTTTTGTCGCAATTGTCCAATCACAGTCAAGCTCACCGCAGTGAAAAAAAAATATTCTGTTGTGTTCCATGCTGTTGTGTTTTAATGCGAAGGCTGCGAAGGGAATACAAAAATCACGTAAGACGATCGCTCATCTCTGATAAACAGCCGACATGTGGAGTGACAAGTTCTAATCGCGTTCTAACACAGCACATATTTGACGTCATTTTAGAGTAAGCTGAGCTTCCCTTGCCGTCTTAGAGCAAACACCACTGACAGGGAGGGTTAGTTGAGAGGTATGCACATGTTTGCCATGTACAAACACTACCTCTACACCCTGCATACCTTTAATGTTATTCAAGAAGCCACACATCACTGTTGAGGTAAACTGAAATACCATCACAAATCAGGACTTTTTGTTCTTCTTTGATCTTCACTTTATTCTTGCAAAGCTTTGATGTGTGTGAGGGGTCATTGTCCTACGGCAATTTGACTGAAGATGTACATCAAATGGTAGAGCAATTTCCTGATGTCGCCAGCATAAGCCATCAGGTATCCAACTTCAGAGTGGGCCAACAATTAATAGTCACATCACTGTGTTTCAGTGTCACTTTGATACTCCATATCTCATACACACACACACACACACACACACACACTCTTCTGGTATTGTCATAAATCTCTATTTGAATTCATCAGGGCAGTCTCATATCACCCATTGTGGAATTGTAGTTTGACAAACAAATGACCTTTCAAAAGAGTTTTGAAACTACTTGTCAGGGATCACCACATGAAAGTGCTAAGTGCTTGTGTATTACGATGTTACATTTACTGATTAGTCTGAAGTTCTTCACGTGTGTTACTGTGATGATATTGCTTTTCACTCTTGGGGAACTAAGCCTGATGTATTGATCTTCTAATGGTGTGGTCGTTTTTGTTCTTCCTCATCATGCCTTGAATACAGCTAATTCAGTCTCTATAAGGCTTTTGAGTGTTCAGTGCACTTCCCTCTTGCTTTAAAACTTTGGTACTCTGGTAAGCCACACAAGTTGTGTTGATAACGGAGGGGGCTCCTATTATATCTTCTTATATACTTGAGTCAAAGTGAGGTTGTATGTTATTCTTTTGAAATTTCCAATAAAAATGAAGTTAGACTAAATCCCTCTCAAAAGCCTCACTGAAATCCCCTCGGTATTCTGTGCAACAGAGTAGAAATAAGAGTGGGTTATCTGTTACACACCTTCCACACCTACGGTACACCAGTCTCAAAGCCAGGATTTCACAGAGAAATGAATCAATATATTCAATACAGATTATAGACAGACTGGTGTCTTGGACTATTGGGGAAAAAAAAAGCTAATTAAGTGCCTGCTCTATATGCACAGCATGTAAGAAGATGTAGTTCATGACTTACGTTTTCACAGCACTATTTATGTGATCAGTATAAATATGAGTTTCTTTTCCCAGGACCTTTTTCATGGACCAACATTAATTCGATTTTTGTTTTTAAACACACAAGTTCTGTCTTGGTGAGTCACACACTCTCACTGACAGTCATGCAGTATCAATGATGCCTCAGCTGCAATCATGTCGATTTTGTTTTGGGTTTATATCTGACAATAGAACAAAATATCTCAGGTTGTGTTTTATTTCCCCCGTCCTGTACAGCAACCTGGACATGCAGTCTGAGCGAGTGGATGCCATGTGATGTCACAGGGCAAGGGCTGTCACACTTCACCTGTTATTTATTCATTTATTTGATTATTTTATTGTATTTTAAAGTTTTTTTTATTTCTGAATGTGTGATGTGAGGCCACCGGACTGACGGGGTGTGTGAGACTGGGGACAACATAATACATGACAACAAAATCAACAACAATAAGATTAGAAACTATATATATATAATACTGTTTGTGTGATCAAGTGCACCTCTGTGTGTGTTACTAGTTGGGAAGTTGAGTGGAGGATTGTGCCAAGACCCAGGAATATTCCCCAGAGGATAAGAAATGATAGAACCATGGACAGAGGCCAAACCATGCCAGAGGTCTAAAGAGGGTCCCCAAAGGTCCCAAAGTCTGACATGCCTGAACCTCCAGTCCCACCAAACACTCATGAGCCCAAACCTGACTTGTACCATATGAACGGGGAACCCCCCCCCCCCCCAGCCAGAGTGAGGGGGACCAAATCACCCCAGCAGCCAGTAACACCCCAGGGATGCTACAGTTGTCCTCATCTAGACCACCAACCCCAACCCAACCTAGGAGCAAGCAAAATACCAGTATATGAGAGGACACTCACACCCATCCCCCAACCTCTCCAGCCAACCTGCTTATGTTGGTGTCTATGAAGCATGTCACACTCTAAATGCTAAAGTCCCTTTAAAAACACACACAAGCAGCAGCCAACAAGATGTTCACAACACCAGATGCCTTTTTAAATGTTGTCACCATATTGACGTTTTGCTCAGCACAAAAAAATTATTCATGCTGAATCAGTGAAGCAAATGTTCCAGCTTTAAGCAAAGCTTCTCCGATTTATCTGTCTGTTTTACATGTGCTACTTTGTTATCATTTAATCAATAAGGTAATTGCCTTCTCCTTAATGCAGCTTTTCGTGAGATAAGCACAGTCAGTGAACTTGTGCTCCTCCTCCCCCTCTATTGCCTCACTCATTGGATGCAGAAAAGACAATTGGGAAAAGAAAGTCAAATGTTAAAGCTGTAGTGTGTAACGTTTAAATCCAGTTACATTTAAACCACTGCAAAATTAGTCCACATAATGCTGATTAAGCTCCACATGACACTTGCTCTCTCTCTACAAATATATAGAATTTTTTTTTGTGTGTGTGTGTGTGTGTGTGTACGTTGCCCGTCAACATTCCTGTGCTGCATGTGACACATTCTACGGCACAACTCAGCCGCCATGATCATGATTTTGGTCTCTTACAATCACAATTAGCCAATATTGAAAATGCATGCTTCACCAACAGAACTACACAAAAAAAGAAAAGTATCCTAAACACTGCCTGGATGTGTCACGCACACCTTTAACACCGAGCCTATCGCAGGTGACAATTACTGTAATTATTGCAATGGTTTCTGAAAGCTGAGAAGTTGCATATTAAAGCCAACATGTGGTTATTACGGTAATATTACACTGTTGCAGGAAGCCGGAGAATCAGCGTCTTTGTTGCCAGAGAGGAGAGAGTTGAAAAAAAAAAGTTAAAAGGTTTTGGCCTTTTTTTGCTCATTGAGACAAAGCCTCAAAGAAACGTTATTTTAAATATGTTTTATACAGCTCAAATTTTGACAGGATATTTCTGGTTCTTTTATGGTTAAAATAAGTAAAAAAGTCCAGGCAGCCATTGTGAGGTTTATTAAAAGACAGATATACAATACATAACCTACGGACAGAAGGTTGAATCCGTCTGTGTGCGTGTGTGAGTGAACGAGTACGAGAGAAGCCAGTGTTCTGGTTTTGGTTTTGAAGCGATGCAGACGTGTTCTTGTTGCGCATAAAATTAGCTGAAGTAGCCTTTTGTGCATACATTATCAGTGCACTCATAGAAAAACAAAATTTTAATTAGCGATTGATAACACTCATTATTGTATGTTGATTAATTAATGTGACGCTCTGCCAATGCATTTTTCAAATACCCTCTGATTATTTTTTTCTGTCTGGCACTATCAAAATTTAAATGCCCAGTTTATTACATCATCTGGTTTGCTAAAAAATGCCTCAGGAGTCATTATTAATTTATTCATATTAAATGGTGCTGTTTGATTAAAGACATGACCTCGGTGTGCTCAAAGATAACTACAGTTCAGACGGAGTTTTAAAGTAAAACTAACTAAAAACTGGATGAATACACAAACTAATGGACACAACTTATAGGGACGGATGTTTTTCCTCTTTTGAGGGGTCAAGTGCAGCATGAGATGCTTCCACTTGTGTTGATTTTCTGATTGTAGATGGCAATGACGGTGCAGATAGAGGAAGCATTAAATATGACTGAAGTGGAGCCAGAGAGAGAGAGAGAGAGAGGAAGGACTCATCTCACCAAGAGCATGATGATGCCTATCTGCCCCAAGAGTGCTCTCTAATCTCTCACGTTCCCTCCCTGCACAATTAACATCTCCTACTGCCCCCTATACCAACAACAAGCTTCTGATTTGATGGAACATGTTAAGATTTAGATTGACATTTAGATAACGGCACCAAATGACTTGGGGCCCATGCTCAAAGACCATCACAAATGCTGAAATGAGCCAGATAGAATCAGTTGAATAGAAAAATGTAGGACGTCACGGGGGGTCGTCGCTCAGCTCACTGAAGTTCACTTCACACACACGTGTCAAGCTATGTTTGCAGAATCAATAAAAAAATGGAGAGCATATCCAATCAATCCGTTCACTTCAATTGAAATATTTTTCCAAGTTTTATACGGTCAGCGCCAGAGGCAAAAGTCGAAGATTAAACAGCTCTCAGGTTTTCAACTCTCTGCACTTTTACATCGATTTCATCATGCCACTGATTTGCAGGTGTCACCATGAAGGACAGAATATTTTCTCCACGAGGCTACAAATTAGTATCTTTTACAAAAAGGTGCTGCATATCCAATGCAAACGAGATATGATTTGAAATGAGATGATTTATACAAGTCTGCTGCTTAAAAAAATGGGGATGAGGTGGGGTACAAGTCCTGTGATAAGGTGGGGAATATTCAGTTTCTATCAGGACTTCAACATCCAGATGTTAATGTAGTGATTTAAAAATCTGATTATCTTTTTTTTTTTTAATTTGTATTGTTTTTTTTCTTTATATGTATATTTATATACTTTTCTTTTTAAATACTATTTCTTGTTTACTTTTTGCTGGTATTTTTGAGTGCACAGCAAAGTAAGAATTTCATTATACAGGGAAACATGTTTCTTTACTGTGCATATGACAATAAACACTTTGAATCTTGAATCTTGAACTGAATGCAACTCGTAAGTGTTTGAGGCACCAAAAGTCTGCTGTTCTGTGCCCGAGCAAAGACACCATAACCTGCCAGACTGACGTGAAGCGGCTGCATGTTCTGTACTCACCTGCCGAAGTTCAGCGACATTTCTACAAAGAGGATTTCTTGTCGTCTGAAGTACTTTACATCCACACACTTCCACACAAAGCAGATATTTTCCCATATTCAAGCCGAGCTCCGACAATATATCTCCAAAAACACGGGAACGGAAACCACAGGCCACTGAACAGAGAGAAGTGAAACAGTCAGCTAATCAGACCCAGGTGAAACACATTAGGGCGGGGCACGCAATCAAGAGAGAGGCAGGACAGGAAGTAAAACTTCACAAGAAAGAAACTACAAAATAAAACAGGAAATAAGGAACTGAAACCAACAAAAGGCCCATGGTCTAAGAAAACAGAAGGAACAACAAAAACATCCAAACAAAACAAATGTCCAATAAAAAGCATCTGGATGAATCCAGGGGTCGTGACAGAGTGGTGATAGAAGAACAGGGGCCATACATGAAATTAGTACAACAGAGTGGTTCACATCTAGCAGCATGATGCTGTTTGTGCTGTGATGCTGTCATATTGTCATATTAATGAAGTTAAGAATGCCACTGTCCCACTTTGCTCAAACCCTCGTGCAATATCAACAAAATCAGAGGTGGTGTATGTATTGAAACGCTAAAAATAAATGATTTTGCCACAAAGACAGCATATTTACATAGAAATAGTCAGAAGTTCCTTAGAAGACAGAAAAGACAGACTTTACATCTACTGCGCTGACAAATAGTGAGCACTTTAATGTTTGAAACAGGGAATTAAAGTATGTAAAAAAAAAGAAGCTTTTTTAAAGTAAACAGAAATGGGAAAAATTCCCCCCAAAACCTTGATGTGTTGAAGGACTTTTTCCACTTACTCCTCTGAGAGCAGACGATAAAGTTGCCTCTTTGACATTCTCTTGGTGTCTTTTGAACGGGAAAAACAATGGTGGTTGCAACACCGTGACTTCTGTGAATAGCTAGGGGTTTCTTTTAAAAGTATTACCATATTTCTTTCCACTCATGTCTTGCTGGGCACACGGCCTTGAGGAGCTGAGACGATAATAAATGCTGCTGTTTGATGGTTTCGATGGCGCTATCATGATGCAGTTAATTAAAAGTGTCCTTGTTGCTTGGACATGCAGAACGCACAACCCCCCCCCCCCCCCCCCCCCCCCCCCCACTTCGGCCTAAACTCTGCTTCTCCAACATTTGGGACTATTTTGTAGAGAGATGACGAGGTAAAAAAGACCCACTGCCATTTAAAGACATAAGGAAGTCTCTGTGGGGCTCTGCGTTTCATGCTGCAGCGTTTCCCTTCAAACCAAGGTTATCTGCTTTGTTACTGACATCATATTTGATATCCTTTACAGCAAAATCAATAACAGTGTGTATCATCATAAATCACCGGTTAGTAGTGATGCCTGGTCGTGTGACATTTCAGATGCAGCACTAAAACACGGGCGGGAGAGATTGACTGGTGAGGATGTATAGATGTCTTCCAGATGTCTGAGGTGTGGGTCTCAGAGTGTGAACGTGTGCGGTGATGTCAGTGATGTTTGATCTCGGAGCCCTGGGGGCGCTGCAGTAAAGGTGACTCTGGGTGAAGGCTGTCCAGCATTCAGATTTCCCCTGAAGTAATCAGAAATTTAATCAGAAACACGGTGCTGCCCTGCAGCAACAATGATTCACAAGGATTCAGAACCATAGCTGTTTACAAAGTAATAAAAAGAAAAAACAATTGGTCGAACAAAAAAACACTTACAATTCAATCCCCACCTGTGCCTGTTAGTCAGTCGGCTTTATTGTGCTCCTGTGAGTCATTGTTTGTTAACACAATTGAATCCTTGCTTATTCCCAAATTCCGATGTGATTTTTCCATTCAAATGACACGTCAATGACACATATATGGGCTTCATAAATAACGCTGACCTCCAAAAGCATTAAACATGAAAACTGAGTGCTTCTGCGGCTCTACTGTAGCTTCATTCACATTGTGTATTATTAGCCCACAAGACACATAATGACCAGAATTCATAAATAATCGCTCTTAAATGGTGTTAGCATGCACAGCTGCTAATTACAGTGATTCATTAGGTTTTATGAAGACAGGAACAGAGCCAGAACAGGGTGTGTGTCAGAAATGATTGGTGTTGGTCCACTACTTTGGTGTGAGGAATTCCCCCAAGGGATTACACTACAGGAATACCATATATACACGTGTCACACAGGACAATGGGAGATCTATATATGGCTGAGAAAATGCACATGTATCATAGCTGGAAATCTGCCAGTAAAGCAGACGTGAAGAGGATCGCATGTGACTAAAAATATGACTGTTCTGATATTCCATTGACATGGTGTTAATGAGGATTAGTACTTTTCTTTGTTATAAAAAGTGTCTTGACTCTCACACAACTCTGCCCTGATAGTGTTTGCCAGGAGACAAACACAATCAAATGCGGATGGGGATAGTGAAAATCCATTAAAGCTGTGTCACAAAGTACTGTGTCCCATCCATCATGGCCCTGTTGGGAGTCAGCAAAACTTATCCTCTTCTACTGAAGCTTTTGTCTTATCACAAAGTCAACATGTTGTGTTCCATGTACATTGTTACGCCCTGCTATGGTACACCTGACAAGAAAATACAAAAAGAGTACACGCTTTACGGTTAGAGTTTCTTGAGTGACAATCAAAGGCCATTAATTCAATTCTGCTTCCCATCACTTCTAAGGCTCACTTTTTGGGACGCTTAATTGCATCTCATCACTTTGGACAGAGTCCATTTGGTTTTATATCTTGAGCATATGTTATGGTTGATTCATCTCCTGCAGCTTGTGTCCGTGTCTAACTCTGGACATGAATACAAGCTACAAATGATATTCCAAAATAGATTGATTAAATAAACATTTAATATTCCCCTCCACCATCATGTTTGTGATGTTTTTAACTGTGTGTCTCTATGTTAGTGCACAGTATAACTCAGCTGGATTTTGCTAAAACCTTCCGGGGGATCATGTACGTTATGATACAAGGAAGACATTGTACACATCGGGTTGGGTTTTTGATCCAGAATCAACAATTTATTTAAAAAAATTGTTAACCTTGTGATCTAGAGTGTATTGACAGTGGTAAACTGAGGTTTTATTTTTATGATTAAGTGCTTTCTCTAGTTTTGATTGATGCAACTGTTTTGACACTTGTACTAATGACTGACAACCTCTCTCTCCTTTCCCTAACGTATGATCTTGTTGGCATGATAATACTAAATGCGATATGTAACCACACAGAGTACCTGAACTTTGTGTTTGTAGGCTGTGCTTGTTGTGACAGACAGACTGAAATCTGCCTCACACTAGAGGATAATTGGCCAGATTTCAGCCCTGATCTGGTCCTTCAGACAGTCGCTGTTGCCTTCTGATTTTAAAAGGATTTGAACAGATTATCTGGGCA
Organism: Solea solea; assembly: GCF_958295425.1. Taxonomy (NCBI): domain Eukaryota; kingdom Metazoa; phylum Chordata; class Actinopteri; order Pleuronectiformes; family Soleidae; genus Solea; species Solea solea. Next base: position 17,469,286 of record NC_081140.1, on the reverse strand, counting down.
AATTATCCTGTAGTGTAAGGGGTTAACAGACGCGCCAAGTGCATCAGAGTCTTCCCAATTTCAAATTGTAAGTGATTGATTGAATAGCGAGTGGGGTGTGAGCAGAACCCTGCATTAACAAATGAGAGCGAGTTGACAGATGTTGTGTACTGTTGTTTAAAACCGTAACTTGTACAAACCAAGTTGATTCAGTCTTTTCACCCATGACTTAATCTTAATCTTAATTCTGCATTTATCAGCACGAAACATCGCAAACACACCAGCTATTAACAGTCTGCCTCCACGTCTGTTTATATTCTGAAGTGCTAAATCGTGCGAGTTTCTGTGAGATCCCAAATCTCTGGATTAAAGCATTAAAAAATGGTTACAAAGGTTGTTGTGTCTGGGGTCTCCCACATTTTTAAAATGAAGCTGGTTTAGTTAGAATAAGCTCCGGCTGCAATCCTTAAAGTTTGCCTAAATCCTCAGTACTAGCTGAGCGTATTACTACCCCAGCAGGATTAAGAATGAAGTAATCCTGAGCACAAACACCAAAATGGCCAATACGTCAATTCTGTTTCAGATTGTTTCTTTATTGGTTCTGTGCACTCGAAAAAACACTTAGCACCTGCAGTGGGTGTAATACAGGATTGAGTGCATTTTACAAGTGTTATGATATGGACTCTGAGTGGATTTATGGTTTTTTCCCTCTTTGCTGTGCAGCTGCTCTCATGATGAGGTTGGGTGTGGCTGCTGGTTGGAGGCTCCTTGGCGTATAAACTCTGGTCTTTCCTCTAGCACATGGCAGCAAAATCTTATTTTCTGATGCTCTTCACCTGTGCTCCTTTGTCTGCAGACCTCATGCCTCCATCAGCTCCTCCACCAGTGCCACACCGGCAACCAAGCCGGAATTGAAAACACCTTCACCAACCCTGCCATCAAACCCTGTCTCCGTGTCTGTTTCACAGGGTGCGAATGAGTGTGTGAGTGCAAAATGTGGCTGATTAGAAGCTCCACTAATCATTAAGAACATCTGTACGACTGATTAGCACACTTCTAGAAAGGCGAAAGGTTTGTTTTTTTCTATTGGTGCACGAAAGAGCCACAGGTGGTGCTGATTGCCGGAGCGAGGCTGGCACAAAATGGAATGATTGATAATGAACGATTAAGAGACAGCACACAGCCGATAGATGAATCAGTCAGAGGATAGTTTTTTTGTTTTGTTTTGACCAGATACATTTTTTTTTTTACCCATCCTTTGACTGATCGTAGCTAAGAAACTCTATGCCCAGCTGTGCCCATAAGAATTCATTAGATTTACCTTTTTAGGAATTACAAGACAACCTGTTAAGGAAGCAAGGCCATGTTCTAAAGGGGTTTTCTGCATGTCAGCCGGCCAACACCTCCATACCAGAGAGAAATATATGCAGTATCTCTCAAGTCACAGTGATACCTATACATGCTTAATGTTTTACCAAAAAAAGTGACTTTTAAGAGACCTTTGGGACAATTTAGATACCTTTCTGGCTTTTTATCTAGATTTTACAATGAACCATAATCGTTATTGTCATTCTGTGTCCTGAGTGTTGTTTGTTTGTTGAGTGCTCACCAGCAGGACTGGCTCGAAACATTTATTCATGTGGGCATACACGTTTAATGGGTCCAGGCATTCAAGCCATTCAGAAAAAAAACCCCATCATAAACGATCTCAATAAAAAAAGTAGTGTTCAATAGTGTATGAGGGAGTTTTCAAAAACATACAAATAAAAAATAAATAAATAAATACAAAACCAAAATCTACATCTAAAGGAATTCAGACACCTGTCAATCCTGTCAGACAGAAAAGGCTTTTTAAATAATATTTGATGAGACATACTTTAGTGACTTTGTACTTTCCAAAACTATTTTTGTTGACTGAAATTTGACAGCTTCTTTTGTTTACTGATTCTCAAGGAACTCTTCAACCATAATAACCTTTTGTAGACTTTATTCCCTTTTCTGCTTTTCAGTACTGGGTCTACTGACAGCAGAGTTGAATGGTTTTGCTTAGATTTACAGGGCTTAACTTCTGTCTCCCCCCCTTAGGAGTTCTGAGTAATTACCAAAACACTGACAGTGCCTCTACATGATGTGCGCCTGGATGATCTTTTTACTACCTCCACCCCTCCACTATTGCTAGAAGCATTTATTCACACTGCTGCATATTCAATGTTTTTTAGCTGTAGACTCCACCTCTACAACGTACAGTATATACAGAGGCTATACGAATGTGCAATATAGTGTCTTATATCCTTTTTTTCAGGACAACCTAGAAAATCTGATGAAAAAAAAAAACAACATTTCACCAACTATATAAACACACCTGAGTAAAAAGCACTCAAAATGTATAAAATCAGTTTGAATTTGTGAAATTTGGAAATGCGTCACAGTTCAAAGTTCACTTGGTTCATTTTTTATGAACAAAAAGAAAATAAATACAGTCTATTTTGTGACTTCTGCACGATTATTGCTACTTTTTATCACTACTAAAAAAATTATATAAAATAATCATAACTTTGACTCAGCAAGTACCGAGGGGTTTAAAAAAAACATGGGCAGATGAGTCAAATGTGGAATTAAATGATGAGATCTGGGAAGAATGTCTGCAGAATGTGCATAAGTGTTCAGTCAACACCAAACACAACCTTATACACTTTAGAACGCTCCAGATGTATTTAATGAGGGGGAAGATCTGGAGCTCGATGAGCTGAACAACAGTGGCAGATAGACTCCATTATTCACAGGAGAAGCCGCACAGACTCTGCCCCAACGTCCCACCTGTTTGTAATCTATGTAAATCCACGATAGGTAATCTCACACCTTCCTTGTGGACACGTAATAAACTCCAGTCTTTTTGGAAACACATTTTTCAATGTTTCTGCTAACCCTCTGGTAGTGTCCTAGTTTGTAAGTATGAATAAAAAAGCATATTCTATTTAAAATGGTATTTGCAAAAAAACTGACCTTGCGTGTTTGGAAATTGGATTCTGTGCCTACATATGATTTATGTTTGGGAGAAATGTCAAACACGTTGCATCTTGAGAGATTACCTTAAGGGGCGGGGCTCTTATACTCCGGCTGCTATGTAAAGCCTTACTGTACATATGTTTATGAATCTATATGAACTTGTTATATTATTATTACTTTTTATTATCTTTCCTTGCTTATCTTTTCCTAACTCCTCTTGAGATTTCCAACTGTCATATTATTTTGATTGACTTCTTTTTAAAAAGCAATAAACATATTTCTAAAAAAAAAAGAAAAGAGAAAAGAGTCTTGACCAGAGGAGGAGAGATACCTGTGGATAGTTGTCTCTTCTGGACAGACGAGTGAGCTAATGCTCTCTCTCTCTCTCGCTCTCATGTTGTCTGTGGATGTATAATGCATATCTTTTTACACCTTGTTAGTGTCACATATCTCTTCTCTCACTGTTTTATAATTCTGTTTGACAGTGAGATGTATCGTGCTGTGGTTCTGTATGTTTCGAACCTGCTGTACATGTTAATGGTGACACAAATTAGACTCTTGTGGCTGCTGTTTGGACCAAAGAAAGCCGCCACTGCCTCCGTATGAATTCCAGCAACAGTACTGCAGTTTATACCTCGTCTTTCTCTTTTTTTTCTTTTTTCTGCCAAATCCGACTCCAGTCTGACTAAGCGTATACATGCAGGAGTAATCAGACTATGAATCCAGGTATGTTAGTCCGACTAAGACTAGCTCGATTTTAGTCAGACTAATGTCTTAGTCCGACTATTATAGGACTTTTAACACGCATGTTAACACACGCTGAGCATATTTTGCATATACAGTATTCCATTTAACATGATTAAGATCTTTGATGATGATGACATTTGAAACTGTGAAGTAAAATCTAGAATTGGTTTTCTTTATCGTAACAAATCCTCATTAACACACTGAGTGTCTGGTTAAAATGACAGTCCTCCCATTCATAGATCATATTGATGTAATTTACTGTTCTGCTCCTAAAACCCTCCTCCATAAACTGGATATCATTTACCACGCCACCATTCACTTTGTTACTGGGGCTTTGTTCCCTGGTCAACTGGCTCCCTCTTCATTCTCACAGACAATAACATTGGTCTCTGTTCATTTCTTCTTTTCCTTTCGGCTGCTCCGTTCAGGGGTCGCCACAGCGAATCAACCTCCTCCATCTAACCCTGTTCTCTGTATCAAAATGGTCTCTGTTCATTTACACAACCTTAATTGGTAAAACTCCATCTTATCTTCGCTCATTACTCAATATCCATAACACCAGTCGTGCTCTTCGCTCCAACAGCTTTATGAACTTATGCATCCCCAAAGTTTTTCTTTTCTTTTTGTTCATAAAAATGAGCCAAGTGAACTTTGAACTGTGACGCATTTCCAAATTTCACTAATTCAATCAGATTATAAACGTTTTGAGTACTTTTTGCACAGGTGTGTTTATATAGTAGAAAATGTTTCATTAGATTGCTGAGGTTGTGCTGAAAAAAGGATATAAGACACTCTATATTGCACATTCTTACTGTATAGCCTCTGTATATACTGTACATTTTAACATAGTAACGTAAAAAAGCAGCCGGAATGCTCTGTGTTCTAAGGGTTAATATTGTTTGCTTTTTGTGCTGCTTCTTGCCCAGGTCGTCATTGTAAATGAGAATTAGTTCTCAAGTGACTATCCTGGTTAGATAAAGGTAAAAAAATAAAAAAATAAATAGAGAATGTTGCTCAAAACAACAACAACACACACATAGATGTACTGATGCAAGTGTTATTTCAGAATTGCTAAGTTTACCTGATACTGTTGACGCACGCGTCCACATGATTATACCTGGAAGCTGCAAAAGTCCACATACAGGTCATGAGAGTCTGCACAGCAACAGTGCTCAGTTACTCAACTGCAGCCCAATCCTGGAACAGGACAGAGAGGCTTGTAAATAATGACAAGCTATTTTTATTCGTGTGGGTAGTGGGCGTCTGTATGCACAAAGCGAACACACTGATCTTCATGTGGCACATCACAGTGTCTCATAACTTTATTTATTGGACATCTTTTGGACTTTTTTTTGCTAAACATACATTTCATGAGAAGTCAAGTAGAGGAGCAGTGTAGCATGCATCACATTATCATTGCAGGCATAAATCACAGTTATTTTTGTTTAGAAAAAAATATATACAACAAAGAATAGTAGTAGTAATAATATAAGATAATAACATATGATTTCCCAATTTATAAAATTGCAAATATATGGATATTGGCATTGCCACATTATACAGCAAGTAAATAGTCTCTTAAACACACATTCCAATGAGTGAAAAGTTTTTAAGATAGAGAGCTCACATATCTGTTTTAACACTGCAATGAACACTGACTTGATATCTATTAGATTTGCTGAATATTTCCATCATCAAAACATAGAGTACACACACAATAAATAGCGTTTTTGCAACTTGTACGTGTGTGGTATACACAGATGGCTCCTTACTTGACAAGCACAATAATGTTAGAGAACAATGATAGGATTTTCTTTTCTCCATCAAACAAGTCATCGTTACAGACATTTCTTATTTTACATTCAGTGTTTTTGAAGTCCACAAACAATTCACATGAGCAGCCACGTGTCTTCCGCGTAAGACACTGTCAGCTCTTCACTCACTCAGTTCTCTCGCTTCAAAAGAGGAAATCGTAGCTTTCCGTGTGTGGTGCATTTTTCCTTAGCAGGATGAGGTATTTGAAAGGAGAGACGTTTTTAATCCATCACTCCTCCCTCTGTCTGGTGAGACGAGTGATGTTGCAGTTTAGCAGTGCAAGATCTTGATGAAAGCCTTCCTGAACTCAACATTAAAGGTGGTGTATATAATGGGATTTACAGCACTATTCACGTAACCCAGCCAAGTGAAAGCGTTATACATCTCAGCGGGGACCTTGCATTTTGTGCAGTGGGTGTTCAAGATATGTGTAATGAAGAACGGCAGCCAACATATGATGAATACGCCTGGGGAAAGACATGGAAGTATTAGAAAACAAGAGAGCGAGAGAGAGAGAGACAGAAAAAAAACCCTCTACATCAAACACATGTATAACATGAGTTGGACTGTAAGGTTGAAGGTATGGTTTCCTTTTGTTGCATCATATTTTCAAGTCATCTTTTAAATGTGATATATATGTATATATATATAAAAAAAGGTAGAAAACAATACAAGCTACAGCAGACAATGAACTAAAGGCTTTTACAAAGGAAATGAATGCTTCATTGTGTTTGAACAGTCCCCCACTGATGTGATGCTGGTGCAAAAATTGATAACACTGCAACAGTTATGTGCAGAAATACTTGAACTTAACCCTTTAACACCAAGCGTATCGTAGACAACACGTTTACCGTAATTGTGTGATGGTTTGTGCTATCGGAAAATTTCCAACAGCTCTGAGTCGCGTGTGAAAACCAACATGTGGTGCAGCAAGAGGGCGAATCAGCATCTTATACACCAGAGCTGGAATAAAATGTCTGTACATAGTTTTCAATAATTTTTTGGCCTGAAACCTCAACCAATGGTTTTGGTTTCTGGTGTTCAAATTTAAAATTTAACGTGCAAAATCTGGTGTTCATGTACAACCAGTGTTTTTTTTTTTTTTTCATTAAATATTTTTGTTTTTCTTCATTTTAAATTGTTAATACAAAATAAAAAACGGACATAAGCACTTACTCACAGGACATTTTCTGGCTCTTTTATGGTTAAAATAAGCAAAAAAGTCCAGATGGACATTTTGAGGCTTAGGTGTTAAAGGACGTTTTTACCTCTTCCTCCTCGTTTGACATGTTTGAACAGAAAAAGCACCGCCCATACTAATCATATTGACAATGGTTCTGTTTGGTTCATGCAATCAGGACAGTGTGACAGTGAACCAGCACGCCCACTAAAAATGGAAGTGGAACTCCACAGCCATTAATTGGATAATTTAGACTTGTGATTTCACTACTGTGACCTGTGAAAATGGCTGCTGGAAATAATTAATACTAACTGGGGAATTAAAATAATGAGCCAACTTACCAAGCACAATGGCTAACATCTGAGTGGCTTTCTTCTCCTTCTGCTGGGAGATCTTCCTCTTGTTCATAGTTTTCACAGAGGTCTGAGTTTTGCCATTAGGTAAGGCCTGTGTCTGGAAGGCTTTAGCCACGACAGGTGCAGGATCCCTCAGAGCCTCTTTGGTTGGATCTCCATTCTTCTCTGCCTTCTGGCTCTCCTCAGGTGGTGTGGGAGGTGTGGAGGTGGGGCTAGTGTTGGCCTTGTCAGGCATCAGTAGCTGATGACTCGTGGCCGGGATGTCTCCAAGAGCACACTGTGACTGCTTCCTCTGTTTCTGGCTACTGCCACTGTTGTTCAGCTCATCGAGCTCCAGATCTTCCCCCTCATTAACTACATCTTTGATGAAAATCTAAGGAGAGTTGGGATAGGAAGAAGAAAAAAACAAAAAACATGAATGCAGATGGCCAATTTTCATTTAGCTTATTGTAGAGTGGGTGGCATTTAAAATAGTGGAAAACGAAAAAAGATAAATTATCAAATAGATAAATGTAGTCTTTGGGTTTGCTGTGTTCACAGAGGCAGAAAAATGCCCTTTCAGGCTATAGTCCCTCTGAGAAATGGAGAAAACCTTCAAGGTGACACTTCACTACATCTTTTACAGACAAAACAAATCTGTTTCCAACAATTAAACAGAGGTAGAAATAAAGCGCACGTACCACTTTCTTCTTGTTGACAGGATAACTCCCATTTGATTTAACAATCATGGTGCACAACCTCACATCCTCCGGATGAGTGCACTTATCCTGGAATGAGAAGCAGCTGTGTCAGGCACGGAGAGGATACAATGTAAAAGCACAACTGACAAAGGGCCTGTGAAAGCACTACAGGTCCTGCTGCATCACGGGTCAAATGAGACTACTTCGAGTTTGAGGGACTGAAAGGCAGCTTCACAAAAACTCTGATCTGCAGCATCAACTGTAGCTGACAGAAACACGAGCAAAAAAAAAAACCATGAAAAAGGAACAGGAATCACTCAGGTTTTGTGCAGCTTGAGAAACAACTTATCGCCCTCTAGGTTGGTGCGAGCAGTCAGTCAGCCGTGTTTTTAACGCCTTGAATACCAAACGTATTCACACAAGTGCAATTACGCGTCATTTTGTGCTATTGGAAAAAATCCAACGGTTTCTAAAAGCTGAGAAGTTGCATCTTTGTTGTCGGAGGTGAAAGTGGGAAGAACACCTGTACAGAGTTTCCATTTTTTGGCCTGTTTTTGCACATAGAGACAAAGAAACTATAAAATGTTTTATATGTTTTTACTGTTCAAATTTAACATGCAAAATCTGTTGTTCGTGTTGGTGTTTTTTCGAAATAAACCTTTTTGTTTCTTCATTTTAAATTGTTAAAACTTATTTTAACATGCAGTTTACTGTACATAACTGACAGATAGGGGAAGTTATTCTGGAAAAATGGGCAAAAGCACTTAGTTACAGGACATTCTCTGGCCCTTTTATGGTTAAGATATGCAAAGGATTAGGTGTTAAAGGGTTAATGGTATGATGGCAGAAGGGGGCAACATTTAAGTTCTGTAATTCAACACATGCAGTGAAACCGGGAAATTTTTGCTTCAGGTATAATAAGGTCTGTACATTGTTTTATGTCACCATCATACTCATATTTACACACCACTCATTTTCATCATCTCTCTACTGTGCACACTTTGAGTTCCTCGCTGTCATTTCCCTGCATGTCAATAGTGTGATCAACTGTTCATTGTTCTGTCCCGATAGTTCTGCAGCCAGCCTGCGCCTCATTAGCCAATCATCCTGTTGTTTTTTTGTTTAAGTTCTCTCTGTCTGCCTACATTGTCTGGCTCTGCCCAGCCTTCACCTCCCCTTCACTACCAAGCCTTTGCAGTCTCATCTGATCCATCATTCTTCATCCTTCAGCAGTCTCACCGGGTCACAAACCACCTTCACCATTAGTGTCAGGACTTCAGGAGGTTTTGCTCAGAAGCAGATGCCCTCAGCTCCGATATGTTCCCCAATATGTCCAAGCAAAGATGATTTAAAGGCTATCAACACATTATATTTGATTTATCTCTAATAAATTCATTTTATGTACGATGTGTATAATAAGATTATGATCATCACAACATTACGCTGTACAGTAATATGTAAATTGAATTCACGGCAAACCCCCGTGCATAATGATGTGCTCCCTTGACTAAATTCTACACAATATGAATGCAGACACCACAGAGGAAAGCCATGCATTAACATGAGTAATGTAGTGTGCCGCATGAAAAGCATTACTTCAGGCTTCCTGTGTCGAGCCCATTGAATTTTACTGTCAGTAAACTTCAATCAATCAAAAGGTCATTTGAGGGCCATCTCAGTTGGTGTTGCGTGGTGGCTTTTGACACTGAAATGTTTCAGTAAATGTAACATTAGCACTACACTTGGTTCCCAGGATTGAACCAGTTAAAGCATTTTTCGACTTCACACAAAAATACACTTAAAATGCCTCAGGTGCAAAACAACCTTCTGCTTTCAATCCTCTGCCTCTTGCATGTTTTTCCCCCCCACAGAAAATACATTCTCATCTTGTTTGGGTCTTCCCCTTTGCTGTAATGTAATATAACGCCTGCCCTTACAACTGTGAATTACCGAATTACAGTTTCATGAATTAATTTTAATGGTATGATTTTTTTTTTGCAAGATTTTTCATACAGCAAGCACGAAAAGGGAGTCATTTGACTAAAGTGGCTCACCTTCAGTGAAGTGGCTGCATCAGGGTCAACAGCCTGGCAGATACGCTGCTTCGGTTTGGTGTTGACACGTTTCCGGCGCTTCCTCAGGACCACATAAATTTGCACATAAACCAGCAGAGTGATGATGAAGGGAACATAGAAGGACACAATAGAGGAGTAGACCACAAAGGCCGGATTGGCGATCACACAGAGAGACTCGTCACGAGTAGCTGTGGAGATAACAACAGGATGAATATAGACAGGATGTTCCATCATTTTTGTGAGTGCAGTTTTGTGTTAATCATCATGACTTTTCTGACTTTCAACAGTAAAAATTAAGAAGTTGGTTTGGCTTGACTCCCACTGGCTTAACAAATACCGCCCAGTTTATTCTGAGCCTTTCTTGTAGCCATCAAGAATGCTACACAGAGATTCTATCATTTGCTAATTGTAGTGATCATATCATCCTATTTTTCTACCTAATTGCTTGTTAATTCCAGCTGCTCATGCACTTTTAAAGCAAGCTGGATGTTGACCAAAGCTACGCCACTGACTTTGTTGACACTCACACACGCTTTGGTCTTGTGGACCAAATTAACATCAGGCCTGAAAAACATTTGGGTTTTAGCCACTGAAGTGGTAAATTAAAGGAGCAGCCCAATTATACACATCACATTTCATTTACTCATCAGGAGGAAAGCTACCACTAATTCTTAACAGGCAGTCAGTGTTAACAAAATTGGAGGGGTGGCAAGAAGTATTACAGGGAAATGTAACTTTGCCATGGGAAACTTCTGTTCATTTCCTTTTAAACTGCCCTGCTGTTGTCCAACAAACCTCCTTCACTTTACATGCACTTTCTATACGCTTTCAGACTACAGTTTCAACATTGGTGATACTGTAAACATATTGTACGCTACAGCATATTGATTCAAATTCAATGGTTCCTGTAAGTTATCTGCTTGCATGCTTTTTTTTTTTTTTTTTTTTTAAATGACTGCCTGGAACCCAGTTTAACTGCAATCTTTCTTTGAAGCCTCCCTTCTGTGTAATAAGCAACCAATCTGCTTTAGAAAAATGCAAACATGATGAAACCATTTACAAAGGTGTCATTTTTAACATGTCCATTAATGATTTACAATGTTTAAGTATCTACAGCGTACAAACTGCATTGTGCAGTGGAAAGCATGGATGAATAATACAGTAGACCAGTATTACTGCTCCACCACTTTAGCCCAAACCCCGTGAAGTAAAGAAAAGGACTGCTTCAAAGATAGTGTAGCAGATGTGCACTCTCACTTACCTGTGTTATTAAGGCCAAACAACAGAGGACATGAAATAGCGAAAGACAGTACCCACACCACAGAGATCATTACTGTGACCCTTCTCCTGGAGCTGTAGCGAGTATTGTACAGCATCGGCATTGCAACTGCTGTGTAACTGTAAGAGATAATGAGGAAATAGATTCATTGAGATGAAAACATTCAAGATTAAAAGGGAAAAAAAAGAAGCTTGAATCATGTCTGATTCACCAATCAGCACATATATTTTTTTTCATCAGTTTAACATTTATGCGGTAAATCGAGAAATCTTTCCTTTAATCGTGGATTCCGCTTAATGGCAGACATGCCCTTTGGAAACAGCCATACGCCGTGAGCTGCCGTTTACATTAAGATGAGGTCAGTGTCTCAAAAAAGACCTTATCCTTTAACCTTGGTACACCGGTTGATCTCATTAGTGAGCTTGCTGTAATCACCAGGAAATGCTCCGCTTTTAACAGTGTCCCATACATTGATTTTTGCCTAATTTGGTTTCAAAGACGTCAAAATTAAGCCAAGTGAGTAAGGCTTTTACGAGACAAATGTGAATGTGTGTCCTTAAGAAAACACAGGACGGGAAATCCAGTTAAATCCAGGGTAATAGCATTACTCCATGTATGCAGCTTGTATGACACACAACAGCCCAATAACCGGCTTTGCTGAGGAGCAAGACAAATATAATCCGCCTGCATGTGTATCACAATGTTGGGTTGAAATTGAGCCCTCCATACTGAGAATAACTGCACGGACCATTTATCTTTTCTTTTGCTGTTAGACATGAAAGTGTGCATGTGTTGTTGTGGCGTGAGCTTCTCACACACTCAGCTGTAAGATTACGTAGACATCTGGTATCATTTCCTATACTGTATGTCTCAAATATGATATGGCACTTTCATGTGCAGTTTTTAATTACGCCGCCCGCCACGTCCAGCATTGAAGCGTTAAAGGCAAAATCTGTAATTCACATTTATTGAAACTATGACCCAGTGCAATCGTAAAAGTAACCGATTGCGCCTCTTCATGAAACACTATTCTGCACACAAAATCACACACACACACATTTTTAGGTCGTACATAACTCACACCTTATCTCGTATAAACACACCCCAAAAAATCACATCGGATATTTTTCGACTTGCAAATTCTTAACCTGAAGCTCAATATCTCAGTGCATATTGTCACGTTCTGAACGTATTGTGCTAAAGAAGAGTGTTCCAAAGCAACTTTAAAAAAAACCATCTGCCTTTTTGGCAACGCAATTGGAGTTCTGCTAAATTGTATTTGGCACATTCATATCGCCTCCTACACAAAAGCAGCGTTCTCTTAGGTCCATTTGTCTTCTGCTTGGATTTGATTGGCCATTGTTGAAGGGCACCTTAGTGCCGTCTGTGTAGTCATGCTTTTTTTTTTTCCACAATAGAGTGATTGACAGACCAGCTGTCTAGCCTGTGGTGAGGGAAAATGACATGACTGATGTAGATGTGTACTCCCTGAGATTTAGATTCACACAAAAAAACTACCTGGTCACCTCCCAATCTGCTTGGTAAGTAAATGCAAAGTTAACAGAGAGGGAAACCGTCCATCGTGATGCTGAACTTATGAGAGGAAATAAATGAGTCTTTGTTTCTGGTCTCATGAGTGGACAAATGTATTCACTTCTGGAAAAAGTGATTCTTCACGCTGTCAAACTCATGTCAGTGATAAGTATTCACAAGTATGCGGCAAGCAATCACAAGGCAGTTATGATATCTAAATGTAAATTTGGATTCAATTCCTCTCTGTCAATTTCTGTAGCACTCACATTTGCATACAGTAAACATGAATCTACAGTGAGATTAAACTACGTCAGACTGATAAATTCCCTCCACCTACGACACATATTTGCATTCTAATGCAACCTCTTTTAATAAGAGCTGAAGCTGTGGCCGTGTGGGAACATACTGAATATTTAATATTTATTTATCATGCATCATAACAGGGTTTGAGATAAAAATGCGGCTGAGCAGAAAATCGTGTCAAATATGATACGAGTGACTACAAAATGGAAAATGGTGTCCTTGTTGTTTTTAAAAGTTATCCACAAGTGCTATATTCACCTAAGCTGTCGCTTAGCTTTCAATATAATCGGACTGTCAGCTTTGTGCTGTTTACAGTTTTAATACTGAAAGATCAAGCTTTCTATGTCCTTCAGCTCTGCAGAGACACTCTGTTGTCTTCCGCTGCTGTGTGTCATGACATGACATTTATTCATTTTAGATTATTGAATTCATTTATTATTGTGATTTTTTTAAATTATTAATGAATCCACGACTATTAAGGTCTTTTAACAAGACATTAGTTATTACACACAAAAGTTACAGAGTGAAATTATTCACAAAGGTTCAAAAAGGGTACTTTCAATATGAAAAACAATGTTATATTGCATATAAGATCATAAAAAACAAGATTTTTCTGTGGTAATGATGACAATCATCTCTGCACTCACGCACATACACAGTCCAGCACAGACAAAACAAATCACTAATAATAAGTTCTAGAATAACTTTGCAGTGTGCGTATGTCTCTCAAGCAATAGTTGAATATTTTCCCTCCTGGTCTAAATATCTGATGACAACCTTGTAAGAACGTTTAATATTGATATCGCAGTGAACTGATCCCAGATTAAAAGGTCAACAAAAAAAAAAGACAGAAATAAAGAATAGCTACTACTGTAAAATATAAATATAAGTCTGTCTTTGGGAACAGTATTTTATTGAATTTTATCCTGCACTGTACCTTTAATACACATGACAAATTTGAAACTTCAATATAAAATATTTAACTTGCATTTCCTGCATTTGTTGCATCACAATGTACAAGAGTTATTTTCATCCCTTAAACACGTAAGTGACTTGATGTCATTCCTGAAAGTGACGAATATAAGGAATCACCATTTATCAGGGAACTGGTATCCAATTAATGGGATGGTTATTGTGCTTCGGTAAAGGTGTTATGTAATGTGTGCTTTCATAGACACTTATATGTTAGCCTTGTGTTATTCAGAGGGTAATGATTTCCAACGGGAGTCAATGCAGGAAGCGTGACAGGCAGGACTAAACAATCTGTGAAGTGACAAACTCACCGATCAATGCTGATGGCACAGAGATTGAGGATGCTGGCTGTACACATCATTACATCGAGAGTGACAAAGATGTCACAGTGGATCTTGCTAAAGCGCCACTCTCCCACAACCTAGAAGAGACAAACATCAACAAATGTTAGTTTTGCAGCAAGACCTGATGGATCAAAACAACTTGCCGGCGTTTCTCTTTGCATATTGTTCCCATGCCTATGACAGAAAGACGGGGACATTAAAGCAAACACTGAACCATAGGCAGACAGCAGTACAGGACATAAAAAAAACTGTTGAGCAGAAAATAGACAATATGCAATAAACACAAAACAGCTGGTAAAAAAAAGACACATCATCTCTCCTTTCTCAGTGATTCAATGACTCTTTACATCCTTTGACTGACAACAGAATAAATTAAAATACTACAGATGATCACAAAGCCAAACACCACCTGAGTATTAGTGTGATGAAACCTCTGACAATTCTGAAAGCACCCACCTCACCTTTCACTACACCTGACATGCTTCTCAGGCATCACTCTGTGACTGATTTATCATCATCCCATGGCTGTGTCTTTATGAATTTAAGCACCACCGTAAAAAAAAGACAAAACATATTTCTGTAGGTGTCGACAATACTAGTGATTGCAGACTGCTCTGACAGCCTAATGATCACCTTTCCCTCCGCTGCAATCCCTCTGCTCATCTCCCCTTTGTTTTGCATTTTTCCAACCTTTTGCTCCTGACATTTGTCTTCTCACTCTGCACCGCCGTCATGTTCTCTGCATCTGTTCTTCTCCTTCGTAACGGTCGCTCAGCTTCTCCTTCATGATCTTTAATGTGTCAGTGTCCGCATTGATCCTCTCAACCAGCTCCACAAACAAAAACCATGCACCTTCACACCCTCATCACTCCTGCAACCCAAATCAAATTAAAGCCTCACAGCTGAAATCTATTCCAGGTCCTCATGGCAGGTCTATCTACACGAGGATATGTGTATCCACAACTGTTTTTGTAGGCATTATGCCTCAGGCCCTGACATGGAAACAGATATATTCTAAAGAGAGACTTATTGTGTAATCTTGACAGTGAGATATAGACAATTCTCAATTCTGTCCTTCCACAACTGAATTTATTTCCTCAGCCAAAACACAGCATATCATATAATTTAGAATGTATCCTCATTACAATTTAATTTCCAGTGGTAAATTGTCTGGAAAATTGAAAGTGCAGTTAGAATGGGTAATTTTAAATGTCACTTAAAATCCGATTGAAAAGAAACGCGCACACTTTGCTCTTTTATCTAAAGCTTTCAGCATTCAGGTTTAGAACCCTATATGTGAAAATAACCAGGTGTTGCTTGTGCTCTTCTTGTGCTCTTCTAGTCAACATCTACTAGACGTCCAACGATCACGATACAAACAGTCGGGCCACTGTTCCTTTAAGGCCAGACTTAAAACATATATATTTAGTTTGGCTTTTAATACTATATATTAATAATAATGTATATTTTCTGATTCGTTCATTGATTATATTGTACGCACACTACACAGATAAACAGTGATTGATTGATTGATTGATTAAAATCATGTAACTGGCACTCCACAGTCACAGCACAAATAATATGTTATAAAGAATGACGTAAACTTCAGGCAATATTCAATTCTACCAAGTCATTTCTTATTATTCTTATTAGAATTTGAGATCTGAATGTTATGGAGCCCCCTATAGGGTCAACGGTGGGATTTTTTTATAGCAAACTTTTGTGTTTCCTTGCGATACTTTTGCATTCCCTCACAAAACCTTTGCTTTCCGTTGCCATAACTTTACGTTTCCTTGATGTTCACAGTCTGAGTGTGGGGCCGGGCATTGGCCATGGAGCTCTGGCTAGAGTATGAGTGCTGGCCGTGGAGGTCTTGTGGGGAGTAAGTGGCCGGGCAGGGCTGCCTGAGGCACAGGGACAGTCAGGGAGGGAATGATGACACAAGTTAATGCGAGGGAACGCAAAACTATTGCTCTTGAAATTTTCCCACCCTGACAATAGGGAAGCTCCGTAGATTGTGCCCTCTTTTCCTTAGCAAACAAATAAGTGGGAAAAACTAGGAACAACTGTATATAATACAGATTCACTCTCATTGATCCTACATCAACAGCCCTGAGAGAGTATACAGTTTCCCTTCAAAGGATCTCAATGTTGCACAACTGCCAGAGGAGACGTGTAACAAATGTAACTGGTTGCCTGGGTGTTATTGTTGTTTTAATGACATACAGTATGTTGCACTGCCTAAACAAACCTGAGAAAACAACCCAGATGTTGCCATAGAAATGTTATACAGATTCATGTTACCATCTGGGGACATGTGGTTTTAACAGATGAACCACGTCTGACAGATATTTCTTTAATTTTTACCAAACCGAACCCCGTCATCCATGAATCGACCCCCTCTAATCATGAAGTAGCCCCCTCACTTTTGTGGATGTTTGTTGCTGTGTAGAAATGGCTGCATAACACTGGTGGCTTTTTGCAAAGATAAACAGAGAGACACAGGGGAAGCCAACAAAGGCAAGAGAGCAGCTGACTACTGAACAAGTGACCTCGTTCTGTGTGCTGCCACTGATATAAATGGCACATGTATTACTTTTGCTTTGTATTTGTAGCTGTTTCTTTGTTTTGGTGTAACACAGTGATTCAGGGTAAATCTCAAGCGGTTTATTTCTGCAAATTAGGATAACTATCCATAAAATGAAGGCATTTGCTGTTGTTGTAGTCCTGCTGATTTTTTTTGTAGATTAGCAGGTGCGTGATTTTCAGTGTCACAAACCAGTTTAGGCAATTGCAGTGTTTCCCAATATCTGCCCTGCATGTTTTAGATGTTGCCCTGTTACAACACACCTGACTCAAATAAAGGGATAATTATCATGCTTTTGCAGAACTTGATGATGAGCTGACAATTTGAATCAGGTGTGTTGGAGCAGGGAGGACCAGGATTGGGGAACACTGGGCTGTTGATACCACACTGAGGGAAATTAACCTGTTACAGGAAAATAATAATAATAATAAGCATGTTAAAAGAAATAAATTATAAGAAATGTATTCCACCCACTCAATTCAGTTTTGATAGACATCTGTAACCTGCTAAATAACTTTTACATGGGATTTTATAGTTCAGTTTTTTAGCACAGTGGCGTGCTGTTTTAGCTCATTTGTAATCCTCACAAATAAACATTCCTGTACTCACTGTTCCTCTGAAAAGCAGAACACCATCAGTCCAAAGCTTCTGTTGAGCTTAGCTGAGTGTAAACCTGTCCTGGTCCATGCTTCAATGGCACATTTTTCTGGAGGCATCAAGTCCTAAAAATCTGGTCTAATAATTATAAATATTCACCTTTTCACACTTTGCAGTGTCCATACTCATTCAGAAGCTTGATAGAGAAAAGTTTTTTTTCTCATACACGCACTACTCGGTTCCCTCATTGAGCACTTTCAGTTAGCTAGCCAACAATAAGCTAACCCTGTAGCTCTCCATGCTCCATTAGCAACACTCAGCCCTGTAAAGTCCTCAAAAGACAGCTCTTCTATGCACGATAAAGGTTCACAAAACTTACAGGCACGCTGGATATTTACTTGTATGAATTGGAACAACTGTATGAACTTTTTAAACATATAAACTGTCTGTCTGTGGGACTCCTTTTGCTGTGTAAAGTAAATTACACATAGCTGGCCCAGGATTATTACACAATTTCACACTAACGCAAATGCGATGTAGAAATGCCAGGACTTGGATAGTTCTCTACAGTGTCATTGTTGTAATAAATTGCCCATTTAAGGGCTGGCAAAGTACCATGTTTAATGGGCAATCAGTGAGTTGATGGGTTCAGATGAAACAGTTAACTGCATTTGATATATTTGGTTGGTAAAGGTTTTATTTTCTGTTTTTAAAAAATGAAAAGAGCCACTATTGTTTATTTAATGTAACCATCTGCAAGCAATAGTGAGCATTGACTGTTTACTGTAGGCTGTAGTCCATCAGGACCAAAACATCATGGCACAACAACAGATTTGTTCCCTCTGCTGTTAGCCTTATCAACAAGGTTAGAGACCCCCACTGACTCTAACTCTCCTCATGGACCACAACAAACGGAGCAGTATTTCAACTGACCGAATAAACAGGAGCACGCTGAGCTTGCAAGGATTCTTTCTGTGAGGTAGTTTATCTGAGAATTTGGGGACAAATGTCTCTTTGATCCATTTGTCTTTTTTGTTCTGAAAGGCAAACATAAAACAATTTATTTGGTTTAGTGGAATTTGTCCTTTATTAGATAAACATATTATCTCCAAAAACTATAGCCAACATCTTTAGTATTTTGCTCTTGCTTCAAATTGATTTCAATATAATTTGCTTGTTGATTTTTATATATAGACCCGATACAAGCAGTTTTCTTGTATATAAAACCTATGATTCTGCTCCTCTGCAAGTCAATATTAGGGTTAAGTTAAGGGAAGTGTTCCCTACAGGATTGAGCACAAGAGACATTTATGCTTCTTCAAACGCAAACCTTGAAACCTGAAATCAAACCATCAGAGACTGACTTCACTGCTCTGATACCAAAATTAGTATTTTATTGACAAGGTTTTAAACTAGTTTGGAGCTCTGATTACAATTCTGTCCACATGAGCAAACCATTCTGATTAAACAAATAAGGAAACATCAACACTTTGGTAAGAGGATTCGAGGTCATGATCACAAGAAGATTAAAAACAACGGTTATTTAATCTGAAAGTAATAATTCTGCAAGAATAATTTATGACACCTTAATCACCAGCGTGGAGTATGCATACACATAGAAACAGGCTAAGGCGACAACAACATATAGATTTATAAACTGTAATCTGATCACCGTGATAACCATCATGACCCAGGCAGAGAAGCTGCAGGTTTAGAGTTCCTGTTGTTTAAGATTGCCTCTCTTTACCTCAGACAGCATGACCTAAAGTGTGAGGGTCAGAAATAACCCAAGGACCAAGAAGACAAACATAAGTCATGAGAAAAGACATAACAGATAGAGCTTAGAGATAATTTTCTGTGAGATAACCCACATCCGGCTCCCTATTGATTCCACAGATCGGAGTCTCTGTTAGTCTCTTTTAGGTTACAGTGGTTAACATGCAGCTCCTCACTTTCCAACACAGGAGTGAATGTACAATGATATTTCCCAGAATGATGAAGAATTATTCATAAACACAAGGCCTCGGACTGAAGACACTTGTCCTGACACAGTCATAAGCTGCTATTATAGTCCTTTAACCAATGCAGAGGAGATATTTACAATTCTGATGTGAACATATTACCCTTCACCCTTGTTTCACCTTCATCTTTTGACCTGCTGATAGCTGAGGCAGCTCACTCGACTGGAACCAGAGTTCACATAGATCTTGTTTTGCATAATAGGCCCGAGCTGAATCATGTCTTGAAAATCTGCCATTTTGGTTAGTATTTATAGATTTCAGAGCCTGCACTCCCATAATTTTTTGGGAAATTGCTCATGGTAAAGAAAAGAACTCTTTTCATGCTGCTGTTGCACATCTGCATAACAATGTTATCTGTTTCAACCACACAAGATTGATTAACACTGACATGGCGTAGACAGGAATCTAGCCTGCTGCATGAGGCCCGTCATCTTATCTATGTCTCACCAAAAATAGAACATATACTGCACGTGCTCACAAACACATATGTAAATGGTATGTAGGTGTGTATGTGTGCATCTTTGCCGTCCTACCTCCAAGTAGACAACCCAGGGCATAACAAGCGTCGCTACCAGAAGGTCAGCAACCGCCAGGCTGACAATCAGGTAGTTGGTGGTGGTCTGCAGAGCCTTCTCTCTGGAAACAGCCATGCACACCAACACATTGCCAAAGACAATGACAAAGATGAGCAACGTAAGCAGCATGGCATAGTAGTTGTACTGGTGCTTCTGCTCTTGATGCGTCTCGTTGAAGCTCCATGTTCCATTGTCATAGAAACTGTCGTTGTAGGCATATGGGGTAAGGACATCCATTAGCTGTGAATGACGAAGGCCAAGAATGGGCCCTGTAAAACACGCAGACAAAGAGAGGAGGGACATTTGAGTATGTAGATGGATACATGTGAATGTTTGCTGCTTTTAAAGGTAACAAATAAAATGCAGATAGTATTTTGGTATAATCTGTATTCCTGTCGTGACTGCTTGGCAGAAGCAACTTGTTTTTTTATCCCCAGTAATGAGTCTATATTTACTATAAATGACATAGTGTAACAAATCTTGTAGAAGTAATCTACCATATTTGCATCTGATCAAACTTTGACCAAAAGTTGCTAGCAATAAGATAAGAAATATTCAAAAGGCTCGTTTAGGGAACTGGCAGAAATTTGGATATTTAGAGATGCTGATAAGTGGAACATTGCGACATTGTGTGTACAAACTGATGTATTTCTCAATTCCCTAGGAATCACAACAAAAAAAAGGTAGAAAGTACAATTTCAGCATGTTGACAGGCGGATAAATGTGCTTTTCATTCCATTCTTTTGTAAGGAAAAAACTGGTGTAAAATGGGGGGAATCTCAAACGAGGTTTCCGGAGACTTTCATTTGTGTCGCAATATTGCGTTTTCATGCACACAAACACTTAAGCCATACAACTCACAAGTTAAATGTTTACTGCAGCAGAACATAGTTTGAGTCTGGCATCTAGCGTGCAGACATTTGGTTCATTCATATTTGCATTCAGAGTTTCTCATTATAACACTCAAACAAAATATAATAGAAACATTTCCATCCATCCGTCCATTTTCTACCACTTTCTCCTCCACATGAGGGTTGGGGTGCTGTGCCAATCTCAGCTGACATATGGTGATAGGAGGGGTACACACTGGACAGTGTGCCAGGCCATCGCAGGGCCACTTATAGAGACAAACAACCATTCAACCATTCACTCTCACACCTACGGTCAAGTTAGGTGTCCAATTGACCTAATCCCCATATTGCATGTTTCTGGACTGTGGGAGGAAACCGGAGAACCCGGAGAACACCCACGCACACACAGGGAGAACATGCAAAGCCCAGGTCTCACATCCGGTCTCACACCTGGATCTTCTTGCTGCAAATGCTGCAAAGAGTGCTAAACACTACAGAAACATTTCCCTCCTCATAAATATTTGTAAAAACATGCTTTTAACGTTTTGAAGTGTTTTTGCAGGCACGACCACCATGTGTCAACAGATGATTTCCTGTGGAATAGTAGGGGGCCAGCAGATTATTATTGCTTCATAGTACTACTCGTAATAATAATAAAAAAAAGTCCTCAGCTGCTTTTGTGTAAAGAGGTTTGAAATGTGTGAAGTCATTAATGGATTTGTTCACCAGATGCATTTAAACAAGTGTTTTGAAATCAGTTTTAAATGAAAAAAGAAACAACAAATACGATAGAAAAGTTCAGGAAGACTTAATTAGTGGCAACTAAGTGCCAGAAAAACATTAAATTACAGCATATGTAAGACTCATCAAGACTTACTAATAGGCGACTTCAACTCTAAATGTAATTAGCGTCAGTCAGTATGCGTCATCACTTTGAATCCATGAATAATCCTGTGACAGTTTAATTGTGTATCACCTTGTTTTGGTGTTACTGGGACATGAGTTTCTGAACTTGATTTTACATGCAGAATATTAAAAGTATGGGATATGATTATGGCTTTGACGTTCCTTATTATTGCTAAGTTTGTCTTCTTGTGTACTTGTGTATCATTTCTCCATCTACTGTAATTAAAACCAGACGCCCTATGTCAACACTTATCCCTCAGTTGTTTTCACACAGCACAGCACACAGTTACAGTTTCCACTATAAGCCACTGCTGCAAACGTATAACTTATATCCTACTTAACAAATTAGTTAGTTCCCTCACACATGTCGAGATTAATGTTTAAGTCGTCCTCCATTTTCCCAGCTCCCTCCTGTGGTCACACTCACTTGCTAATTGGTTGTACAGCCTTTCGGGCAGCTGCTCCTGCTGACTGGGTTCTTCCTCAAATCCCCAACTACACCTAACTCATCTATGCAGGTCATTTCATTTCCACAATCAGACAATTATCTCACATTCCGTGTGTTTCTGCAGATCTGTTTTGTAC
This sequence comes from Solea solea, assembly GCF_958295425.1. Classification (NCBI taxonomy): domain Eukaryota; kingdom Metazoa; phylum Chordata; class Actinopteri; order Pleuronectiformes; family Soleidae; genus Solea; species Solea solea. Next base: position 17,446,895 of record NC_081140.1, on the reverse strand, counting down.
AAGTCTATGTGCAAAACATACGTAGATGTTTGGCTCAAATTTTTTTACACAGACTTTAAGGTCCTGTTTGACAACACGTCAGTAAATGAAGCTCTGTGAGTAATAATGTACCTAATGTCCAGACAGTACATTAAGTACCTTTATGCACTGTCAGTACATTTGTACAGTACTAATGGCACATTAAATGGGTACCTAAAGGAGAATTTTGGATGTCTATACATTCACCATACCCTCACATGACGTCACTAGACATTATACATGGGCCATTATACATCATCCATTGGCTTCAGAGAATCCTACAGATCTTTATTAGACATGGAAAAACCTGCCTTGGTCGACCCCTACCCTTTAGCTTTTTTATCACTTACTGGAGCTTAATGTGAAGCTCTTAAAGTGCCTAAATCACTCATGATATTTCCCCCTTTCCATTAGCTAAACTTATCTGCTGAATAGGGCTTTAGAAATGATTTTGTGCCCATTGCACTTTTATACAAGCGTGAAATGTTATTCAGAAGTCCTCGGAAATCTCTCTTGATCAGGACATGTTGCACGTGTGAAGGCTGGGCTCTCTCAGCGGTTTGTGAATTTTCTCAGGTTCAGGTGGATCTAACCAGAATGTCAATGCACTGATTAAATTGGCCTATCCTTTCACACACATTTGCACACACATTGTGGCCTTGATTGTGAATGCTACAGTCTGGAAATGATTTGATCCTCTATTAGGTTGTGCAGATTGTCAGTAGTTGACCAGAGCAGGTATCCTCAGGACAAATAAACAACACAATTGGCAACAATATGAGCATATTGTTGAATTGAATTGAAGAATTGCATTGAATATATATGTACACTACATGTCAAAAAGGTCACCTGGATTTAACTGGTTCTGCAGTGGCTACCATTGTGGCCTCACAGCTAGAGGGTCACTGGTCATGTCCTTTCTGTGTGGAGTTTGCATGTTCTCCCCTTGTTTTCCATGGGTTCTGTATGGATACTAAGGCTAAGGTTCCTCCCATATTCCAAAAAACATGCAAAATTGAACACTTTAAACTGACTATGGGAGTGAATGTGAGAGTGAACAGAACTGTACGTTGGTGACCTGTCCAGGGTGTATCCCGCCTTTTGCCATATGTCGACTGGGATTGGCACCAGCACCCCCCCCCGACCCTCATGTGGAGAATAAAGTGGTAGAAGATGGATGAGTGAGTGAGTGAGTCCTGATTTAACCTGTTCCAGGGTGTTATGATCTGCAGCTGCGTCACTTGGTCAGGTCCAGGTCAAGAAACATTATATTCCTCATAAAAAAACGGTCAGCTAATTGAATTACTGAGTAACCAGGTTTAATGGATTTTTTCTTCCCTAAGGCATATTCCAAGAAGACAATGCTGTGCTTCATTGGGCTAAAACTGTGAAAGAATAGTTAATTTTTTCACCCATAAAGGTTTTGGGACATGCTGGACTTAATGAACTTTCATCATCAAAGCAAGATGTTGGTAAAGATAACAAGCTCTGAAAGGATATAAAGGTTGTGACAGTGCATTAGCTTATTGAAACAATGGCATGGCAAATGTCTGCTGTTATCAAAACTAAAATAAGTCCAACCACATATCAAATTTATTTCTTTTGGTTCGGACAGTGTATATGTGTACACAATATGTGAGCAGAGGAGAATGCAGAGCCAAAGCCTCTTAACAATTCTAAGCCCAGTAGTTTCCTAAATCAATAGGAGAAGTTACCAGAGGGGGGCAGAGGAAAGCCTCTGTACAGGGAGAGGGGAAAATAGAGGATTTAGAGAGAAGCAGTGAGAGAGAAAAGAAAGGCAGTATAAAGGAGTGAGTGAGAGGAGAATGCTCATATGTATAAACATTGCTCTGGTGCAACAGTCCATGTGTGTACCCTGCAGATGCCCTGTGCTGTCTTATCTTATTTATTTATGCTTTATGTACAATACATGAAACAGCTTTCACTGCTCGCCTGATACAGCAGCTGGTGCCGGCTTATAAACAAAAAACCATGGCTTTCTCTTGGCTATCGTTTTTTCAGTAAATGATGTCCCTTGTGACCTGTAAGCATACCTGATGATAATCATAACCATAATAATAACAATAATAATAATAATAATAATGATGATAAGGTCAGAGATCAGGGTCAGTGGAAAAGAAAAAGGTTCAGTGTCTTCTCAGCAGAGTGAATAAGTGGATGCAGAAATATGAACCTGTAATTCCATTTTTAAATCACATTTTCCTAATTGTTGTGCTTGCTTATTGGTATTTACTATGACCAATGTCAAAACCTCAACAGCTTCTCACCAGACTCCATTCTGAATGACTGAACACAGATCTCTGTAAGCAAGTTGTTGTCACTGTGTTGTGACATAATCTAAAGGGAATAACTTGTTTTTCCGTTCTATACTTTCCATTGGAAACAAATAGTCCACTAAGGGATTGTATTGCCTTATTTACAGTGGATGCATGCATACATTAATTACAATAAAGTGTGAAGTGAAGTGACAAGATGCATAGCTATTAAATTCTGTCAGACGTTGTAGTGCGTCAGTTGTGGAGTTCCCTAAGGTAGTCTGCAGGGACCGCTGTTTTTTTTTGCTTTCTTTTGTGCGAATTGAGCTTTACTGTACAAATGCCACTGTACTAGAATGAGTGTTCTTACGTAAAGTGACACAGGAACTACTCGGTGGTGATGAAAGTTATTGGACAAGGTTTGCCTTGTTCTCAGAATCACTGCTTGAATCTTTAACATTTCACAGAAATCACTGTTTTGCTGATTTCTGCTGATTTATGTTGATGCAGGATTAAGTAGCGAAGAATAATAGCTGAACAGTACATTTTGCCAGTAAAGCAAAATTCATGGAGCGGGGATGGCAAAGTAATTGGCCAATTTCCCCTTTAAGCATAATTTCGTGTGTGTGATTAGTTCATGGCACTGGGTTTACAATAAAGGCATGAAATTGGGACTTCAACAAACACAATATGAGCTCATTTGAGCTGAACTACAGCTTAGAGCTTCAGTAGGTAATCATTTGAGAGAATAATATACAGACATTAATAGAAAACTAACTTGATAATAGAAAATGCAGAGAAATTAAGCCAGCAGAATGGTTTGAAATTATCTGCCTCGTGTACTTACTTGTATCGTGAAATATGTGTCCCTGTGTTGGATCATATATTACTAACTATTATACCTGATTTATGATGAATAATTTACCAGAGTAATAGTGTCGATTCTGCAATAAATAAGATGATTACGTCCATAACGATTTCTTTCCTTAATTCCCTGCAAATTCCTGCTTTGAAAACTCATCGTTCAGCCTGTGATCTCTTGTTTCTGAACAAAGCTATGCACTTTGTTACTGTCAGACAAAGAGGGTGCAGTAAACCTGCAAAACACCACGCCGGTAATTAGCTACCCTTCTCGCTGCTTTTGTGAAAATGTGACTCATATATTTGTGTCTATTGTCTTAGCCATGTCTATTTGGAGCAACAGTATAAGCAGGGCCAGGCACCTGCCAGGGGTGCTACCATCTTCTATGGTACATTACGCTCGTCTTATGCAACAGCAGTCAGTAAAGTGTAGGTAAGAAGACACTCACACCAACACAAACTCAAGCACATAACATGACATTATACTGTACTGTAGGTGTGGGAGCCTTCATTTAAATATTGGTCACTATCACTGAGAGAAACAGGAATCAGTGGATATTCTGACTGCATTTCCTGTTCAACAAACCTGGCAACCAGCAAAGAAATGTATGTGATGAGGTCACCTTGCAAAAGTACAAAACAGACTAAAATAGTTTAAACTATGGAACAATATTCACATAAGAGTTGGTCTGTATTTAATTATTTTGACTTTACGGGCATGGTGTTTAACTCTTAAAACACTATGTGCAACATAGTGTTTTATATCCTTTTTTCATCTTAACATATAGGTAATCTGATGAAATTATATGTTTTCTATTTTCACCAACTAAACAGACCTGCGCAAAAATGTTGCTGAAATGTCTTTAAATTGGACTGAATTTGTGAAATTTGGAAATATATCACATTTCAAAGTTCACTTGGCTCGTTTTCATGAACAAAAAAAATAAAATAAAAATGTTGTATTTTGTGACTTCTCTACAAGTAGCACTACTCAATATATAAAATGAATCATAACTTTGACTCAACCACACATTAGTAGACGAAAAATGCATTTTGCAAAAAAATCCTAAAGATGTGACCTATAAACACGCCCCCCAAGTATGTCCATATAAGGAGTTGTGTATTGCCACACCAATTGACCAAGGGTGCGTCTGTGGCACAGATCCATGCCGCGTGAACACTGAGGGTTAAGATTACTGCTGCCAGTTAATTTGCTGACGAGAACCACACAGTGGAATGATTACTGTCATTGCGTCACAACAAAAAGATCACAGTTTAAATCCTGGCTAGACAAATGGGCCTTTCTGTGTTTGCTCTGGTGCACATGGATCCACTCATCTGTACTCTTCCACAGTCCAAAGACAGATTATGGTTACGTTAAATTGACTGTAGTGTAGACATGAGTAGCTCCAGTTGTCCCCACAACACTGATGAAGATGATAAGCAGCAGAAGATGAATGCATAAATGCTGACATTAGCTATTTTTGTCGGGGCTTGACTTTATGTTCACATGCCCCATTTGTTTATTTTTGCACCAAGTGTAATTGACATAATTGTTTTGAAAGTTTGGAAAGACATGGCTGCTTAATTCTCATGGAAAAGCAGCACAGCAGTATAACACGATGTACAGTATGTCACAAAGTGCCCTTTATGTCATGAAACACCATGAGAATATTCTGCATGATAGGACTGGGAAATTTGTGCTTGGTCATAAAATAATAATGTGCAGACTGGACCACAGCCATTTAACACTTGTGCAAATAACTGGCATGAAGCAGCTACAGAAAATAAACATGTATACTCACTTTACACACTCTGGTGTGATATGTGTGGTCGTTTTGGAAAGTACACAGATGGTAAAAATGACTTAATGACTTTCTAACACAAAGTGCACACTTTGTTTAATGTGGATAGCTTTAGATAAGCAATTGCTTCCCGTCTTACTCAAGTTTTAGTTGAAAATGGGGTAAGATCCAAGGTTCGGAGAATGCGACCCAGTCGCAAATTTGGGGCCATACTGTATGAAGCTAGCTTTGCTTTGACAAGAAAAATAAACAAAACGCAAAAAGGCAATGAGGCGTATGGACACAATAAGTAAAGTCCATCTGCATTAGTGATTGATGCAAGTAAGCAAGTTAGACAGTTGCTGTGATTGAACATCATTATTATTTTTTCTATGTTGTTGAATAGTATAACGGTAGGAGCCAGTATTGAGTTAATTTAGTTTAGGGTTAGTTTAAATCAGTGGTGCCCAATACGTCGATCGCGATCGTGTGGGTAGATCGCATGGCATTAAGAAAACCTGGAAAACCCACAAAAAGGTTAGCCTATCATCTGAAATGTTTGGTTACATATACCCTAATTTTGAAATGCCCATACGGCTACACAGGAAGTAAGCGCAGTATGTCCGTAGCTTGGTGTAGTTTTTATGCCGTGTGAGTCGAGCGGCACTTTCAGACACTGACTTCCCTCCAAAAAGCGAGCTGAGAAAGAGAAAGCTGAAGGCAACCCTGTCTGGCTCCATTCAGTGCAAGTCATCCGAGTAAGGTAATGACCAAAAATGCCAAAAATGAGTTGTGTCATATGCTTATTTCATTCAGTTATGCAAGGTACCCCAACATAAATTATACTCAGTATATGTATATATATATATACATGTATATGTATATGTATATGTATATGTTTAGAATTTTTTATGTAGATTAAGGTAGATCATTTTGACTTTTCATTTTAAAAGTAGCTCCCGAGCTGAAAAAGTGAGGGCACCCCTGGTTTAAATGATTAATGCAGGATTACTTGTTTCAGTGTAATTTATGAACAGTTGAAGTAGTTCACCGTTGGCCTGAAGCCTTTGAGTAAATATTCTTGCAAGGAAAAGAATGTGGCTTTGTGGACCTTTGATTTTATTAAAACTTTATAATATAGGGCAGTGTTTCCCAACCCTGGTCCCTGCATGTTTTACATGTTGCCCTGCTCCAACACACCTAATTCAGATGAACAGCTTGTTATCAGGCTTCTGCAGAGCTTGATGAAGAGCTGACCATTTAAATGAGGTGTGTTGGCGCAGGGCAACATCTGATATAGGGTCCCCTGTGAACCCTTTGATACCTTTGACAACTATGATAGATAGAGGGACAGGTAGATGTGTACTGGAAAACATCAAACATTTTGGGTTGGCGGATTTTGGTGATTGAGGAATAGAAACAGTGTACCTACGAGTCAAGCCCATAGAAACCTGCCCACAGCTAACCACTTTGGGTGGCCTTGGTTTTGAACTACAATAACAGAGTTTCCTCTTGGTATTGATATTCAGCAACTCATCTCAGCTGAAAACCTCTACCGTCATGAACTGGAAATGAAAAAAAAAACAAAAGACAAAACAGCTTTTGCTAACCCCTGTGTATGTGGTCAAAGCACCATAGTTTTCAAAACAGCAGACAGGAAACAGAACATCATTTAGAAACTGGAAAATCTCAACAAGAGTAGCAACTAAAGGTTGTGAACCTCAGCAAAGTACACAACCTAAATTATGTGTTATAGATACCGCTAGTTTACAATGGTACATGTATTTACAGTATAACCATGTTATGAATACATTGAAGTGACCATTTTGAGTGAGTTTAATCAATTTGCGCACATGAACACATATTTTTTCCAAATGTATTTTCTTATTCTCTCTCATACTGCACAATGACTATAAGGAGACCCACTAACATTTACCCTTATGGCCACACTGAGAGCTGTTTCTGCTGCAGTGTATTCTTTCCTACACAGTTATATATTCATTTTGTATTATTAGAGAGATATCTCACAGAACAGCAGCTCACTGCATCTGTCATCATTACCCAGCTAACCAGTGCCATAACCAACCAGGGAATCTTTCAATTGTGAGCATCTCGACTAATTCTGCCCATAATCCGTCAATCTCAAATCTAACCATACTCCTATTCCTAGGTGATTTCAGCATGATCTATGAGAGAAGAATCCATTATCTGACTTTCCTGGATTTCCACAATGGTGACAAGGATTTTCTCTGTAAACGGGTGAGCTGTCTGGCCTCAACTGCCCAACAAAATACAAGATAAGAAGCACAAGCAAGGGCATTTATCATGTACCAGCAAAGGCATGCACTCTGTGCATAATCTGGCTGCTTTCTCTCTTTCATGAGATAAATTGAAGAAGCTTATTCCCTGGAGGAAATAGCCAACTTTAGAACCATCTGACGGATCCTAAAACTTTCACACTTGCACCCGCCCTGGAGATTGTGTGAGGAGGCTGTATGTGTGGATGCCAACGGCTGCAGATGTTGCCCTGGAGATTGTTAATCCAGCTCCGCAAACCTAGAATAATCATGTGAAAGTGCAACAATGTCTGCATAATCCACAGTGGGATAATTGGTGTGTCCTGCTTCATGCATGCCCAAGATGGACACCACCACCCCACCTGGATCCTCCAGAGATTGTCCTGGATCTCAATAAGACAATGTTCCGCTGCTTTCATCATGTGTGTACAGTGGACTTCGGAGAATGTCTGGACCCAAATCTCCAGATATTAACCCAGAGCTCATGTCTAATAAACGGCTTAACATTTTAAAAAGGCTTGTACAGATTAAATCCTCTGATTTGTAAACACGAGTATTGGAACAGTACAGGGTTTAGTTTACTAAAGTTTACTTGTTGCCTTTGTGCACCAAGTAATTAGGAGTTTCCATAATTAAGTTACAGGAGAACAAAATAGGCACAACTTTAACTTTTTATCATAGACATTTCATGATTATAAAAGGTTTAACTCTAATCATCTTATAACGTCTTCATTTGTTCTTGTTTTACTTTTGCTGTAACTGCTGTAATTTCTGTGTTTGTTCCCTAAATTATTATATATGATGGTAAAAAGTTGCCTCACCATTTTTTTGAGCTGTAATCTGACTCACGCCTGCCACTGAAACAATGGTGATCACAGAGGAGGTCTAACATCAGAGCAGTCCAACCAGTGATAACAAAAGAGAGGAAAAACAAATACATCTTGTTGCTGTTGAGTACTAATGTTGTCCAATCATTTCAAAGAGTTGTGGTCATCAGATTATTAAATCCAGCAATAAACTGCACTGTTAATCTTAACATAAGCCATGTTTCATTAACTTTGGTTATATTAAATACATTTTGTAGCCCTCAATCTTGATTATAAAATGTGCTCACTCTGACACAAGCACACACGTGTCCAGACATTTATCCATGCATGCTCACATATACTGCACACGCCATTGACCTTCATGTCCTCCCAACAAAACATGTCACATTCTAGTGTTGTTTTCTTCATGCTCCACTCATGCTCTTAACTCTTTAACACCGAGCGTATCGCAGACGACGCGTTTGCACAAGTGCACTTTGCATTACCGTAGTTACGCGACGGATTGTGCTATCGGAAAAATTCCAACAGTTTCTGAAAGCTGAAAGGTTGTTATGGTGATTTCACTCGCGCTCGTTTCAGGAAGCCGCTGAATCAATGTCTTTGTGACCAGAGAGGAGAGAGTTGGAAAAACGTCTGTACATAGTTTCCATACATAGAGACAGACACTAAAAAAATGTTATTGCAAATATGTTTTATACTGTTCACATTTCAATACACTATCTTAACATGCAGTAAGTTGTAAATAACTAACAGATATTGGAAGTTATTCAGGAAAAATGGGCAAAAGCATTTACGCACAGGACCTTTGCTGGCCCTTTTATGGTTAAAAAAAAATACAGACAGACATTTTGAGGCTTAAGGTGAAATGTGTATAAAATCATATGTGGAATCAAATGTCTAAAGATAAAGATAAAGTGTCTAAAGATAATGGATTGATATTTATGTTATATCATTAATTAACGCTTAGCATATGCAGTATGATTAGTACAGACACGAAAATTCTCCTGCCCAGCCTTGCCGCTGCAGCATTCAATCTTTCCCCAATTCCCCGTATCAGCGTATGAAAAGAGAAGGCAATCCTTGTGCTGATACCACTCTGTCAATGCTGTCAAAGTGTTTGATTCTTCCCCTTGATAGCCTTCGCCCTAATTAGTTTTCTAACTGCCATAGCACTCTTGGTTGCTAGGTCAAACTCATTGATGCCGGCAAAGTCAATGACTATCTTGTGAATTCCCGTGACTAAAAGATTGCTCCCTTTTGTTGCTGTATGTGTAAAATAGCAAGTCATCACAAATGGGAAGCTACTTTCTATAGGCAGGCTGTGTAGGTGGTACTTGCTATTACTTTTACGCTGCTAAAAATACATCTGCTCATTCAGAGGTGCAATTACTTTGTCATCATCTAGCCATTACAATTATGCTCCTTTCTCCCAGCACTTAGTATTAGGCAAGGTTTTTCCTTGTATGATTCCTGGATGTGCATTTGGTTTGCTGCACCTCTGGGATAAGTACAACAGATGATGATTAGGAATGAAATCCTTATTTTTGGACGGATTACACACTATACTTCAACAGAAGATGATATACAGCGGTTTGTTTCTGGCTGCTGAACTACCTGACTTGACTTGAAAAATACAAGAGGGACTGCTCCGTCAGCTATTTGACTGACGTATGCAATAAAGTGTATCACTGGAAATGGAAATGGAAATGGAAATTCAAAGTTCAAATTTTAACACTGACGGGGGACTTTTCACTGTGGAGATGCTGTCAAAGAAGCGCAGAGTGAAGCAAACTAAAGTACTGGTGGCCAATCCAAGAAGCTCCAACATTATTCACACAGGGAAAAAAGGGGTAAAAGAGAGACATACGAGGCTAAATAAAAGGCATCGATGCATCGTTCTCAAGGATGAAAGTCCTCAGGCTACAAATTCTGCCTATGCATTGCTGTTATGACACAAAACGACATAAAGGTTATTGCAGTGGTGACTTCAGCTATTACTTCCTGAATTCAAACCATAAGGGTAAAAGTGGTAGGCATCCGCCCACTGGAAAAAGAAAGACGGAGGATGGTAACAAGCCTCCATCGACCTCATTACATTGTAGGGAAGCTTCAGCCTAACAACAGGTCTTGTCTCTTGTGAGACCATATATTGCGCATGCGCGCACATACTGAATACACACACACACCTCTAGCTGCTTTTCCATCTCACTGCTTGGAACATACACACACACACACACAATAACAGACACAGGTGTGTGCACACGGCATATTCGCACCCACTCTTTCATCACACACCTTTTCTGCTCAGCCTAGGCTTGTAAGTCCCAGGTAAATCAAGTAAGTCCTTTTTTTTTTTAAAGAAAATAGGTGAGCTAACGTTATCCATGACTGTGCCATTGCAGTCATATGAGATTTTGTATAATACCCACTGACCTGGATCACATTATTGGTTTTTGGATGGGATCAGTCAGCAGTGATGCAGGCAGATTAGTTGCCTCTATCACTGTGATAGTGATAAGACGATCAATATCAAAGTATAGATACTGTAAGACCACTGCCTTTATGTAATTTGGTCTTTAATGCACACATATATTGATACTGCACAGACATAGTATCAATACAAGCTAAATATAAACAATGCCATACCCTCCTTGGTGGCTCTTTGCCTAGAGATACATACAACTAGAGATACATTCAACTCAGCCTGTTTATTAAATTGGTCACTTTTCATGACACCGTTGACACCTGAAAGATTTGCAATATAGCCAATTACTATTGGCCAAACCATTCCATCTGTGTGTTGCTGTTTGTGTCAGTGTCACAATTTACACGTGCCTGTGGCCGCACGCAAGAAAATGCAAACGTAAGCCAGCGCCATTGGCTCTATACAACCATGATCAAAACATCACAGGGAGACCTGAGAGTTAACAAGTGTGATTCTTCAAAAATGCTCACATTGGTTAGATTGTCCAGTGGTGACATCACAAACCACAAATTGTCTCAAGGTTGTCACTGTATATGTGAAAGAGATGGCCTGATCTGTGATTGCTGGGAGTGAAAAGACAAGGAAGATTCTACACATCTCAGAAGAAAATATTAACTTTATCAATAAACAATTGTCAAGTCTACAGTGGGTCTATTAGTTTTAGTATTTGTTCTCTCTATCTTGGCTATAAATACTTAGAGGTGACATCAAATGCTTGTATCACACATATATGTTAGTTATGGAGGTCTACTTATATATATTAACTTGTTTTCATGCTTCAAAACCTCCTAGTCGCTGCTAATGAGCCGATCGTCAGCCGCGCTGTTTCAGACCAAAATCACACCCCCAGAACGTGGACTGTGTTGTGATTGGCCAGCCAACGAGAGCTTTCCCACTGTCCTGTGATTAGCCAGGTACCTGGAAGTGACGTCATTGGTAGGCCAGCTCTCAGATACACAGCTCCCCCTCTGGCACGGTGGATGCTCTGCATCTCAGCAGCTACAACGAGAGTAGTTCTTCTTCTTCCGCGGTTGAATGTACGCAACTGGATGTGCCCGGACTAATTCCCTGCACCAGGAGACGCTACGGTGGTGAGAGGAGTGGTGAGGATTTCTGATGACATCATCAGCATAGGGAAGTGCCGATCCGCTTCGCAGAGCCCAGGAAAACAATAAAACCCTATTTTCTCAGCAGTGGCTGAACTGTTTGTTCTGAAACTTTAGGGTTTCATAGACGAGGTAATGATGCAGATACACACACAAACGCAGCGTTAATTGGAGCTTCAGGTCTATGTCGCCTTTAAAGAACATCTTAAGATCATTATCACCTAATTACTGTTCTTTCTCTGCGATTCACACTGAATATGTACCATGTACTAATCTACGCTTGCTGGAAATGGCTGCCTGTGGTTTTGTGCAGGTGGTTGATGACGACCATTGGCAAACATTGAGTCGAAAGTGGATGCAAGCATAATGAAACTATGGGGATCGTTGTTAGTCCTCAATGGGTTTGGTGCTAGAACTGCTATAACCATTAGGCCCTTTTTTCCCCAAGAAACTCTGCCTTATTGAAAATCTGGCTACTCATTACTTCAATGCTGTGCTTTTTGTTGGCTCTTCTATTTGCTGAGATTATCAGTCGCTATGAAAGTATTTGATTGAACATTAATTTATCAAAGCTTGGACCAAAAGGTCATACAGACAGGAGCATGTATGCTTGCTTTGTTCCCCAAACAAAACAACTAGATTCTTGAAGGAAAATGTCAGGGAAGCTGCCACTGAAAGGGTGTACGACCTCAGCTATTATAGGGTACTCCACACAAGAGGTTGAAAAAAAATTGTTTTAAGTGACACATGCATGAGTCACATCGGATAAAGCTCCTACCCAATTGTCACCCCCTTTTGATCTCACACAACCTATAATTTTTTGCATTTTTCAATCCTGAGCCCCACAGGAAAGACGAGGAGCTTTATAGAGAGCAGTGTCATTTATTTTTCCACACTTTCTGGGTCTGTGTGTCAAGCACCATCTGCTGGAGCTGGAAGGATTTGGAACTAGTTAAGTCTATGGGGAAACGACATGAATGGACCACACATCCCGATTCGGATCAGCAAATTCAGACCAGTGAACTGCACATCAAGACAATTGGAAGTACATTCATTTCTCCTACAGTAGATTCTGTTTGTTCGTCCTACTTTTGCTATCAATCCTAATTCCTTACCTTCTGTAATCCTGTTAATCAGTGCACAGCGTCTTTGTCAGTGTACTGGTCCAAAATGTTTTCTGGTTCATTCAAAGAACATAGTTGTGTGTGTGTGTACGGTCCAGATATCACTCCTGATCGTACCTGTCTATCTTATCCCCAGCAAGTCCCCATAATATAAATCACCAGGTGCAGATACAACTGTGTGTGAGCACCGTGTGTGTGTGTGTGTGTGTGTGTGAAAGGTTCATTGTTCATGCTATGAATCCAGATTGTACTGCCTGTTGCTGCAGGCTTCAAAAGACTTAGACCAATTGGGCTTCAAATTAAAAATGCATGATGATCCATGTCCATCCAGTAGACTCTACTGAGTAGAGAATTAGGTGTTAAAACTATTTTGGCCTGTGTTTGAAGGTAGCCAGTCTTTAAAATATAAAATGCTGATTTGAATAGCACCAACACCTTCACTAAGTCTAGCAAATAATACATACACACTGCATTTTGATCCATGGCTGTGTGTAATCAGTGCATCTAAATCCTAGCCCTACATACTGATCTAGGGATTAACTACTCACTCATAATATAATATATATACACTATATGGATCAATATGTAACATGGTTACATCATTCATTGACAGACAAACCCGTTGACATAACTTTCTCAGCACACAACTGGAACCTGGAGCATAACCAAATCATGGTGGATCCTCTATTGGCTTTTGGACCTAATTGGCTCCTCCATCCCTTCAGTGATGGTGCTGGTCCCTGGAGGGTCCACACATTTGACATGTTGGGGAATGGGTTTCAGGGGAAAGGAAGAATGTGGGCCACTTGGATACATTCGCGGAGATCCAATACAATTAAATGATTTACTTGTCAAAACACAATGGGCTGCCGAGCCACGTGACCACAGTAAACACATGATGTAAAATGTACAGGAGGAGCTGTGCCGCTAGTTTGGAGCTGCTGTTTCTCTCACGACATTAAGGATATGCAGAAATTTCCCTGCGCGTATAATAGGGGTGTTGAATTTAATCGTTTCTGCGATGCATCGCGATGCAGTCGATTCTGCATCGATGCAGCAACAAAATGCAATGATGTTGTTTCTTGATTTTCCAGCAGTGGAACAATAAAGTTGTAGCATTCAAAATAAGGACATCCTCATAGCAACGTCACATTGAATTGTGGATGAGTGGCAGAAGGATGTGAAAACCAAGCGGAAATAATAAAAAAAACACGCCCAGTATTCTGAAAGCAGACGTTTGGGCACATTCTGGATTTTATGAAATGACTGGCAAGCACGAATTGGACAAGACGCACGCTGTTTGTAAAGCCTGTCAGACAAAAATCAAATACCTCAGAAACACCACTGACTTGAGGAACCACATTAGCCGTTTTCACTTTCAAAGATTTACAAGACGCTGTCAACTCTGCCGCCCAACTCCGAGAAAGGAAAGAGAATCACCCAAGAGGCTGTGGCAGCTTCCATAGCCAAGGGTTTACGGCCTTTTTCAGTCACTGAAAACCGCGGTTTCGCCACAGTATAAGCTACCATCATGTAACCACTTCACAGAAAAGGTCATACCAACACATTATGGATCGTGATGCATCACAGAATCAAAATCATAATTGAATCGAATCTTCACAAGAGCCTAGTGAAGATGCCCTGGAGTATAATGGGTTGATATTGCCACTGTGTGGTTTGGCTGTCAGTGAGTATCAAGTATGTATTATAGGTTGAAAAGGTATTTATGTAAACTATTAATATAAATATATGCACACAAAAAGGTCAGTGGGGTCTCCTCCTTCTGTTTCTTATGGCGCAACAACCTGGTTTTTTATCATTCTGTGTCAGGTGCTAGAGCTGTATCGCCCATGCGTCATGCTCTCAAGGAGTTTGTGGACCTTGACATTTATGTGGTTTAACATTTCTAAAAGGAAAACTATCAGAAATAATCATGTCAGTATCGAAGTACACAAGACGGGCCAGAGATTACTCATCTTCCAAATTTGCAGCATTCCAGTGTGTCTTTATCAAGGACAAATACATGCTGTATTCCTTTTTCCTGTGGTGGAAAAGAATATGATACCTCTTATAGATTTCTCCACCTTTTCCGTGTACATACATGTGTACATTTGATTACCGAGGTTGCGATTTGACAATCAGGCTCAAATTTGGACTGCGTAGACCTGTGAATACATTTGGTTTAGGATTTGGATAATTGGCCTTAGGCAAAGGATATGACAGAGTTGTTTTTGTTGAATGCACGTCATCTCTCTTGGGAGTGGTGTGGAATTTAAATGTCATTATTTACTGACCAGCAGCTGCATCAAGTTATCTGGCTTTAAGCCCCTTTAACCCACTCTGCTAATCCCTAAAAATCACTGTACTGAGTAATTCATGCTGAGATAAATATCTGTCTTTTACACGGGCAATTGTCTGGAAGCATTAAGGAGATCTGATTCAGTCGAGTCAGTCTTGTCTGTGTCAAACAGCTGTGTCTGACAAGTGCTGCATTATTGGCAGCTGAGGTGAGTCTGGTTGCTGCACAACATGGTACGGCAGAAATGGAGACAGCGGTGGAGATGACATATGGATGACATGTACACGTCCAAAAGAGCTGTCACGGCCAGCATGCTCAATCTCAGCAGATATCCCGGTATTTATGCTCTCACCATGGATTAGCTGCTCAATCATTGGATTATTCGATATACTATATACTGTTCGAGTCAGGCTGAGTTCACATAAATGTCATTCCTTGAGCTATAAAGACATCAGATATCAGTTAATGAGAAATATTCCCAACATTTTGCAGTAATCTCTCATATTATGGTGTTTTTCCCCCTTTCCATTTAAATGCATTGCAAAGTTTGGACAAGCCAATGACAACTTAAACATAAAACTTTTGTAAATGTATAAATCAGTGCAGCAGCCACATACTACACATATCTACTGTAACACACAGTCAGTCGTTTCAAGAGTTGGAGAAAAGAGAAGCATTTACATTACATTAACTTTCACTGCTGGTATGAAGTTGTTAAAGCTGAACTGTGAGTATGATGGTGGAGAAGGAGCGAGGCTGTGGACTCACACTCACAGACACCTGCCCCGCACGAAACAATGTACAGTATAGAGACGCTGCCTGTGAAGAGAACAACACACCTCCAACCTGCGCTCCGTGGGCTGGTGTGCAGGGCACTTTCACGGAGACTGAATGAAAGCACCGCTCACTTTGAGCACTGAAATGTGTGTTTTCAGATATTATACACTGGATCAAAACTGCAAACAATCTCGACTGCAGGTACACAACAATACAAACCCCCCCTGCCCTCTTCACAGTTCTTCCGACACAGTATTGTTCGAGCCCTGACGCGCGCGTAAATGCGCTTCACAGCGAGGCGACAACATCGTATAAACAGCTGCAAATTCACCCTTAAAGTTCATATCTAAAGGAACCACAACCAGTAAATGAGTTAAATCTCTCCCGAGGTGAAGCTGGCGTGGACCACGGACCCCCGCATCCCGCCTAGTCCTCTCAAATATATACATATATATATATTTTTTTTTTTTTTCTCCTGCAAAAAATAAAATAAAATAAAAAAACAAAATAAAAGCAGACTTACCTTCACGCCATAAGTTTGACTGAATCTCTGTGTTCGCAGGCACCAGCTGTTATAAGTCCAAGAGCATCCACAGACAGTTAGCTCCCACTGTATCCTTGTATTGCTCTGCACATTGTTGTGCCTACACTCTGCATAATTAACCGAGTGTGTGCTGCGCTCGGGTGCGAGGCATCAGTGTCCTTAAGAGTGGGAGAGAGAAGGAGAATAACTGCGATATGCTACTACTGTGAGAAATACAAACAATACTATTACTAATGGAAACACTAAAGTCAAATAATAATAATAATAATAATAATAATAAAGGATTTACTTCATGAACTATATTCCTTGGTTGTTTGTTGAAAAGCCTGAGGTGTGATGATCTTCTGTAGAGGATAAGTGTGCAGCGCAGTGTCCGCCAGCTGGAGGAGCTTTACTGACGGTGGCAGGAGAGGAGACACACCGACGAACTGTGCAAATCAAGGCGGGGTTAACGCCTGTTCAAATCCCGGCAGGAGCCTATGTTTCCCTTGATGACACTGACACTGGCATTGGAGAGACCTTTTCTTTATCTGAATGACACCTTTCCTTTTCACTGACAGCACTTTCTTTAAAAACAACAAAAAACAGGAGTAATGGAGATTAACAATATATATATATATAAAGAGATTAAAATTAAAATTAGACATGAAGTATTTCAGATTTACCACAATGCAATCTGTCCATTATGTTCACGTTTAATGGAGTAATCGCTTGGTCCATAAAATGTCAGAAAATCGTGATATAGTGTTTGTCAAAGCTTGAAATGATGATGTTCTCGAATGTCTCGTTTTGTCCACAAAGCAAAATGATTCACTTTTAATGATTTCGTTGTTATGTGGAGCAAATAAATGAAGAATATGCTCACATTTAAGAAGCTGAAACAAACAGAAATCGTATTTTAATAATGAAAAAATTATTAAATTGTTTCAGATCTAGTAACATATCTCTCTCTGTGTTGGTTGAAAACAGTGTTTTAAAAAACCTCTTTCCATTCAATTTTACTTCATGGGCTTATGAAGTGACTATAAAAACAAAATGAAAAGATAAGGCATGCAAAAAATAAAACAAAAAACCAAGGACAATATTGTAAAAAAAACAACAACAACAACAACAACAACAACAATGCTCTCAGAATAATTATGCTGCTGTTTTTAAAAAGAAAACATAAATAATGTACGTTCTATTCACTTACAATTCTCTCTCTCTCTCTGTGTGTGTATGTAAACAGTCATGTTTCTCCTCCATTATAGAAGCATGTCCATGACGTTCAGTCCTGTCATGTAATAAGGAGCCAATTTACACATGAGATGCTTTGTGAATTCAATCAACTTAACTGTGAGGAGAGAAACCCAGTATTTTCCCCCGAGACCTGGTGTCAAGGACGGAAAAAAAAACAATGCACCATGTAATTTCACGTTATTCTGATTTATTCTATATACCAACACAGATCAGCTGCCTCAGTCTGTTCATATAAGGACAAGGACAAAAAACAGGAGGAAATCATTCTACGCCTGCACCTGCTTGTGAAAATACAACTGCAAGTATCAATGTTCTTTCCCTCATGACGTTAGCTGTGCCTTTATTCCTCTGTCGCGATGATTCTTATACTATAGTATACTACTATACTATTCTTATTTTAAAACCAGACTTTTGTGTTTCAACTGCTCGTTCACACAGGAGAGACAAGTCAAGGATATTACAGGGAATATATACTGTCGTCCCTGCAGGAAAGTGAGGGCAGCAGTAGTGATATGGCAAGAATGACGTGGAAATGTTCAAAACGTTGCATAACGCTGGACAATGTTTGGCCCCTAACTTCAGAAAGGCCTAAGCAATTTATACACAATTCAGCAAGTGTCCATAATACCTAACTATCTGAAGTTTATTTGCTAAAATACAATGAAAGGTTATTGTACCGTGAAAGAACAGAAAACCAATTCACGTCTGCAAGTCTTTTCTTTGATTGACCTTGGTAAGTACATTTTCTTCTCCACTCAATGCAGTCCAGGACGCATGCAGCCAAGGTAATTGACTGACTCCTTCACCACAAATACAGTCAGTGTACTATAATCAACACAGAGCTTTGTTCTCGTTGCTGAGGGATGGAAATTAAGAAAGTGGCAAAATCTACATCGTATCCACTGACGACTGATTTTGTCACTGACGGCTCAGCAATGGCAAGGTTGAGCTTTAACGAGCATTACCCACAAAGCATAGGTGCCACTGTTGATCCAGCACTAAGACATGGTTTTTTGTGATTACATTAAGAAGTAAGAAGTCAACATATTAATATTTCTCAGTGTAGGCAATTATAGTTTATGTACGTAGTGGTTTGCTGTGTGTGGGTTTCCTCCCACCTTTAAAACATGTTAGAATGTTAGACACATTCGGTCAGGTTGGTCCCTTGTGGCAGCGGCGCTGATCAACCCTCCACCTAAACTTGAAATTTTGTCGTGCAGTTTTGGTTGTCTAATGACTATAAAGCTGATTTCCTTTCCTTTCCTTTCAGAATTCAAATCAGCTTTACTGGTAGTACAGTACTCATGGTGGTAATATGAGAGCACAAACACGGACATCGACTGCAGTTTCTCTGTGCACTTGCAGATAAGAAAAAGAACAAAAGGGACAGCAAAAACTAACAAAGAAGTTAACATTAGGTTCAACAAGTCAGTTGCTTCAGTTCTGTTATTTCTCAAAGCACGCGCAACACCAGCATGAAGGCATCAGTTTCTCCAATTAATGTGGTTTTGTCTCCAGAGTCTATGGGCTTACGTAAATAATGACACTTGTTTTTCCACTTCATAGAGCCAAATACAGATACAGATGCTCCAGCAACAACAAAGCAAAACTTGCGTGCAGGCGGGAACCTGAGCATAAACACAGCTGAGAATAAAGAGGACAAATCACTGCAAGGACACGGGGGAACATAACGGAGAACGAAAACAGACAAACTGACAAGAGTGAAGGAAACTCAATGACTAAATTCTCTGGTTACAGCAGGGAGCAGTTATGGTAACAGAAGAGATCCTAATTGTACAGTATGTTGACGGACTGTTGTCTGCAATCTTTAAAGCACTATATAGAATGGTCTGCTATTCTTAATGGCATATTTTATTGTTGCTTTTATTATGTTTGGTATGTGTACTTGAGGCTAGAGTACTGTGTATTACTGTGTGTGTGTATATATAGTACTGTGGAGAAGTCTCAGGGCGCCACCATTTTGTTGTCTGTCAGATTCTGTGATCACTGGTATTTGAATTGAAATCATGCGACTGAAAGTTTGTCTCATGTTAGAACAAGTTAATGAGTTAAACGCAAACCGAATGTGTGTGTAATGCTCAAGCATGTCTTGAATAAATGACATTAAATAATAGGACAAAGACAGGTTTTACCAGAACATGAATTATGTTCCCACTCCATGTTGTTTAAGTGTGAAAATGTTGTCATTTTAAAACTGCATACATGTGATTGAGAACACATTTTTCTTTTTCACAGTACTGTATTTCCGTGTTCACATGTCACATCAGACTTCCCAGGGACTACAGATATAAATTATCTTATGGCTACAATCTGGCACATTTACATGGGAATGTTAATTAATGCGTGCTGTCCCAGTATTCATTCGACACAAAATATGAAAGCATCTCAATAAATGACAAATGACAAAATGTTGTCATTGTATTGTATTTTAAATACATTTATCAGAAATACTGCTCCCTATCACTGCTGGTGGCTAACTGTGTAACTTACGCCCCATGCTTCACTTTTCAATCAGAAAGGTTAAATCTATTTTTATAATATGTCTATGTGTGGTCATCATATTCCACTCACACACATATGGTATAAAGATGCATATGCTTACAACACACACACACACACACACAGATTAGACAGTCTCACGGCTTGTGGTGAAAAGGCACAAACACATATTTACAGCCAGCATTGGCAGAATGCTAAATAATTCACAATGTGTGCTTTGTTTATATTATTTTCCACACCAACTTCAACCTCGTGTCATGCTAATGAAATGTCTCATAATCACTCAAGGATTTCTGCAATAAATATAAATATAAATATATATAAACAAATAAAAACAATAACATATAAATAACAAATAAAAAATGTTATCTTTATAGTAGAAATAAAAAGAAATACAACGTCAGAATTCTGAGATTGAGCATTTTGAGATCAACAGCATTTAATCCCAGAATTCATGCTGTTTTATTTATTTTTTCTTACCTGTGGCCCTAATAATAGAGCACTTTTCTTAACAAAATAATGTTGCAATGCTTAATATCTTTATGTCAAGAGAAGGGACTAAATTCACTTTGGGATCCAGTAAGGAGTATGTCTCAAGCTGAACAGGGCTTGAAAATACAACCTGTGCTGTGCTCTGCTTTAACCTGGCTAAAGTGCAGAGCCATGAGTGCAGTAAGTGAATGCAGGCTTAAGGTAGGCTGGGAAAAGGCCCAGGTCTGGCAAGGAGCACGACACTTCACACACAGACACACACACATGCACAAACACAGAGTAAGGTCCTGAAAGCGAGTCATATTTTATGCACCAGCACTCATGGCTTTAAAGTTCACCTCATCCTTTAAAGACTGTATGATTTACCACTGGTTATCACCAAATAAGCTTGTGTGACATTTCACGCTTGACACGAAGGCTCAGTTTGTGGCCAGCACCGGCACTAGAACGTGACATATTGTTTGCCGAGTGACACAGTGCGAAAGGCAGAGATAGAGAGAGATAGAGCAATGACTGCATGCTTTTGGTGACAGCACTTGCACCGCAGAGGAGTTAAAGGGAAGACAAGTGAGACGGAGGGAAAAATAAGACAGCCGTATTTTAATACTGTACTTTTACTCCAGGGAGGGTGGGAAGTAAAAAGCAGCCGATCATGTATAATCCCACAGAAAAAAACAAAAACAACAACAACAACAACAATTGGTTCTGCTGACAAGTATTGCCTGTACAGCTCAAGCGTGTTCTGTGCCATTGACCTGCAAACGTATCCAGACACTCTGACTGTAAAACACATTATTTACCGACACCATGGGGACACTAACCAGGAAGAGAGAGCATATTAGACCAGTCTTAGCTCCCTGTAACATTTAGAGTTGACTTTAAGCTCCTCCTCCTCCTTGTATACAAAGCACTTCATGGGCTACAACATCCACTTTCTAGCACTTTATCGTCCACAGGAGGGTTGGGGGGGAGGGGGCATAGGGCGATAGGCGGGGTCACACCCTGGACAGTTTGCCAGAGCCTTCAACTAGCTCCTTTATATTCCAAAACAGGGTTTTTAAACCACTTGACTCTAGCCTTTTCCTAATCATTTCATTGTTCATAGTTCATTTGCATCTCTTTTCTTTTTCATTTTTTATTTTCATTTTATTGTGAAGCACTTTGAGCTGCAAAATAAAAATAAAGTTTATTATTATTATCATTATTATTATTACTATTATTATCATTATTATTATTATTATTACTACAGCTTAGACCCGAACATCGCAAACCTATACTGGATGAATATTCATGGTAAATAAACCTTTTGTGTTTATTTTCACATATAACTTGTAACTTATTTGACCTGCTTCATATTGTGTTCTTGTGACGATAGAGAGTTTGCAGTCTCACAGAAAGTGAGACCAGCATTGTTGCAGCTTTGCACAGATCCTCATTTGTTAAATGAAAAGTACAGAAAAAAAAACACGTGAACATGGTGTAAAACCAAAGTCACTGCTGTTACTTTGTCATGTAGATGGATACATTATGTCATACAATACAAAAGTCTTTTCACAAACAGAGAGAGAAAGTCACGATCAGCTCAGAGGAAAAAAAAAAAACAGCATTTAGAACAAACATCCAGAACAATTGTTTATCAGCTCAGGGTGGTGGATCTGTGGAACAGCTGCACAGAGGAATTAAAAGTATGAGCAACACTATTTCAACTCAAAAACATTAGTGCGTTAATACATACACGAAGACAGTGCAAATGTATTTTCTTGTTTTGATTACAAAGGTTTTTGTTTCATAAATGACATGCTGACAGGGAACATAAGCTTATGCAAAATAAGCTTGAGCTTCAGCCTACACATTTTCTTTTATGCAGAATGCTGTTATTTAATTTAGAAGAATGTGTGTTTAATATGTATCACCACAAATGTACTTGCATTTATTCGTGAATACCCGTGACCTGAACTAAACCAACTCAATTAATTGAAAACTGGATTGTTTTTGTTATGTTTTTATAGCCAACTTTTAAAAAAAGCTGCTTGGCCAGAAAAACACTTTAAAAACCCACAGGACATGAATGTGGTTTGAATGTAAATGCACTGTGTGAGAAAAGTACTCAAAGTTTCTGTTTACCTGCAACGCTGACCAAAATAAAACCCATATATGAAGAGGTACGGCGTGAAAAAGGGATTCAAACGTGTGGCTCCTTTGTCCTCGTGTGTCTGCACGTGATTGTGAGATGGGTTGCAGGTGTGCATGTTTGAGTGAATGACGTGTGTGAGTGTCGAGGTGGATCCTGGGAGCTGATTGGTCGTGCACAGTAGGTTCCAGAATAAGAGTCCTGATCGCCCCAGCTGCAGCGGACTTCCCTTGAACCACTCACAGTCACACTGCCAGCAGACATTTTGTATACTTGTTTTTAATAAACCTTGAAAATGGTGTGTTTAGAGTGTTGTTGCTGAGAGTTGGGAAGAG
Source organism: Solea solea (assembly GCF_958295425.1). Lineage (NCBI taxonomy): Eukaryota > Metazoa > Chordata > Actinopteri > Pleuronectiformes > Soleidae > Solea > Solea solea. Next base: position 17,423,780 of record NC_081140.1, on the reverse strand, counting down.
GAAGTCTCCACATTTTTCCCTAGGCCTGATAATTACGAAAGGAAAATTAGACAAAATTGTGCAACGGAAATAACTTCATTAAAAGACAACAAGCATTTGCGAGAAGGTATGAGAAAAAGATGTCGGGAGAAGCTGCTTCCATCAGGAAAGAGTTATATTTAATTCTTACCTTTTTTTTCCCACCTGTGTAATGTGCGACTGAACTTTGCCTATCATGATTTAGTGGCGCTTTAGCAGAGTGTGCATGCCAACTTTCCATCTTGCTCCACTGTCACATTTTATCACACGCTACAGTGCAGCAGATAGGGGGACGTGAAAGAAGGGGAAATAAAGTGATTTACTGAATGAAATATAAGCATAGGAAGAAGGAGGTAGGGTAAAAAAGAGAGAATTGATAGTGGGAACTTTAAAATCCTAGTTTCCATAAAGAAAATCTCATGCAAAGGGTCACTTTGTCAAGACAAGGTAATAAAGAAGGAATAAGGTGGACAGAAGAGGAACCAGTCTGGTAATTTGCAAAGCTCAGGGCCACTCCCTGTGAAGCTGCACATGGACAGTATTTGATGAGGCTCTGTGCAGTTGCCTTTGCATTCACAAATAAGCTTATTAGCCATATGACCACCCATGACTGAGTACAACGGGCGTTTGCCTGCAGTGAAAGAAGCTTGAAGCTTTCATATGCTTTTGCTCTGTTTGCCGCTGATTGCAGACAGATTTAAAAATGAAAAACATTTTCCCCTAAGTGAGTTCGTAGTGATTGCACATAATCCAGAGGCTAAATGGATGGCAATTTACAGCTCCATGGAATCCAAACTCAAGTCATATTTCCTTTGTTTGCGGTTGGTATTTGCTGTAAAGTTGCATATTCACACACAACCTTTGTTCCCCACCTTGTTAGTGTATTTTACAAACTAATGGCAGGACTCACAATCTCACAATCTGGTCCACTCGACAATATTAGTCACCGATAGTCTCTGTGTGAACTGCATGCTCACAACTAGCTGTTGATGCATCTGTCACAGCACACACGTACAGACAACCTCAGTTATAGAGCACATTTGCTGTATGTTTCACTTTTATTCCAAGATCACTGACCCTCATTCTGTTGATGTGAGAGTAAAACCCAAACACACCCTGACTATAACCAGTGAATGTATAACCTAAGCAAATGTTAACCCTAAACTTAACCACTTCCTCTGCCATACATAAGGACCAGGTTTTTGTCTCAATGAGGACTACTGGTCCTGACAATCCAATCCAATCCAACGTCATTAAAAAGCACATTAAAGACAACACAGTTGGCCTAAGTGCTGTACACGGACATGACAAATACAAAAGTAAAATCGTTAAAAATAGCAAACGCCCACATCTCACATTGAGTTAAAAGCCAAAGAGAGAAAATGAATTTTAAGAATGAACAATGCGTGGTCGTAACCTTCCTCTTTGTCTTAGCGACAACTAACAATGACTGATCTGCCGACCTGAGAGAGCATGAGGGAGCGTGTGGCTGAAGCAGGTCGGACAGATGCTGTGGGGCAAGACCATGAAGACATTTAAGAATTGTAAAAAAATCAATCCGGACACAAACTGGAAGCTAATGACGTGAGGCTAAAATCGGAGAAATGTGCTCTCGTTTTTTTCTCGACAAGGTGAAAAGGTCAGTAAATATGCCAGAAATGGCCCTAAACACACACGCAATGAAATGTCCAGAGACGGCATTAAACCAAACAGGATGCTACAAGTCAACAATGACAAATGTGCAAAGACACACGTACTGTATGGTGTGTTGATTTGTCTTGAAGGTTTTGGGGTTTTGTCAGAAAGTGCACATGTACGACATTTCTTAACCATTTCACCTTGTGTTAACCTCTGCCCTTCCACTCCCAGAGACTGAGAGAAACATGCTTTACATCAATCAACAGTATATGATACCTTTTAACCTACAGTCCTGACACAAACGATTAAATTGCAGAGCAGTAAATTGAAAACCTTGTTAAATCTGACTTTTCTCAGCTCCAGGTTCACTGGCATTTAAATTGAACAAATTATTTTTGGAGCAGATTCTGCCAAAAGGAGTACATTTTCTTTTTATTCCTTCAGTTTGAGGATTTCTTTTCCCCACTGTGTCTGACTTCTGCAACAGATATTAAGTTACAGAGTTTGTATATGCTTGGCATCACCCCGATCAAGACCATTTGGTCCAATAAAGAATGCAAGAACCAAGCAATGAATAAAATAAGGAGAGATGAAAGAGAAGACACGCAGGTGGACTAAAGCAAAGGAAAGCATGTCGACAAACTAAGAACCCTGGGTAATGAAGGCAGCAGGAATTAAAGTGCCCTCAGCTGGAGGGGAATGAGGAATTCTTATTTTAAAGAAGCCAACTCTTGACTATAATTGGCAGCCAGTGAGCAGTGAAGTGAGTCTATGATGTGATCATTATCCCAAGTGTAGAGGTTTCCTCCTGAGTGAGAGAGCAGGAGACAGGACAATGAGCAGGGATGTGAGAAAAGTAAGGTCAAGAGGGAATTGTTGTTCTTAGATCTGTTTAAAGGTATCAAAGTGTGAAATCACACGTGTCTGGATACAGGGATGGAGACAGAAGGATGCTAATGATCAGACCTAATGGGGGTATAAAAAAAAGAAAAATTCAACACCCAAGAATAATCTGATTCATCCAGGACACCCACTGACACTGGGGGAGCAAAAATTCATCTATGTCAAGAAGAGCTGTGGGGAGCATCTCCTGCCTCTTAGTGGACTTGCCTTAGTGGCAAGAAGAAAAAAATGGAGCTTGTGGTGCGTGTTCCTTTACTGTACCTAACCCAGTGAAGGCAGTGACATGGATAGTGTGATACTGAGCGATGGATGCCTGAGTGCAGATGAAAAGGATGTGCTTTTACAGTGTGCCATGTCCATTTATTAGTTGAGTGGTAGTGGTTTCAACACCACAACAGCGCCAGTGTCTCATTACCACTTGGTGCATTTAGCAGAATTTATCACTGTACAGTGTGAGGCCAAGCCTTTACAATATCATCAAGAGAAATCCAATAGTTCTCCCAATCAGGAAACAGTTGGTGACAATGCAGAGGAAGAACCTCCACAGGAGAACCAAACTGCCTTAATTGACTGGTGGGTTTGAAAATACAGAAATGGGGGGAGAGAGGAGAGGAGGAGAGGAGAGGAAAGGAGAGGAGAGGAGAGGAGGGGGGGGGAGGGTAGGGGAAGTGGGGAAGAGTGAATACAGAACAGGGAACCATTTTTTAACTGTTGTATCTTTCCCAAGTGGCACTACTGTTCGCTGTCACAAAGATCAGATCACAGAGGTTATCTGGTGGATTTCTAAAGCTAGAAACATCTATAACAAATCAAGTTGGAGCCAGAAACCACGATCTCCGTGCTATAATGGAGACACTAAGACATGCAGTTGTGTTAATAAGTTGGCAGGGTTTGTTTCCTGATATTTCCTGATAAATGCGTGTATATTTTTGGATCAGTCCAGGGTGTATACCCCGCCTATCGCCCTGTGTCCACGGAGATTGGCACAGCGCCCCCCCGGGGAGGATAAAGCGGTAGAAACTGGATGGATGGTCGGATGCACGTTTTTGAGCTGTCTCAAATGGCCATCTGGACAAACTGGACAGATCCTGGTCAGACACTGCATCAGAGGGCTGGTAGACCATGAAAAAATCAATAAAGGTTTTCCTCTCTCTGTGTCTGTCATTCAGGGTGTCCATCAGAGTGTGTTGCATGCATGTTCTCAGACCTGAGCACACACCCCCTTGGGCACTGACAGCACAATGGTGCAGAGTGCAGATGCTGAGAAAGTACTGAATATTTTACACTGTGATCAACTGATTTGCTAGTGTTTTCTATGTTACCATCAAAACCATCAAAAAAGAAAATCCATGGTGATCCTTATTCAACTTGATTAATTGCCATCTACTACGGCCTTTGCTCTTCATCACACGTCTGCAAAGCCATAGTCTGTTCTCTGCACATGACCACAGTGCCCTTCTTTAATTAGCGACAAGTGGATCCATTGCTCCAGCTAAATATTTTATTTGGTGGGAAAAGGTCATGGTGGAGCTGTGAAGAATGCTATTTGAGAAAAATGTTTTAAATTTATTCTGGCAATTATCAAAGTCAGGGACTGTGACCATTATTTTGCACCACTCTGTGAGAATAATGAAGAGAAGGGCCTGGGAGCACATACCTCCGTAGATGTGTCAGCAAACAAGAAGCACATGAAAGATGGAGAAATTAAACATGTCGAACAACACGGTCCCACAGAGACATTTTACTCTGCACATTCCACCGGGGGAATGGAAGTGAAGCATGCAAAGCCCAAGTCAAAGGCCACGCATTGCTTTTCACGACAGTGTAATGGCTGCACAGGCTACTTCAGACGTATCTGCTTGCAGTACAAAATTCCTCTTTTCACCCTCAATCTTATTCACTGATTCACAACAGGACGACTTCCCCGCGGCAACATTTCCCTGTGCATTTATAGGATTATTACAGTAATCACAACATCAGTCTGTGATCTGCATTTACATGAGGAGGCTGGACCAGGCGAGACGTCTCCTTAGCAACGTGTAGGTTGATGTTCCAACCTGTCCTCCAACTGAAACGTAACTATGGGTCGTCTTTTCCAACCCCTGAATACGACCTAAAGGTATGTTTTTACTACACTGGTGAAGTATTTTTCAACTCGAATACGCACAGGTGTTACTGAGGTTAGGGCAAAAAAGACAGGGTTAGGCAGTGAAAATTAAAACAAATATTAAAAAGGTGGTATAGTTAGGGAATCGAACCCTTGTCGACCACACTCGGGGCGCAGTGCTCTCACCACTGAGCGGACTGCCAGTGGCGACCTCAGCGAAACTACTAGATACCTGTCATGTATACAACCACTAGGGGCGCTGCTTTTGAAAAACGTAGACATCGTAATTCCTGCATACGACCTATATGTACGTTTCATTGGAGGACAGGTTCTGATGTTCACAAGTGCTGTTTTCCATGAAGCCTATTCACTTCAAAACTGTCATGCCAACTCTCTCTCCTTCACACTCTCCATCCTAAGTTTTGGCTTTCTTTCAATCTATCTCTCCCTTTCTCACTCGGTCTTGTTGTGAAATGACAGCCACTCTCACCTTTATGTAGGAAGTCATCTTTTGTGTGTTTCGCCATTTTTCCCTCCTTTACCATCCTGATCCATGCACTATACGCTGTCTATCTAGTCAACTCACGCATCAGAAGTTTAATATTGCAGCTAACTCATTGTAAAGCGGTGTGTGTGTGTGTGTGTGTGTTGTCATGAGGCTTGGGCATCCTTTTGGATTGGAACGCGGCACAGCTCTGCCGCTGCCTTGTGAATGCTGTGAGGCAGGAGAGGATGAGGAGATGGATTCAAAGAGATAGGGGGAGAAAAGAAAGTGGGAGATAAAAGATGAAGTGGCGGGGGGCCAAGGGAGGAATGAAAAGGCCCATATAGAGGCTGGGGGGGGTGCGGAAATTACATCACATAGGAAAGCTCTGAGGTAACCTGCTGTCAGGGAATACTTCTGAAATTGCTTTGGAGCTATATGCATTAAGTCATAATCAAGTACAATGACACTCCGTGGGGATTTTATACAGTGAGCATATAGTGTCTGCAAACACTGCTGTGAGTATAAAGAAGACTTGGCAGTTTGTGTTTTTGCAGCAGACTTAATGAGTGGATCTGAACAAAACAGATGCTTTTGAAATATTTAGCGCTGCAGTCGTTAAATTGTATTTAGGGTACAGATCAATGCAGCCTCAAAGGCCTACAGGCTGTTTGTGGCATCACCTATCCTTCTGTTGGCCTGCATGTGTATTTGTTACCTCTTTACACCTCCTTTTCTGGTCTAAAAACTAACCTTGTCAGGATCTGTGGTCCTCATGGACACTAAAACCTGGTCCCAGAACCCCATTTATGAGGAAATGGTGAATTGTAGGGCTTGGATTGCTCTTAGGTTAAGGGTGCACTCACACCAGCCCTCATAAATCGAACTAAATCGTTTTGGGTAGGTGTGAATGCGCAACCAAATGCAGGAAGCTTGTTCATTATTTGTCTCCTTTAGTAATTCTTGATGCAACGCCACCTCGGGCGAGGAGGGGAATACGTTATTCAAAATGCTGAATGTTGCAACTCCCAATCGTACCGAGTCGAGTGGTCTATTAGGTGAGAAAAATACCTAAGATTATGATTAGGGATTAACTATACGGTAACAGTTTTTTGGTTTTTTTTCAAGAAAATGATAAAAAAAAAGTAGTATTAGTCGTATTGTTTGCAGCACAAACAGAGAACAGAACTCATTTTGAAATGTTAAGGCCAGTCTCCGTATGTGGAAAAAAAAAAAAGAATCTGCAGCTTCTATCATAGTATCATTTGAGGACATTGAATCTCCGCTCTTCTGTTGGTGTCTACATTCCATAATGACTGTTCATTATGACTTTTCCTCTCATGCTGCCAAAACATGACGTGCTACACAGGTTCTCCCACTAATGAGCACCGGTGTTGGAGAGGTGCTGCCTAAGATTAAAGTTAGACTCAATTAAAATGAATGTTTCTATGGTAGTGATGTACAGTACTTCCTTTGTCCCACTGCAGAGTCAATTTAAAAACATATGACTGTGGAAAGTATTTTGAGGACAGTCATGCAGTTTCAATATGGAGCCATACTTTCTAAATAACAGTTCTAAATAAAACTTTTTTCTTCATTTTAAATTGTTTATACACTATTTTAAAATGCAGTGAATGTGCATTTTTGAAACGTACATACTGTATTTGCAACATAACGTCAGCTACTATTCGAGCAGCTGCATTTACCTGTTCTATGCTTTGCTCATGAGCACCTGGATTGTTGTTGCATGCCCCCCCCCAGATTTCCTCTTGTGCATCAGTGATTTTGAACTCATCCACAGCTTCTCAGCTGCTCAATCTTGGACTCGAACATTAGGGTTTTCAAGCGACCCCCACTGTTCAATCTGCAGAGCTGTTAGCAATCAGACGGGTCTATTGGGATCGCGGTCGACCAGCCTTTACCAGGCTTTACCTGCTTTATCGCCCCCATTCCTGTGTGTATCTGAAAATGGTAGGGCCATAGATCTAAATTCACATTCACCTTCATACTTCTGACAAGAATCTGTCAGTTGACGCGACATAAAAATAGATCAGTCAGAGAACGTGGAAAGGTTTCCAGTCAATTGAACAGATTTCATGAGACCAACTGGTAATTCACTTTGAAATCACGGAATATCAACACACGCGAACACAGTCGTGCAGCTGTGGCTCACGAGGTAAAGCGGATGCCTACCTCGTGTTCCCGGGCAAGTCACTTAAAATAGATCCGGGTGGCAGCTTGTGAATGGGTATGAATAATGTGTGAATGCACGTGCAATTCTGTGAATGACAGAACTCTAGTGTGAAATCCTCCGAGTGCTTATAAAGACGAGGAAAGTCACACAATTAGTAGAAAGTAACTTTTTTTTCATCACAGTATCTGACGACAAGGCCACATTGTATTTATTTTTTTTGTTTTTTTTCAAAGGGTGTGTATCAAGTCTATTGAGACATAACAGTATCTACTCCTTCTTTTTTTTCATTGCTTTGAAATGTATGTTCATTCTCTGGCTTCTCCCAGCAAGGAGAGAAAAGCACCAAGAATAATTAATTATGTGACTAGGGAGACTATTCCGTGTGGTGGCTACAACAAGCTTAAAACAAGAAAAGCTGCCAGATAAGTCTTTTTCCCCGGGAAAATTAATTACAGGAGAACAAATAGTGTCAAGCAGTGTGTGTGTGTGCGTGTCCCTGTATGTGTGTTTAAACTGACCCGAAATAAGCAGAAACCAGATAGACAACTTCTATACCTGCCACTGTAACAGTCCCCTGTTTTTATTATAAGCTCCTATCCGCTCCCTGCATAGATCAGTCACGGTCAGTGAACAGAGACAGACTTATTTGTGCTTGTGGAATGAATCACATGTTTAGAATAAAAGCAAACACAGGAAGTCTCTGTACTGATTTTGCACCTGACAAGATAATAAGTTTATATTCATTCAAAAGCCGCTATCAGCTTTCTATATATTTTATTTGTCCAAAAAAAAAACATCCGCCATAATTATATGTCCCTGCTCTCAGAAGCCACAGTTGGCTCTGTGATAACAAAAAAAGTTTGGCACTCACATTTGTCAAAAGATGGATTTTTGTTATTTTTCTCGTCGTTTAACCTAACAGATAATTACTTACAAAAGGGGGCTCTGCTTTAACGTCATACTCGGTTTTCAGTGAAACAGTAAAACTCATATCTGTGAGTGTCCACAGGTTAATTGGTTTCAGACAGCTGCTGAAAAGCAATTTGTCTTCTCTTATCTTAAGCCCAGCCTCAGTCAAGGTCTGTTGTGATATTAAGTCACACCTTTTCTTTTTTTTCCCCTTTTTTTTTGCTGGTTTCCATAGCTGCACAGCACGGAACTCCATCCAATTCAACCTAGATCGAATTCACTTGGTTAAGTAATTTTTATGGTGTAGCGTAGGTCAAATTCACCAGGGGAAGTAAATTTGATCTACACCGCTGAGAGGTGCAAAAGAAAGGTGCTGTTAAGGGAAAATAAAGTGGGAAGAGTGGGAGAGATGAGTGTCAATGATGCTGCTTGTTGCTCTTTTCTCTGAATCTCTCAGGCTGATATTTCCTTCTCATATTCGTGTCTGTTACAAAGAGTTTTCACTGACGGTGAATCATAATGACCTCAGTGATGACTTTTGTGGTGCTTTGATTGCAATGAAATGTACTAAATGTTTGTCCTTCATTTGCTGAATTGTAATAACTGACTCACTGTGTACAGCTGCACAGAAGGGAGATGTATGTCATGTTTACCTACTATGGAGGCTCTAATTAAACTATTCCAGTCACAGATGACACATGCCATCCCTTCTATGACATTATAATGTCCTACAGTACAATGTTATGTGGTTAGGGTTTGGTTATGGCACAAAATACTCATGGTTTGAGTAGCTATGCTGTCGGGAGGAAACAGTCTGAAAGGCCAGTACAGCATCAGAGTTCTGTTTTCATCAAAAGAATTGTAGCTGATAAGTAGAACCATGGTTTGTGACTTACAGGTGGTAAGAAGACTTGATGGAAGTAACAGCATGAATGGCCAAAAAATAAGCTAAACAAAAACAAACCCCAAGCGCTCTTTTCAAACAAGCTCTGCTTCCTGACAACAGGAAACAACAGTTCAGTTATTCCAGTACATGAAAACAATCGCTTGTTTGACCTGTGAGTGCAAGTGGACCATAGAGAGGGAAGAATAAATAAAAGCAATATAACAAACACTGCAGTGAACCAAAACCAAATTACCAAGTACTATAAACTATATTCTGCAAATGACACTTTCAGTTATATTTGATATCTGCAATAATCGCTTAAATTACTTGAGGGAAAAGTGCCAATGACTTTGAAATAAGGAGGTTTTTTTTATTGGCGACTGTTCTCTCACACGGCTGAGGACCGTGAAGACAGGCACAATTCAAATATGGGCATATCAGCATTAAAGACTACGATTCACAAAATGCTATTCAGGATCTGAAAGGTCACACTTCCTGAGGACTTCATCATGCTCGATAGCAACTGCAATTTCCTTACATTATTACGATTCTTAATTCTATAAAAGCGTGTGAGTCACTTCACGCAGGCGACGCAGCTCACATTAAAAAAAGACAACTTCATTCTCAAACGACAGACAACCACAGAACAGAACAGCTTGTCTCATGTCTGACTCCATGTGATTAAGAGAGTCTTTTGATTGCGGATGGAGCGCTGATTCAACATCACCATCGTTCCACTGACATAAAACTTCCTGCATCTATAACTAACACTTCCTCCTGTTTCCAGGCCTTTGACCCGCATCGAGGCAGATTAGGTCAGCCGTTCCCATTGGTAGTCGACTGCTGCAGGGATGTGAAAGGCTATTTACTGTGTGGTTTGGCTATTGATTGAATGTGTTCATTAGCTGCTGCTCCAAATTATTAGTAAAGTCCCAGACAACGCATGCATTTGGAGTCTGTCAGATGAGCCTGACAAATTAATCAGACGCCAAACTATGGAAATAATTCTTCCTCATGTAGGTAATGATGGAGCATTTTTAAAAGATAAGTCTGAATAAACTTTCTCTTTCCACTGCACCCTGTCTTAATTGATCCCAGAGGATTTGTGGGGAGGAGTTTTGACTTTAGTGCCCGTTTGGTCTTGGGATTTATCGCTGAAATAAGGCTATGCAACCTTCCCTGAGAAGAGCAGCTGTTATTTCTCTCTGCCACTCTATAAATTTATCCTCCACAGACTGAACCTTTTGGCATGAGCGGGTAATGAATAATTTAATTACCTGGGCTTTAATCCACTGCAATAACGATATACAAACCCCTTAAAAACTATCACTGAGGGTGGCTTAACTCTTTGTTTATGTTGAAAGCTGATGATATTGGGATCAAAGATCAAAAGACTTTGAGTTTGAAATTTTCTTTTTGATTTCCCAAGTAATTCCAACTGTCTTCACTCGTGAGACAAAAGGGTACAATTACATATTCAGAGCTATTAATGTTTAAACAGTCAATTTAAAAGGCAGTGGATAAGCAATTAGAAACGAAAAGTACTGGTAAAAATACTGGTTCTTTCTTGGACAAAGGGACACAAATCTCGCATGAATTGTTTTTAATTAAAGGCAAAACTTTTACAAATGAAAGACAAAATGACAAAATAAAATAGGGACCTCATTCACCTGTCCTCATCATTCTTTCACCTGTCCTCATCATTCTTTCACCTGTCCTCATCATTCACCTGTTTTTACTCAGTAACAGATGTGATTTAATAGTGAAGTACAGTATACAGTATGTATGTGAAATTTACAAATTCAAAAAATGACTTTAAAAAGTACACAAAAAAACCTACTTAATTACAGTAACGTGAGCAAATGTAATACACTTTCCACCTCTGCATAATGTGTTTAACGCATCATAAACAGAGCAAAAGCTGAACACTCATCTTCACCTTATATGTCTTTAATGTACAACAAAAACTCTAATCACCGGTAATAGCTTCCCTTGATAGAGGCATTTATCATACATGGTGGAGCTGTCTGTAAATAGTAGAGTCAGGGGTTATCAGGAACAGCTGCCTTGGGTGGTGCACAAAAGTAATAAAGCAGCGGGTCTAGCAATGAGTTAAAAACCCTCCCCTTTTTTCACCTGCAGCATAATCGTCAAACGCAAGCACGCTTCAAACCTCATCGTACGGTGGACTCATACACAGACTCTACATTAGATTCAGTAAAAGCAGATGTTTTCCCTCCCAAGTGCTGTCTCTCATGCCAGATATTAAAGTTTGTTATACATCAAAAATATTGGGATTATTGGGATGTTTCCAGAGCCGATGTCACACGTGTATTCTCAACTCAGGGGAAGCACAATTTTTCAAACATACTACCCCTATTCTAGTAATACAAAGCTAAATGCAAATCAGTGAGGTATTCCTTTACACAGCACTCTGTCCCTGATTACACTCTGACATCACATGTATGTTAACTTGTCTCACATGCTTTATAAATAACTCGGATTGGATTAATGAACCAATTAAGACGCCAGGCTCAGGCTGAGGTAAAGCTGTGTGGAAACGTAAATAACTGTAAACCTTGTAAAAACCTGAAACGTATGAATTTGCTCACATTCTAAACTGTACAATACCATATCAGACCGTGCTTCCTGTTCCACATTTCAGAAAGATTTTTTTTTTCCATGATAATTGCATCTTAGAGGAAAAAAAAACCAAGTTTGAAGTCCTGCCTTCAGGCGCACACAAAGGAAGGTCTATTTGTTTGGCAGGGTCAGCAGTTGAATTAAACGCAGCACTGTTAATGCTGGACCTGAGGGTTGCATTGTCCCAGAAAAAATAAAAATGGATTTCATTTGAAATGCTGTCAGGGTGGGGCCTCAGTTGCTGAAACGGAATACAAAATGTACCTGAGCCTAGATTGAACCGTGAATGTTACTATGACCCAGTGTATGAGTTCTCCTGCCCTGTCAATCACGAGCTAGGGAGCAAAAAAAACATAACCTCCTGAAATGACCTTAAAGTAGCTTGCATGGCGATAATTAACCATTGAACAGTCACTCACCAGTCAGCTCCTCGCACGACACACAATAACTCCACTATTTTGCAGTGTTATGGATTTGTCCGCTCGCTGTGCTCCTTCAGGCGGAAGGCGTAGGATTTGAATACAAAAACGGTCAACATTACCATAGCAATCTGCCTGCAGACGTCTCTCCTAAATCAAGTCAACACAGCACTTCAGAAACAATCATAGAAAAATAAATGATGCAGTGTTAAAGTAACACTTAAAAGTCACTTGAACACCAAGTGTCGTTAAAAACAAATATACTCTGGAAAGTGTAATATTTAACAAATGTATCACTAAAAGAGTTGGAGGCTAAATTTGACTGGTCTATCTATCTATCTATCTATCTATCTATCTATCTATCCATCCATCCATATATCCATCTATCTATCCATCCATCCATATATCCATATATCCATCTATCTATCTATCTATCCATCCATATATATATCCATCTATCTATCTATCTATCTATCTATCTATCTATCTATCTATCTATCTATCTATCTATCTATCTATCCATCTATCATCCATCCATCATACTATCTATCGTAATCCTTTGACAACAAAATAATGTAACATCAACAAAGGAAATGATAATTTGAGCGTTGTATACAGCACTTCACTATAATCAGGTTTGAAACAACATTTTAATAGCCTATAGCAGAATGTCATACACCTTTATCTAATTGATAATGAGTGGAGGATTGATTAAAAGGAAAAAACTCGCCCCTCAGGCACAGTTACAGTACTGTACCTTTCAATTCATCCAGCCTGCAATGTAATGTTCTGCTTTGTGGCACTTTGTGTGTGTGTGTGTGTGTGTGCGTTTGTGTGTGTCAGGCGTGGCTAAACACAGAGCAGTGATTTAGCACTTCTCTGGCAGCCAGGTGTTCATTTTACTAACAATAGTGCGGAGACGTCATTGTGCGACGGGCCAGCTCCATCCTCTCATCACAAATTAGAAAACATGGCCCAGTCACTGCCTCGCTTCCGAGGCTGACTTGTAAATGGTCTTTTTATTTAAGGCACCCCCTTTGTCTTGCTAATCAAAGATGCCTCTTGTTTGAAATGCGGGTGAATGAAATAGAGAATGGGATGATGGATAGGAGAAAGGAGAGGTGAAGGTACACAGTGAAAGGGTTCCTCTTTAATTCACGGATTCAATTTTGATTAGGGGGGGTTTGAACAGCTGGGGTTTTGGATATGTTATCTCCTCCCCCCCAACCCCCCCCCCCCCCCCCAAAACCCCCCAAAGTATCAATCAATCAATTATGATGTGTGCTAACAATGACAAAGCAAAAGCTTGAGTTCAGTGATATTTGTGAACAGATAAAGGAAACATTCAATATAAGGCTCCGGCATAAGACTGAAGCTCCTGAGCAAACAAACTTGTGTTCTATGCGGGGGAGCAGATGTTTGGCAGGGTTTCATTCACATGTATAAAACACTGAGGTTGATAATGTAGCAGGCAACCACAGTCTTCCATATGGTACTTACAGGACTGGTATAGTGCACCTGCTGCTGACTTTGCACTGGATTTAAGGAAACAAATAAACAAAATTAGTTTTGGGAGTTACAAAAGAGAAACACAAGATTATAATAATAGTAAAAAAAAAGGCATGGCAGGTGTAAGGAATATTGCTCTGTACCAATATCACACATCTCAGCAAAATGACAAGAAGACAAGGATATAATCCACTACAAGAGACATGAGGGGAGGAAAGTGAAACACCCAGCAGACTCCTTCAGTTAAGAAGCGGCTTTGATGGATTACAAGAGAGTAAATGAATATTCCTGAGAAGATCCTTCATTCAGTAGTCAGGGGCTGCTATCTATTTTTACCTTTATCTGCTATCCTTTACACCAATGACACCACAGAGGGATCGGACAGCAAACCAAACCTGCAAGAGCAAGGTTGATAGAACGACAACGTGGACACACTCAGGAATAATTACTAAAAGGCCCTGTATACATTGACAAAAGTCCGATTATGCTAAACTCAAAAGTAAAGGTTCTCCAGAGGTGCTTCAAAACGTGTCCGGGTGCACTTTAATATATGGCAAAGACAATAGAGACACTTGAGTGACGTGCCGGCATAAGCACGGTCTTTGAAGGATGTAGGAGTCATGGCAACAGGGTAAACGTCTACTGAAACAACAGTGTGCTAACTAACCAAATTAGATTGTCTGATTCCCTCTGACATCTGTCTGAGCTAGTTTGTGAACAAAGAATAGTTAGTCATAGTATCGTCCTTTTGGGAAATGCATTGTCCTACATAAAAAGGAAAATCCTACTTAAACTCTCATACACGTTATTGATGTTTAATCCTTAGAGATCAGGTGCACCCATGGTCAATTGCCGTGGGAATAATACAAAACTCCTTCTACGGACATCCTGGGGTTGTGTGTTTAAAGGTCACATATTCAGGCTTATATGTGTTGAGTCAAAGTTATGATTCATTTTATATCGCATTTTTAGTAACATTTTGAGTACTTTTTTGCTCAGGTGAAAATGAAAATAAATGTTTCATCAGATTGTCTATAGGTTGTGCTGAGAAAAAGTATATAAGACACTCTATATTGCACCTTCTTACAGCCTCTGTATATACTGTAGGTTTTAATGGAAAAAGCCCTGTTTTCTTAGGGTTAATACAACAACGCATTTCTCTGGCACACAATGTCTGTTTCAAAAAGTGAGTGAAATGATTGCTTGTTTTTTTATCAAGACAGTTTGATCAGAAGATAACAGTGTAGCGTTGACTGCCTTTGGTCTGAGAACCTGGGTTCCAGTTTAATTTATACTAACAGGGAGGTTGTTTGCCATCCAAAAATATCTCCCTCCATCTACTCCCTGTCTCCCTCCAGCTGGAAGTCTATAATCAAGCTGAAACTTGCACATTTTAGAACGGAATTATTAAGGTGTTGGCATTTTTGCTTGGTGAAATCAACAGCCTTGTTCTGTATTTCAGCATGAATGTGCAAAGATTGGTGAGACATCCATAATTAGAAATAATAATAATAAAAAAAAGGTAATCTGAGTCTCCATTTAAAAGGCTCGAGTCATATTCAGCCGCTGAAGGAAATGGAAATTGGATGGGAGGAGAATAACAGACTCTTAGGTACAGCTTGATCTGCTACAATGCTTTGAAAATCCCTACAGAGACATTTGCAGTACAAACAGATTTCCTGGTTAACAAGTATCCTCAAACCAAAAACATAATAATTGCTCACTTTGAAACGTATCAATATGCTGCCATCTATCATAACTATTTAATGCTAAAACAGATAGAAAGAAAGCAGCTCCAGCAAAGTGAGTATTGATCAACGATCAATAAGCTGTCTTTCCGCGTGACTGCAATGTCTGGCACGCAGGTTATAGCGATGATGCGTCAATGCTCGCAGCCACTTTCAAGCATTTTTCTGATCAGCTCAACCTTCCATAGGATCAATACATCTCTACAATTAAATATCTGGATTTATTGCGAGACGTCCCAGTTTTAAAATAAGACGTCCTTCTACCCATCAACCAATTAAACCATGTGTTTTTCCCAGCGTGAGATCTTCAAAGGGACAGAAAAAAGCAGCCTGCTATTTACATTTTCAATTTACATGTCAACATTTGATGGTATAGCATGCTTTACACTAGGGGGAGACAGAGACCCTTCATTGATGGCAGCTTTTCTCAACAGATTAATGATTAAAGATCATATTTTATGATGACAGTATGCAAATGTGATGCAAATCTTCCGAGTTATTCTTGGGCGACAACTCGAGGCGGCATCAAACGAAATGACAACTGGATGGTGGAGGAAACCCTGCGTGTGCAGATTGCTTTGTTTATTGTGATAATGAATCCCTTTCTGTCGGGAGTGATACTTAATTTGATTAGCCGCTTCCATTACAGAGCCAAGAAAATTGTGGTCGTGTTCACATCTTGTCTGAGTTCCTGCTTGATAGGAATTAAAATTCCCCCCAAAGCATCAAGGCAGTTGGGGCCTGATGGTGTAATTGAATTGTAGTTTAGAGAAATGTGGGCCATATTACTGGGTTGCATCCTTGGGGAAGAACTTGTTACAACCGTGTGGGAGAGACAGAGAGACGAGGAGAGGGAGAGAGGTGGCGGCGGCGCCATTGCATCTCAAAGCTATAATGTCGTATTGTTGCAGAGTTTATGGGATGTGTTGCACAATCAATAACCAATTTATGTGAGCTTGATGGATGGATAGAAGGTGCACGTTTTACGTTACCTTTTTTTTTTGCCATTCAGACAATTTACCTGACCCTGTTGGCTTGTGCAGCCATTTCTTTTGTTGTGGAAAAGTCCATCAAGCCTCTTCAATTCCCCTTAGAGGGAAGCATGTTGGACGTCAGGTGGCTTATCTATGTTGTGCATAGTTAGTAATCAAATGCTCTACCTTTCTGTCTCAACTACTGCGCAGTAATGTCTTGACGAGGCAGTCTGCCTTGTAACATGCATGCCTGGGTTGCTATGACAACAGCTGCTGCTATATCTGTCACTGCTGTGGGTCATGCCTAGCTAAAAGAGCAACATACATCACCTCCTCTCTAACTGCCAGTCTTTGTCACATCTTCTCTCCTGCTCCATTTTGCCTTTTACTGTCCAGATTTATCTTGCACAGACTTTCTGGAGCAGCTCTCTCACTGCAGCCTGGTCCACAGCGCTGCGCCACAGCTCTGAGCTTACATCAAATAGACACATTTCAAAAGTCTTCTACTTTGCAGTATAAATGAGGGGCTGGCCAGATGAGAGGTGTTCATTGTGTTTGATTTAGAGCCCACTCCTCTCCTCTCCTTTCCTTTCAAAAGTACCAGATGATGATAAAAATAGGGCAGAAACAGCTAAAGGTCAGGATTCAATTTTTCTTCTGACATCGTGATAAATATCTGAATGTGGGCTCATCTCGCTGCTGTGCAATCACACTGAAATGAGGAGAGCGTCGACATGGACTGCGGAATGCACTGTTTAATAGTTCAAAAAGCAGCTCGCTCACACAGGAAAGGGTCAACTGTGTACGACAAACAACAGCACAATATGACGGAGTCACAATCTGTACACACAATAGAATCTTCTACTATAGAAAATAGGCACGTGTTCACTCTCAATAGCAATGTTACTGTAGAACACCAGCAACTGCGTAGGCCTACTTTTGAATGTACCAAGGCTTAGCCAACGTTGATGTTAGTGCTGCACATGGATCAAAGAGTTGCACAAAAGAGACTATAGGAGAGACTTCTAGATGAATTTAGTTGAAATAGTGTGACTTGACACGGTTTTATGTATATATGCTTTACATTGATGCAAAAAAAGAAAAAGAAATGCACATCCGTACAGTATAAAAGCTATGCATTCAATTTCCTTTCCAAGATATTGGTGAGTACAAATAAAGCTGTGACCCAAAATCTCAGTAAGTAAGTGTAACAAATACACAACGTGACGCATGGCTTTTGCTTGTTTGTTTTCTTTGTCTTTTGATAAACGTGTAAGACACTTCAGAGAAGCCAAAAGAAGCATGACGTTTTTTTCTTTCTTAAACCTGATGATTTTGTGAAAGCATTTGATTCGACGATGAGAGAAAAAGGAGCACTTGGACATTTCTGAGCGGCTCCTCGAAAGACACAGTGGATACACGGGGTGGTCAACTGGCAGGATTCCCACGGCTGGCTGCGAGTAAATATACCTTCACAGAGGCATACATTAGGGGGCAGAATCTGTTCCTGGTTTCCATCACATGACGCTGAAGCTCCATTGTGATTGGTCAGAACCTGTGGAAGAGCAAGAGAACAAACGCACTCTTACTCCAAATGAAATTATTTGTATGCATAACGGCTAGTCTCATATCTATAATCTGACTCACAAAGGATTATAAAAAAAAAATCACGATTCTTACTTCCTGTACATACAAATGGCACATTCTAGACTGCAATTACTATTCTCACTTTGTGGAGCAGTGCTGAGACTGTCTCGCTTGTATTAAATTGTTGAAGTTACACCATTGATCTTGTCTTTCTTGCACATTGTGTAAGTAAAAACTCCCTTTAAGACAAATTAAACTGCATTATACACATTGTTCTTGGCAAATTCTCAATAGGAAGAGAGATTATCTACTACATGGATAGTGAGAACAACTGGAAAATGGCAGGAATGAAAGCCCCCTGAAAGGAAGGGGCAAGAGGAGAGTGAGATGGGGTTGGTGAAGCAACAAGACCAGAAGGACAGAGCTGAAAAATCTATGACCACTAAAGGTACAAACGATGAGTTGAAAGAGAGGGAGATGGATTCACAGGCTGGGATCAGCATCACATGTAAAATACCGTGTCACTGAAAACCACTTTTAGTCGGTAACAGGAGCAGCTGCATTGTCTTTCTGCTCAGAGGGAATGGCTAGGTAGTCTGTCCTGCAGGCAAATTGGTAGAAAAAAGAGAGAGGAGCATCTATGAAGTGATTTTAGGGTCTGCAATAACGTCAGTGGAGCTGCAACGAGTCTGTGCAGAAGAAGCAAATGTCTTTATGGAGAAAGGAGCTTTTGGACACAGTCAGCGAGTTTCAAAGCCGGCCTCATTTCCATATCTTTGACAAATCATCAAATAGCTGCTACACTTCATCTTTGCCCACAGTAACACAACTTATACCTAATGTATCACAAAATGTTTTAAATGTGGTGCATATTCGTGGAGTCCAGGGAGCCGAGACGCCAACGACGAAACAGCCTCTTTGAGTGGGTGAAGCTTCTCACTAATGTGTTGTCAAAGAGGTCAATAATGACCGCGCGGCCATAAGCCATTAAATCTTTCAGTCGCGGAAACGGGTGAAGCTTACAACGTTGTACACACTCAATGATTTAACGCTCAACTCTGTGGTTTGCATTTATACTGCATACTTTTAAACAGCAGGAGGATGATCGAATGTTTGCTTTCAAAATGAGGAAAAATCCTTATTTTCACTCCCAAATAATAGTTTGTTGTGGAGCTTTTTGCTCCCTCAGTACACAACATTAGAAACAGAAACATCTTACTGACGAATTACAGGACATCTTTAGATTATTCTGTCACCCTATATTGTGTGCAACCTACTGTATCATTTCAGTTCTGAATGCTGAAGTATTACAAATGCCTCATAGGGCCGCTACAGGAGGACTTGGAAGGATTAATTGTCTACAAAACCATAATAACCTGACCAGCACATATGCAGTGTGTTATCTGTGATAGTTCTGCTCGGGACATAAATTGCATGTTCAAAAAAAACGCCATCCTGGATCAGCATCGGCAACTCCGGGGAGGTCCGGAGGGAGCTGACTGTACAGGTGCATTTGGGGTCTTTGTCAGCACCAGCGAGGTGACGCAAAGCGTCTTGTTTCTAATGGAGCAGCAAATCCACAACACATGTAAGAAGGTTGCTTAGAAAAAAAAAAAAATAGTCAGCAGTGTTTAGAATTATTCCTGCCTGTCAGCAGAGTATTATTACAATTGGGCTATAAACTGATAAAGTGGAGACTCAATTACCTCTCTGTCTGTCTGACTCTTTGAATTTGCCCCCAGCTCTCGATCACACTCTCACCAAAAATGTTTCTGACACTTTATATTGCTATTATATTTGTACATTCAAGCATACACAAGAAACACTTTCAGTTACACACAGTCAGGCAGGTGTTCTTTTAAGGACTGGAATTGACTGCCCAAACAAAGCATAATCCCAAACCATAGCACAATTATAATCTTAGTCTGCCTCATTAGGACCAGGTTTCGGTCCCAATGAGGACTAGAAGGTCAGAAAAGGTCTTAAAGAGAAAACAAATACACACACAAACAGGCTCACACAACTATCCCTTTAAAGTATAACTAAACCACCTCATCTGCAGCTAACTCCGCCCAGTGTCTGATTTTTGAAAAAAGTCCAAGAAGTGGGCTGAGACCTGAGTGAAGTTGGGAGAAGACAGTGGAGCAGTGAGGGGGCATGGTCTGACAGTGAAATCTGACAGTCGTCTAACTAGGTGTTCCATGCTGTGGAGAGAGACAGGAGACAGAGCAACAGCTCCTGCATTTAAAAAAAATAAAATAAAAAATGGGTAGGAGTCTGGGACAGTGAGCCTCGCACTGATTAGACAGGAGAGTGGAAAAAAAAAACTGTGTTGTGAGCATGGACTGAAATAGCCAATGGCCAAATTTTAACGCAGGGGCTGGTGAGTGGATTCATTAAAACATGTATAATTTCAATATTTTACACTTAACTGTGAAGACTAGGTCAACTCATACCATTACTAGATATGCAAATACACTGGTTTTCACCTGAAAAGGTGGTATAGTTACACTTTAAGGACTCTCGTTGTAAACAGCTTTACCAAAACCTTATCCCTAACCTTAACTTTTACTAGCTAATGCCTGACCTTAAACCTTAACCTTATAACAACTCAAATTTTAGCCCTAAACTCAATCAGTTCCGTCTCCATGGAAGGCGAGGTCACAGGACAAAGTACACAAACACACATTCTTCGCAGTGTTTTAGAGAAACAATAAAGTTTGTTCAGATATGAATCTGGATGTGCTTACAACAGGTTTGTTTTCTGAACACAATGTTTCAATTAACCCTTTGTTGTCACTCTCACCCCGACTCGCACTTATCTGGGATTGAATCAGTATGTCAGTATGCTTGTATACTTACGCGGTGTCCTGAGTCTGCTCATCAGACTTGGAGATCTTCCTGTAGCAGTAGACCATTTCTACCAGCAACCAGAAGGTCAAGAACACCAGCAGCACATACATCATGATCTCAGAGTAGAGTGCCGTGGCGTCTCGACTGGCTGTGGAGCAAAAACAGCAAGGGACATGTATTATTCAGTGTGCGTTCTTCCTCTTAACGCTCTTTAATGTTGTTGACTAGAGCAGGGGAGAATTATGTATTCATGGGTTTATGTTTGTGTATGCTAAGCTTGTTCATCTATGTGCAACAATTCTATCCACAATCCCCCCAGTTGTAACAGAGAAAACAATGTTTCTATTACATTTTTTACTGAATAAAAAGTCTAACTCAGTTTTTAACTATGCAGCTGAAGTTAAAATAACGCCATGTTTTCTGATGAGCCCCCAGTTTCGTAGATGCACCTAAAAAAAACACGATGCATAAACTGTTTTGCATACAGAGTATTATGACCATTGTGTTGTAACAAAAGTTGAGCCTAGTAAGTGAAAGGTACCGTGTGGAGTTTCTCGTAAACAAACAAACAAAGGTTATGTTTACAGTCAGTGTTACTTTCCAGAATACACTGGACTGCATATGTATCCACTGACAAAGATTTGGACGCATTAGAAGCAACATTTGCACCATCCGTCTGTGTCCAATGTTTGTGCAGAGTTGATAGTCTTTACTTTTGCTGCTGCTCTGGTACATTTACTGTGTTGCTGTGCTAATGCAAATACAACAATAAATCAATCAATAAACAAACAATAGTATGTTAACTGCAACTCCATGCTCTTGTACACATGTTTATTCTTCTATGTTAAAAAAAAAATAATAAATCATAGCTCTACGGTGCTACTTACAGTCAAAATTCCACAATGTACCTTTAATTATGAGGTAGTATACGGATATGCAAGGTAACAGTGGTTCTCAGGGAAAAGTTTTTGAATTCAGGTTATGGTAAATTACGTTTGTGGTGTAGATACATGTGTGAGGTGAGGGGTCATTTCACACAAAAGAGAAACGTGTTTTTGCATGAACAGGAGACTGTGGATTGTCGGGAGAGTCGTAGTAGTTGTTGATATCAGGGAACAAAAACAATTTTAAGATAGCAATTTCCTATTCATGAGCCACTGTGAACCGCTGTACCGCTGAGTGTGTACCAAATTCCAGAGAGCCAGCTGACCAGACACATGACAGCTTTTTGATTCTGCAGTCTCTACAAATAGAGCCTGTTAGTGTAATATAATCGCTAAGGTGGGAAAGGAAAGATGTTTTGTCTTGGCCAAATCCATTTCACTACTATAGGCAACATTACCGTAACATGATTCCCAAGCTATAATGTACAACATACTGGCTCTAGTAGGCTTTGTGAAATTTGATACCACCGTTGTATGAAATGTGAAGTAGAGGCTTTCAAATATGCAATACAAAAAAAAAAATCAAACAGTATATATATTTTTTTTTTTATAAAGTTGTACGTGGAAGGAAAATCACATCTAAAATAGCACATCTTTCGTTCAATACCAAACAAACCCTTGGATATAACAAGCCTAACTTGATATGCCTCTGATGGTGAACTAAATACCATGTGCAAGCAGATGTTAAGTTAAAGAAATGGGTTGTTGTCGACTTGTTCCAAATATACATGTTGTATATTCGACTGAGGTGAAAATGATACATTCAGCAAGCCAAGCATTCAGGAAGCAGAATACATTACCCCGTTTAATAGATAGCAAAGTAGCTGGTTTGAATTTACCCCTTCACTGACAACAGAAGAAGCTTTGATGGGCAATAAGGCAGACAAAACAAAACACACAATTATTCCCTCTTCATCGCGGTCACAAAGAGAGAGAGAGAGGAGAAGGAAAGTGTTCTTGTTAGTGGCAGACTGCCGTCACACAGATGCATCACTTGGAGAAAACTGTGAGTCAGAAATATATAATAAAATGCAAAATCCACTTAAGGCGTCCTAATGCTTTACGCCACATCACAGGAGAGGCATGTACAGCATGAGGGCAACAGAAGGTACACAGGAGTCAACAGTGTACAGACTAGTGCTACCATACAGGACTGTAATTTTGGCTGTGTCTATCTTTCCAGTCTATACTAAGTGCAGCTGTACCATAATTATCACCATCTTTAACGTAGTAGCTGGGCCACTCTGTGATAAAATATGCAATTAAACCATGAAATGAGCACTTACATCATCCTAAACCTGAACAACAAACACGCTAATGCTGGATAAATGCAGGATTTGTGATACCACTTCACCACCAAATTAGCTTTTTACTTTTACTGAGGCCAAATATAAATGGCACATGTGAAGATTCAAAAAAGTTTTAACACCGACATTAAACTTCTTTGTGATACAATAAATCATGTCACTTGAGAAAACAGATTTGAAAACAGCTTTAGTCTTGAGACTAAAGGCTATTTTTAGTAGCCCCATGCATGGCACCGGTCCAGACGCACAGGAATATTTCTGCTAAACTGATTTATGTCATCACAGTCACTGTGTTTGGCTACAGATAGACACACAATAAAGCAGGATAAGAGAGGGGGAAAAGTGGAAAACAGTTAGTCACACCTTTCTCTTTCACCTTCAGCGTGATGTTCTGCACGACGACCACGGAGGGCGTGAAGAACTTAAACTCAAACTCGCGGTACACTTGGCATTCATAGACACCACTGTCATTTAAGGTCACGTTACGGATTTGAATGGAGACATCTTGCAAATCCTTACTCCCATTCCAGGTCAGACGGTCCTTAAATGGTCCGTCTAGCTTTACTGGTGTGTTATTTTCATACAAGAATATCTGAGGAAAGAGGAAAAGCAAGCAAAATGTGTATGAATTATTATAAACACAGTATAATATACAAACACATCATTTAATGTAAAAGCCACTCACAGGAGTTTTGGGGACGTCCCTGTCATTATTTGGCATGTAAAACCAATCCACCCTCGTCTTTACTTTGACCTCCTCCCTCCTCAAACAGGAGATGCAGGTCAACAGCATGGGTCTGCCCACGACTGCTTTGCTCTCCGATGGGGCATTGACACATACTGGCCGGCTCAGGTGGACTAGAGGAGCAAGGAAATGTAGCGCATAATTAGCTCAAGCAAAATGTTCAAGTTGAAATACCTCAATTTGTTCCTTCAAATAGATGTTTGTCCAGAACACCTGCCGAACATTGCAAGAGTAGATTACTAGATACAGAATGAGGTTTGTCTAAAGCAGGGGTCACCAACCTTTTTGAGACCGAGAGCTACCTGAAGGGTAGAGAATAATATGGAGGGCTACCATATTAACATTTTATGCAATTTACCATTGAAATTATGAATATTATGCATTTAATTGCATACACATTAAATCCAGTGCTTACTCCTAATGATTATCACAGTTTTTATAAATAATATCAGGACATTTTACTCAGTGATCATTTGGATACATGCAAGTGAGGTGAAGTGAAATGAACCCACGGGCACCTCGCTGGCTGCTCGCGGGCTACCAAGTGCCCGCGGGCACCACGTTGGTGACCACTGGTCTAAAGCTTATATTAGTCTCTGTTTAAGGTTAGTGTGGATCATTTTGGGTCTCAAAAGTAGTCTGTCTGAAAACTAATCACAAAGCAGCATGCCACTTTCACAAATGTGAAAACTTGGCTCTTAAGCAAATTGGTATTCTAATCAGAGTTGATCAGTAACTCCATTCTCATAATGGGGCAGCAGCTTTCCTTTCTGTGTTTTCCAGAGAAGTCGTCCATCCCTCTTCTACTGCTTCACCCTCCACATGAGGGGGCGCTGTGCCAATCTCAGCTGACATAGGTGATGATGATGTAGCTTAAATTCATATCTACATGCATGTGTTTAACTGTGTGCAGGTGCATGATCGCTGACAGCAGTGTCAGTCTTTATTTCAGCACTGACAACATAAACCCACACTACTGGGACACACTTTTTATACGGAGTAATAAATATGTCCCAGTATTACTTATCGAAGCCATCAGCTCCTGCACTCTGTACATTAAATAAAATACTGAACCAGATGCAAAGTCGGTGTTTAAAAAAAAAAAAAGGGGGATAAACTGAATTATACAGCTTAGTGAGCACTCAAGAGACTTTGAGTCACAATACTGATAACAAATCTAAAATCATCCAGGCAAGTAAGCACTAATGATGGCCTACGCCCATTAGTATCAACGAGCAGTGTGTGGGATACATGGGAGGGAGAGGCGGTGCAGAAAGTGTAGTGGATAAGTGTGGGAGGAGGAGAACAGCAAGGTATTGTGGGAAAGCAGGAAGGGTGGTGGGTGGATTGATTGATTGAAATATACTGTAAATGCATTACATGACAGAATGATAAGAGGAAGGACAGAGGAGGGGATTATAAACACAAGGATTGATTTCTTGGAAGTGGGGCAGAAACTAGCCATGCGCATGGACGTCTTTGTGTGATTGTTGTAAAGCTGGGTCCACAGCTCTTATATAATAAGCCACAGTGGCCCAAGGCAGATGGTGACAGCATCAGTTCCACCCCATTTTCCTTTTTTTATTAACTCCTTTACAGGCCACTCATACAGAAGAGGAAGATGACAGAGAAACAGGGAGGCAGAGAGAGACAGCCAGGGGAGTAAACAAGATTAAGGTTAATCAAAGAGACAAAAAAACACTTAACTTCTGTCTAGCTATTTCACTTAAATGCTGACAAAGTTACTACAAGTAAGAGTCTAGGGTCAGAGGATGTAGCATCATGTATAGATTGTAAAGTCCACAGCAGGAAATAGTCATTTGTGAATTTGGGCTAGACAAACAAAAACAACCTGATTTGATTTTGACTTGACAACACTGAGTGATGCAGAGATAAGTGGTATCTCACTGTCCTTAAACTTACCAGTTGGAAGATTCACTACCTATAAACAAGATATATGATTATTTATCTGTGCTTGTAGGGTCGGTCTTAAAGAGTTTAAAAATAGTGAATTTTGACAATTAACACAATACGTTATCATAGTTTAAGAGCTTTGTTTGCAAGTTAATGTCGAAGAAAACACTTCATTATGGTTTTAAACCTCTTAACAGATATTTGAGGCAAAAGGCATCATAACAATATACGTTTGGTCTCAAAGTTTTTGCACAGAGCATTAACATAATATATCAAAGCTTTTTATGAAAATTATATTATGTGGTATATACTGTTGGTGAATTGCCCAGTGGTAGTAGTAGTAGTGTAGGCCTCGTAACAGTGACATAAAGCATGCAACATTCACACTCAAACTACTAAAACACATCATACTTACCAACAAAAAGCAATAGTGCCAGACTGTGCAGGTGGACTCTGCTTTGAGTTACCATATTAAGGCTTCTGTGCAGCTGCTAGTGGACAGTGTTCTCCTGCTGCCTTTCAGTGAAAACTTGAAGTTTTCCTACCAGGAGGCCGCGCTTGAGACCGCTAACAACTTCAGGACCACGGACAGAGGCAGAGGAGCGCGCAGGTAACTTTCCTCCTCCTCGTTAGAGAAAAATCAAACACAGCTGTGTGCGGTACACTTTCAAACTACAAAATGGACACACAGTGAAATGGTTGTAGCTGCTTTGCAAAACATCAGATTCCAGGCGTCCACGAACCCGCTAGCTCGCAAGTCGTCATCGAGCAGGAAATAATCAACTTCATTTTTGCCTCCGCTCGGTGAAATAAACAAGTTGGTGATGTGTGGCAGGCGGGCGGGCAGGCAGGGAGGCAGCCACCGCGGTGATGCAACACTTCCCTCACCCACAAACGCTGTCAATTAGTTCAGGTTCAGCCAGAAACCACAACAGAGAGAGAGGTGGAGAGAGTGGAAGGAGGAGGCGAAGAGGAGGAACCTGTGGATTCACACAAGCCGAGTCACTCACTTACTGAAGCGAAAGCTGGAGTCCTGATCACACTTTAAAAGCAAAAAACAACAACGCGAATACTCCCCCTTACGTCCCCGCTCAAAGAATAGCACTATTGATTCTCTGAAGTCTGTTTCGCGCATTAAGGATGACTGATGACATCCTGCAGCCGCGGGTCCCTGCCTTTGTTTTTCCAGCCGTCACAGGAGCAGAGCGTTGATACGCATGCGTGGGTCACTCCCTCCCTCCGACGCTGCAATGTGCACGACACACGTTATTGTCATTCTGGTAGGCCAGTAGTGACTAACTCATGTCATACATATATGATATGATTTAGCCTGTCTGCACGTGCTGTGCTTCAGACTGCAGGGGCTGATGAGCCAAGCATTTTTTAATCACATGTACAGATTCAAAGGGACAGTGTACACTGAACAACATTTCAATTTAAGCCTAAAATGTGTTTGATGTCATAGTTTTCTTGCTTGCTTGGGGCCGGCTCGTAAATATAATATTATATATATATATAATAATAATAATAATATGTGAGAAAAGATCATAGCGTCCATAAAGAGGTTAGCTGCCTCTGTTGTTAAATAGGGTCTTATTTAAGACAATGCTACTAGGAATAACTATGAGACAACATAACTCTTTCTGGGGATAGGTCATTTGTCACACATCAACAGTGCCTGTATAATTTCTACTTCAACTGCCCCCCCCCCCCCCCCACACACACACAGGATATTGTGGAGGATATTGCGAGTATTGGAACAGAAGAATAACCCTTCATTTCCAGTGAAGCCGGGAAGCTTTCTCAAGTATGTCATTTGTTCCATTAGAGAACATCTTAGTGCTTCCATCAACAAACCAAATGGTATTTTGTGATGTGATGGCTGCAACACAGCTACTTGAAACTACTTGCTACTTGTTTGCAGGAGTGAAAAGGTGACACAAGTAATGCTGTTCTGAAAGACTGCACAGTTAGCAGGTTAACAGGTAACAGGTAAGGCTATGAAGATTGGGTATAAAAGGAGCATCCACCAAAGATTTAGTCTTGGCAGTTACCATTTTGTACTAAACGTCATAAACAATGTCTCTTAGTGCAAGATTTCAAAGCAGTTTATGTCTTTCACCGTCTCAGACCGCATACAATTGGGATTCGGAGAGTGTGTGGGGGGGCGCGTCCTCAGTGCTTAAAGATCAAGGGTGGAGTGATAACATCATGCTACCATGATAAACATACCTCACATAAGCTTGGAAGAACTCTTCACCGAACACAATCTGCAAGAAATGCAAACCGAACTACACAAAGAGGAAGCCATACATCAATTTCAGCAGAACCATTGACAAGTTCTCTGGGCCTGAACTCAGAAAGTGGAAACAAGTTCTGCAGTCAATTTCAAGCTTGTTTTGGGGAAAAAGGGATTTTGGACTCCAAAATCAAAAACACACATCCAAACTGTTGTCAATGAAAGGTGCAAAAAAACCAGCATCTGTGATGGTACTGTATATGATGCAGAGGCCTATACTGGACTTTTGGAGAGACATATGCTCCCATCACGAAAATACTGCAACAGAAACGCCATCTGTTTCAGCAGGACAATTCTGCGAGTGACAACAGTGTGGCTTTCTAGAATCGACTGTCTTCTACTGAAGATATATGGCACGTTACAAAGACGAGAATCAAACAACTATGGACTGTGGAGCAGCTCAAGTCTTTACAACAAAAATGGAAAAACATGCTACATTGTGCTAACGCTAAACCCGAGCAAATGACAGATTTAAGTTTTTATTGCATTTTTAAAAAGTCTTTCCGTAAATGTGGTCTGTATGTCCTTGTATATGCAGACGGACACGAGGATGCATCTGGTTTCAAATATGAATGTTCAGCACATATATGGGTTCATCTGTATTGTTGGCTTAAGAAACTGTGCAGTACACAACTAACTAAGCGAATGATTTTCCATACTGTGGAGATCAGTCTTACAGCAAACGGCCCTGAACCTTCTGTGATGTCCGTGCATGCCGCACCTCAGTAATAAGTGCTTCTCTTTTCCCCACATTTCTCCAATTGTTTAGGGGCTAAACAATGCTAAATGCAGTAGAACACACGTTTTACTTCGCTGAAGATTGCTCATTGATTGAGGCAGCAAAACACTGCAAACCTCTTTGCTGTTCATCACACCAGCACAGCCTGTGCCAATGAGGACTGCAGTGCCTGCCACAGTGTAATTACATCAGATTTGAGTCTGTTGTGAAGGCAGAGAGGTGCGATAAGGACACAATAAAATGGGCAACCAGCTGAATCCATAGGGAATATTTTTTCCTTTCCTGTTTCATGACTTGAAGTACTTCCAGTATATCTAATAGACTTACACTGACAAGTCTTACAATGCCTTTTTGGGGAATGGAAAATCTATTAACTTTTCTTTTCTCTACTTTCTTTCTGTATGAATGGGCTGTGCTTTTTCTTCTTCTTCTTCTTCACAAAGACAGTCTTTTACACATTACTGATCTTCTATTAACTAACTAAGCCTATAATTAATCTTATTTACAGAATGAATCAGTCAAATTTTAATGCTATGGATCGTCAGCACATTTGCACAGAATATCTAAATATTTGTCAGTATTATCATAGATCTAGAATAACCAAGAGATCTTCATGTTTCAGTTTGCACTTCATAAAATATTAACTCTCCATATGTTTCTGTTAACTCTGGAAGAATTGAAGATTAAAAAAGGATTTCCCTCATAAAAAATGTATTTTATAATTTAAAATAAGGAAACCAGGAGTCATGGTTGGAGACCAACTGTAAAAAAAAAAAAAGAAAATTGTTCCAGCTGCATATTTGTAAAGAAATCATACAGGAGACAGCAGAGCAGCCGAGTATATTCCAGTGGTGTTGTCAGCATCATCAGCAGGCTGGCATCCTGAGAGCATGAGGCTAAATATGGCAGGCTTGGTTGAACCACATCCTGGAGATAAGGAAACCATAGCAACAGTAATGCAGCACCATGGTGACAACACAGGAGGTCTACTCAACTACAACCCACATACTCAGGAAGGAAGCGTCAAACCAGGCTCTTTATTATCACAGGTATGCAGCGTGTTTTACTCATAAATAAAGAACAATAAATAATGTGTTGAAATAAGTGGCATTTAAGTGTTGCTCTGTGTTCAGGTCCAAGGGCTTTCTACATGGGCAGCAAGTGAATGTGATACAATAAAACAGTGCAATTTTCTGCGACTGACTTGAATATGTTTGGTCACGTGTGTTGTGAGAGGGCCCTCGAGGATGTACCGCAATGAGCAGATGTTAAAGGATTTGTAAGATTATATCATGTTCAAAGCAGCCATGGAACAAACATGATGGAAATTGAGATGTAAATCTCCCATCCTGGTTGCTATAAAAACCTTGTAATGCTACACTTTGAAGAATATAAGCAGTATTTCAGCCATCTCTCTAAACATCTACCATCTCATTGACATATGGTCGACTATACTCATCTCATTTATTTATACACTCAGTCACAGAAAATGGTCCTCGCACTTTACTGTATAAGTGGATGGGTGCTCACCCTTGATCCAACTGTGGGTGGATTTTTAAAATCAGATGTCTTAAAACTGAAAACGCTTTGTATTTTTCAATCGCTGAATAAATGACAAAATATTGCACATTTCATAACACAATGTGGCTTGTTAGTCGGAATCGCTGTGGTTTGCATGTATTCGATTGTTAATTTTAATTTTGACAATAACAAACAATAATCAAACAAACAAGTGGTCTCACCCACACAAGGTCATGTGTGCAAATATGCACAAACCACTGGCTGTGCATAAAAATGGAAGGCTATGTGCAACTTTATATCATGGTTTAAGACACAGACATACTAAAAAAAAAAACCTCACGCAAAGACAGGGTTAAGAATAACTAAAGCAAGCATAGCACTGCTGTAACACAATAAAGAACCAGCCAGACGTGTATACAGACAACACAATAGCATCTTAACAAAGTCATATGATATCATGTCCCACTATCAGGCACAAACACAGAGGCCAGATCAGTGGCATGTTGCAGCTAATCTAAGGCATGCACAGACACACACACAGAGCCACAGGGCAAAGCCAGATTCAACCCGGGGCACTTGGCACCAACCTCTTAGCTAACACTGATAGTAAGGAAAGACTTGTTCCATCTGACCTTTTGATTTAGCTCACAGCCCCCGCTAGTAATACTCCCTTTCTATTATAAGACACAAAGCTCTGGCATCAAATCAGAAAAATCTTACAGTAGGAAAGCAGCAGACACATGGCATCGACTTCTGTTCTGGAGCAGATTAGGCAGGCTCACGTTTTTAGTCTCACCTAATACGTCTGCTAGTAATAGAGGAATCTCAATTGATTAAAACAGATTAAAATGGAAAGGTAGAGGGCTTACATGTGAAAAAGAGAGAGTATTATTAAGTGTACTATTAAATATTCATGAAGACGTTTGCGTCACCTTTACACTAGGGAGATGTTGTGAGCAGGAGGCAACACAGAAGCAAAAGCATCACCTTGTGTTCAGTCAGCTGAAGTTTATTGTTTTAATTAGAATATGGTAATGAACGCAGCCTGGCATTGGGGCCAGAATTAACTCCTGACTGAGAAACTATTTGGACAAGATGACAGACTGTCACACCACTGCTTATTGCCAGAAATCATTTCTGTCCACAATCACAGGTAATTGAAAAAAAAAGAGAGAAAGTAATGTTTGAAGTGTTGTGTGCACAAATAACCTATACCTATTTTAGGCAGAGAATAGAATATAAAAATATTGGACTGATTCTTTTAGCATGTATCCATATTCAGATCTAGTTTTTCAATATATTGTCAGTATCTGTCGTATTGTCAATTGTAATCTGACTGTTGAGCTCCTCTTTTTCTGCAACATTAGTATGGAGGTGACCTGGGCTCTCTAGCATCTGGCAGTCCAGTGATGTTTCAGGGTTGTTAATCAGGCCGAAACCACTCTGATGGTCTGAAATATGACTCTCCAGTTGAGAGGCACCAAGTCCTTCACTTTGACTTTGGCTAGCTAGAACACTATCCGCCTGCTGGCCGTCAGTGGAACTATGACCACTTTTGTCAGGAGAATACTCTCTACCTGTTGAGATGTGCCACTTGCTTACAGCCTCTTGTCCCGTCATAGACTCGCTGCCATTCTGCGGACGCTGTCTGATCTGTCTCAATGTGGTTTGGAGCTCATTGAGGCGTTGTGATAGATACTGCCTCTTCAGTTCCAGCAGGATTGTTCCATTACGACTCAGGCTTGGCATGCCTTTTGGTGTTGCCCTCTGTGAGTGAAGTGATTAAAGATGTAAAAGAATTAAATTGAACAGACTCACACAGTGATTAAAATATGCAAAGGCAGGGAAACTTATTCACACATTCTCGCTGAAGTCAAGGCCGAAAAGCAGTCAAGGAAGGGCAGATATTTGAATGTATAAAAAGGCTAATGAGTAGTCAGAAAGTAAAAAGAAAAAACTCAGCATGTTGGATTTTGTACCTAAAATAGCAGAGAAAATGTCAAAGCCCTTCACAAAACACTTAGCAACACAGATCAATTATCTTGATTATGCAACATGTATTATTTTAGCTAATTACCGCAGAATGTTTCCCAGGACTCATTTCTCTCTCCCTTTTCCATCTGTTCATTTCAGCTGTTTTCTGTAGTTGCATGCTCAGCTGCAAAAAACACTCATTCAAGCGGTCAATTTCTTCCTCTATACAGGATATCTGGAAGATAGGAAATGTTGTACTAAATGTCATGTTCAGAGGACAGTGACTTCTCCTTTTAAATGAACACAGTTTGGTTTGTAATACATGAATAAAATACCTGTGTTGGCGTTCCTCTTGGTGGTAAACCTGTAGAAAACAAACATTTGAGTGCTTTAGACATTTTTGCAAGGTTGCCACGGGGTTCATGAAAGCTACACAAATAAAAAATGTTCTCTGTGCTCATTGGTATGCAGTCATTAAAGTCACAAACTGTGTGTACAATATTGACCCACTTTCTTGGAAGGAAAAAGTTCTTTATAGAGGCAAAGAGGGTGAAAATCAACACTTTTCTGCAAGACTTCTGATAATATAGATCTGTGCCTGAAGATAAATGGAAAAACAACTTCATTTGTTGATTAGTTTCTATGGGTGTATTGTTGTAAATGATTTCACAAAATAGCTTGCCATTTTGGAACGATGGCTTTGTGATTGTAGTTTAAGAGGTTTGCACACATCCCCACATTGGAAAATAATGTGTTTCACAGGTTTTTTTTATGATTAAGGGCTAAATCTTTATGCAGCTGACACATGGTTATGATTCTTCATACACGGACCATTAATGGTATAATCATGATACATTTTAGTGGTGATCATTTTTCCTTTCCCATTCATATTTCCAGAGATACTGCAGTTTTTATATAGCAGTTGATTTTGTACATTGTGTTACACACTGCTTACTTGACTTTTGCAAACGTCTTACCTGTGTATGTATCTTCAGCTGAACTCCTTTGAACGGAGATGAGCTGCTGTAGCTTAAAATATTTGTACTTCTCAAGTCTAAATTGGAGAATAAGCAGAAATGTTATTGATTTGCATGATTTTTCCTCAAGGGCAAAACAGTACATGGCTGTGTGGTTCATGTTTGTCACCAACCTGCTTGCTAACAGGTGCTCAGTGAAATGTGGCTCAGTGGGAACTCTGATGCTGAGAAATTCTTTAACCAAGGTACTGTGCTGACAATCCATAGCATTAAAATTTGACTGAAAAAAAAAATTGGTTCGGAGGATTATCCACTCCCACCTGTGCAGACATCAGAATGCTGTGTGAGGTTTCTACCACTTACCTCTTCTGTGCTCCATTTAAAAGATAAGTTGAACAGATAAAGGCTAAGAGCTGAAACTGCTTCGTGAAGTGCTTGTATAAAGATGTGGGGTTTGGATTCTGGGGGAAAAAAAAAAAACACATAGTTTTGGAGATTATTGCCAGGGCTATGACTGTGTACAGTACATGGTTGTTGTGAGAAAAAAATAACTATTTAATTTTCAACTGCTGTTGACCACTGACCAATTACCTGACACTATGTGAGCCATGGCCTGAAGGATGATGGCAATAAAATGTCCCACATGCTGAAGCTTTGCCTCTGACAGATACAGGATTTGATTGGTCTCATCAAAATAAAAATCCCCGGAGCAGTGAGCCAGCATAGCCTCATTACAGGAGGATGAAGATACAGGGACTGACTTTGCCAGTAGCAAAAGCACAGGAGGGAACAGAGGGCAGTTTTCAAGTAACTGCATCACCTGACAACCAAACAGGAAAACAGCAGCATGTTGAGGTGAGAGGTTGTCCAGTGCAGTCGGGATGAGCTGGCCGTCATAGTTCTCCTGGACACACTGCTCTGAAGCTGATGAAACAAATGGGAATTGTGCATTTAACTCTTTGTGTTTATTATATACATTTAGTTATTCTATCTCAGGTGTTGAGTTGAAACTTTTTTTAATCATATGTCTGTACCATTGTCGAGATGCTGACTCAGCTTAGCTGAGGCAATACACTGTAGAGACTGCTGGATCTCTTGCAGGGTTTTGAACAGCGGAGATATGCTGACCAGCTTGGAAAGGTCATGGTCACTAAGGCAAGGACCTGCACTCTGTTGGACTACAGGACACAGAATCCACTCACTAGTATGACACATCATCCTAATTGCTTCTGTATAAGCAGCAACATCTGACATTGATACCTGGCTCAGGCAGAAGAGCTTCCTCTTTGTTAATATTCATCAATGAAAACTGCAGGTATAATTTGGAAGCAAAAACAACTAATCATGTATTTATTCAAATATATGCTTAAAAACAGTGCAAAAGCCATTATGGTACCTGTGTGTAACACATGTTGGTGTCACATGGCTGTGTGTATCCAGCTTGTGGTTCACACTCCCTGGCATCCTGATGACCAGTACGACCACATGGGAGACCTGTCAAATCCTGGCTCTGCCAAACGTCTCCTGTCAGCCTACAGAGGAGTGCTTCCACAGACCTGAGAACGCTTTCCAGTAACACTGTCCAGGCCTTGGCTGGGGGACGGTAAGTTAAGTTAAGTTAAGGATATGACTTAAGTGTCAGTCTTTCGAAGCACAACAGGTGATTTACAGATTTGTAGATAAGTGAATCTGTGGGTCATTAAATACAAAGGGTAAGCTAAGTCACTTGGTTTAATGTTCATGGATTATTAAGAGAGCACATCCCGTTTAAAAAAAAAGAAAAGAAAAAAAGTTTAATGATTGGGGCCTCTTTCTCCAGCTCTCCTGGTCTAGATGCGTAAGTGTCCCTGGGCAAGACATTTGACCCCAAGCTGTTCCTAATGACTGTTGGTTTGGGCAAACCATGTCCAGGAGTATGGAAATTGGTCTTGTAACAGGTGGGAAGCCGTTTGAATCGTGGGACAGATCAGGGGCAAGGTACCGAACAGCCACCCCATTTCCCACTGCTGCCTGGTCGGTGTGTTCACTATTAGTGTTTGAAAAGAATGAGCTGAATGCAGAATATCTCATTTAATCCCATTGAATAAAATGTCAAATTGTAGCTTTGCTTTATGCGTAGATAATTCAAAAACAGGATTTCATTGTTTTTCATTGTAATTACCTTCAGGCAGAGCCAGTCTAGCTGTTTCCTGTCTTTATGATAAGCTTGCAAGCTACTAGAGTCTCTTCAAATGAATGGTACAATTACAACAAGGGTGTTAATCCTCACATTCAATTATCTACAACAATTTGAAAGAAAAACATGGTGTGCTGCGTGAAAGTTTTAGGCCACTTAAGGTCAGCTAACACTGTCACCACTAGCTTTGTTGTTAATATATCGATCAAATTCTGTGATCCCTGGAATTTGATGTGATTGAAGGTTGGTCTTGTATATTAGCAAACCTTTGATGAGTTTAACTCATACAATATGTACATGTAATGCTCAAGCATGTCCTGAATAAAGCTGGGGTAACAGACCCTTTTCAGTGCACATATTTGTCCGACATGAAACTGGTTACTGGTTTTGCCAGTAACCAGTTTTAAGAGAACCAGGGTCATGCTATTGTTCAAGTGCATTTAAAAACTGCACATTTCCAATGTTTCTTACTTACTTACCTTTCGTATCTCTCTCCTCTGCACTGCTGCTGGATGGTTTATCTCTCATTGCATTGTGGACTAGCAGCTCTTTAAGCAGACTCAGTTTTTTATGATCCATATTCTCAAAGACATTCTAAAAAAAAACACAATTTTATATTAAACTTTTTAACAGCAAATTGTATGTTGCACATTCCTAATCTGTTACATCAGTGAAACTCACCTTGAGTGTTTCAGTCTGGTGACAAATGTTTCTGAAGAACTCCTGTGTATCTTTGCGGTGTCGGGCCAGTTGAGAGGCTATGTGGAGGTTCTGATCCTCTAATTTGTCATATAGTGTTTTCACATTGAACTCCTCTAAATCAATGTTCCCCGATATACTTCCTAAATAGGAGCAGTCAATTTCAATTAAGTTAGAAATTAACAGAAATAATCAGGTAAGTCACCTTTTTTTACAAGATACAAGTAGATACCCTCATGGTGCATGAATTGACCTCGACTGAAAAGCTTCTTTAACTAGGCTCAATAAAAACTTTGTTTACACCTTTCTTGACAGTGTGGGAAGGAGTAAGCAATGGATTATAAGCACTCAAACAAAAATTGCTGGGGCTAACTAGGGAACTACAGATAACAGCACAGGTCATTAGAGTGTGACATTAGCAATTATTTACTTTATCATCAATCAAATGGGGGAATAGGCTGTTAACTGCCACCTGGTCATGCGTGATGGGTTTGTAATGATTAGACGAATTGACATTTTAACACCCTATCAAGCTGCATGAATAATGCAATAAGCAATGTGAAAACTCTACCTAAAAGTCATTTCAAACATTATCACACACCACTGGGGAACAATATTGAAAATCAGCCAGATGGAAAAGTGTTGCCAAAGTTTTTTTTTTATAGGTGAAAATGCCTTTTTAGTGACCAGTTGATTGGAATAATGGAGTGATGCAGAAAGTAAATACAGCTGGCCTCATTTATTGAATTTAGCTGTATTAATCTCAATCTATATTTTAGGTTGAATCATTATGTTGATCTAACTCAACTATTAGGTCATGTTTCAAGAAAAAAAAATCTATACTGCGGTGTAAAAAACAGTGACTTTACCTCCCCTTAAAATAGCAGGCTCCTCAGCTTCTGCACCTTCTCCTACACCCCTACTGCCAAGGGCACCACCTATCCTTGGCACAGCTATGCTGAAGCACAAAACACAAGCCAATGTATGGTTATATCATTATCAAACTTAGCAGTTTTATATAAATTACAAAGTAAAGAATGAGACTGAGAGGGTGTCGTGCTGTTTTGAGCTTTAAACCCACATTAAATGGCAATTTGCAATCTATGGGCCATCAGTACACACATAATAATATTATACCTGTGGTCACAGTAACAGACCTGTCTCCACTGCAAACACATTCCACTGGACAGAAGGGCCCCCCCAGGCTCCGCCACTTTGGCTTCATCTTCCAATGACAGATTAGCTTTGCTTTGCTGGGTCGTAACACTAACACTGTGGTGGTCAGAACCACAACCACAACAAGCAGCAGAATCAGAACCCCTGCACACAGCCAGAGTCTTGTCATGAGAAAACATTAGGAGCTAGTCACTGAACTTAATATACTAAAATGTGAGCTATGATACACACCCACTATTACTCCCCAATTGGGTAGAAGGTTGAGTCTGTGCTGCTTGATGATCCCGAATCTGACCAGCTGTGCCGGGGTCATGGGCTGGAACACAGACGTTCTCGGATCACATGTCCCTTCCTCACTGACCACCACCACCATACTCCACTCTGGGACAGCACTGTCTACAAACACGTACTTCCCCGTCTCTGAAAACACGTGAGCAAACCTGAAAACGGTAGATTAGATTAAATTAGTGGTGAAGACTCCATAAACACAAACCGCCACTTAAAATATTAAAAATATGCGAAACCCGCAGTATCCTAGGTTTCATAACTGTACCTTGTAGAGTTGAAATGTGTCTGCCTCATGAGTATCTGCAAATGTCTGAAGGCACCAAAGTCCCAGCTGGGGTTACTATTAAATAGGTGGTCTTGTTTATACACTGGGAAGTGACTCAAATGACGATCTGGGGGTGCAAATAAATGAAGAGCAATATTAATATTTTTGAAATAAAAAAGATTACGAATGCCATGATTAAACCAATAATAGTGTGATGTTAAAAAAAGAAGCAGTACCAGTGTGGTTGATGGTGAGATGGAAAATCAGCATGTCACCAGAGGAAAGACAAGCAATGGGGTTGGGAATTCGAGGAAGAACAGCTGGGATGCCACCATCATCATCATCATCCCCTGTGTGTCTCCTCTTTCTGGGTCGTGTATTTAGGAGTTCTGTTGGTTCTAAAGAAAAGAAAATTATCATCTGTTTATTTATGACAAAAAAAACTAAAATCTTAAAGCAGGAGTTAAAAATGTTAATCAGAGACATAAAATAATATGACAAAACTATTTGATAAGTCACATCAAGTCACCTGACAGAAAGTGATTGATAAGCTCCTTCTGTGTTGGAATCCAACCAAATACTCCTTTAGAGTCAAACTGGACCAAATGAATTTTCCCAAAGTTCCTAGCATGGATATCTGGTCCTAAAACGTCCTTTACAGTCTGGAAATGAACAGATACAAATTTGACGAGAATGGTCTTGAATTATTTATCACTGTAACAGCATAGAAACACTCTGTTAATGCAGTGCTAGTTTAAAGTAGAGACTTTGTTTCTTCAACATGATTGATGTAATGACAATATACTGTGTATGGATTAAAATAGTAAATAGAAAAGACAAAATTCCAAAACATTAGGTCAAGCCTGCCAAATATCTATTAACTCGACACATCATGACACATCATGACACATCATAACACACACACACACACACACACACACACACACACACACACACACACACACACACACACACAACATGCATTTTCACAGATTCTGAAAATAATGGAAAGTGATGAGACTAGGTAGTCATCTTGTTGAAGTAAATATTTTTTTCTTAGGGGAATTCATTATTTATAATGTACATTCACTTTACTATCCTGTACGATCCGCAGCTGCTACATTTTTCCAGGTGTCCTACTTAGACTGAGTCTGGCCATGAACCTAATCAATGCTACAGCTGAATTTCCTCCAACTAATCAGAGTGGTTAAATGCCACAGTGTGACAAGCCTCTGGGTTGTATCCCTCTCATACTGTTGCTTATTCCTACTTATCTTGTGGTAGCAGTACAGGAAAAAATAAAACTGCATGTGCTACGGAGTAGATGTTCATCAGTTTGTCAAAAAACTATCATCTCTTCCTCACCCTTGCCCAGATCATGCTGTTCCTTTCTTTCAAGCTGAGCAGCAAGTTTCCATCTGGTGAGAGCTGGGCAGTGAGCTGAGGCAGCCGTGAAAGGCAGGAAGTATTACAGAGCTCCTCGGCTGACACATATCCCTCACAGTGGCAACTGGAGTGTCAGGATCAGGTACACATAAGAAAAAAACAGAGCATATAAACTACTTTTATTTCCTGGAATAAAAAGGTTGTCAATAAAAGACAGGAAAGGCCAGGCATGGTTGACACAAGCATCCTTCAAATGCCCTTAAAATGAGCCATGAAAAACGAGAGGGAATTATTTGCAAGCCACTAAATCTAAAGTATGATGTACTTTTTGGACCACTCAAAAGATCCAAAAAATGTGAACAATATGGGTGAAATTATTTTAATTTGGGAGAAATTTAAATGAAAAAAAAAATACTTCCAACTAAATCATAGTTAATTAACTAATTACATTTAGCTTTACTAGTTTTAACTTGGTAATCTGAAAACAAGTATTTGATGTCAATAGTAAACAGTGAATTGAAAGGTATCTCACAGACTTACATTCCCATCTCCACATCCAGAGTTCCTCCAAGTGGTCCACAGGTGATATTACAGGAGTAGAGGGAAGGGGACACACACTCTCTAGATGCTGCCAGACGTACCTGTCCTGTGGCACATCGTGTGTTCACCTGAAAAACACACACACATACAGACAATTCACATGGATCTCAAAGGACTTGAAACAACCACTTTACTGATAATTACACCATTTTACCAGGTAAAAGTGAAGGTGAAGCTTTATCCTGAGACACTTCAAAGTTTGGTGCAAAACATCTTTCTATTCACATTCCACACATGAACACAGCTGCCTGAAAAGGCTTAGAAAATCCTGATCCTGATTTACTGACCTCAGGCTGACAGTCCAATTCACTGTCAGTAGTGGAGCTTTTGAAATCCAGCTC
Organism: Solea solea; assembly: GCF_958295425.1. NCBI lineage: Eukaryota > Metazoa > Chordata > Actinopteri > Pleuronectiformes > Soleidae > Solea > Solea solea. Next base: position 17,383,557 of record NC_081140.1, on the reverse strand, counting down.
ATTGTAGAAGATAAATCCAGTTCTACATAAACACGAACCATCAGAGTGCTGGAATGCTCGGTTCTTACCAATGCAGGTACAAGTAGAAGAACCTGGGGAAAGAGTTGTGACACAGCAGGCCAATGTGATCAACACAGATTCCTCTAAAAGAGAAAAATAAGCACTACTTAAAACTCTGTTTTCATATTTATTACAGTTTTATTCTCTCGGATCTGAGTCTAACCGGCTGGTGAGGTAGATGAGCTGCCACAGGGAAAACAGGCCCTCTGGGCTGACAGGTGGTTGAAGGTGCCAGCTGGACATGGGAAACAGTCGCTCAGTGTCTTACCACGAGTGAGGTTACCAAAGAAGCCAGGGGGGCAGGGTATTGCTTCAGAGGATCCAATGGGACAAACATACCCAAAAGGGCAGTGATTACTTTTGTAGTGGTCAGATCCTAAAAAAAAACAACATAAAACCACACTGTATTGTGAGTTAAATAACCAAATAAAATCAGTTGTTCAACACACTGAGGTCTGGAATGCTTTGTGGGAGTGAGTGAATAACCTGGGGGGCAGAAGTATCCCGCTGGACATCGGAGGCATTGTGGGACGGGGGAGAGATGATGACGATAAGTGCCTCCCTCACACACACTACAGCAGCTGTTTTTGGATCCTCGGAGCCCACTGGTGTTGACAGGCATTAAACCCCCTTCACAGGACTTCATAGCAGAGCTGTTGGCTGGGCAGTAGTAGGGGAAGGGACAGCTGTGGAGCACGGTAACAGTGTTATTTATAAAGTCAAAGATTTGTAGAAACCAAATACTGCAGTTTTTCCCCATCTGAACAAGTTAAAGCTCCTCACTTCCAAGTCAACCTTGCTAACGACCTTGTCTTACAATACTGGAGCTCTCACGCACTCACAGTTGTTTAGGGGTGTTGTAGGAATGAGATCCTTCAGGACAAAAATAACCCTCAGGACAAACTTGTGGGTCCGCAGTCTGAGGTCCACAGTATGAGCCAGCTCTGCACAGCATCTCTGAGACTGCACCTGGATTACAAGCAGAACCACATTAGTGTATTTATGGAGAAAGACATTTATTAAAAAAAATAAATAATCAAAGTCATCACAAAAAGTGGCTAACATGCTTTTATAAATTGCGTTTATTCCTAAACCCACCTATGGGACACTGATAGGAGGCCCTGCAAGGGAGTCCCTCCACATTTGGCGTCCCTGTAGCCCGTGGGTCAGGGCAGTAGGTCCCCCCTGCACAGGGTTCACACTGTGTGGGTGTGGCAGCTCCAGGGTGGGACCTCTTTGCACCCGCAGGGCAGTAGATGGGAGGACCAGACCCACTGCACCAGTAACCCGGAGGGCAAAGACTGTTGGAGAAGTCTCTAAGCCCTGGGAAAACAACCATTCCCCTGAAAAATCTATTAATCGCTTCACACACTAGAACAATGCAGAAATGAATCTGCTGTGTCTCATACTTCAAGTAATGAACCTGAACCATAAACTTTATCAAAATGACACCAGCTCAAGTGAAGGTCTTTACTATTCATTACTTAAGATGTCTTCATTTATGCATACAAAGAACATGAGGGAGAAGAGATAAGCAGGTCATCTTGTGAGCATCATTAATTAGATAACCAAGCAATATCATTTTTTTTTAACATGAAGCATGGAACAAGGAGATTATAACATGATTTTTTATTTGTTAATCTACCGCTCAGTCATTAATATAGCTTTCATTATGACAAGTTTTAAACTCAGTGCAGTCAATCACATACGTCCTACACTCTTATCTCAGGTATGGAAATATTAGTCTGGATAAATACTGAAATTAATACAATCTCGGATGGCAGTTTTCCTTGCACTGTCCTTGAGAATGTAAATTCAAACCCACCAGAGAGGCATACATTCTTTACAGTACTGTGCAGTTGGCACAACATATGGTAGAATGAAATGGCAAAGAAAAGGAACTGTTACGTTTGTATGAACAATTTTCATCTATCCTTGTCATAAGTGAGTGTGAGCAGCAGTTTGGCAGACCTGTGCTGTTACAGTGTGAACCAGGAGGACAGGGCAGGCAGTCACCCTTGCTGCCTGCTCCAGGGGAAGCTTGATAGGTGTACAGAGGACATGGCTTGGGTCCGTCACTGAAGTTACTGTCAAAAAGACCATCACAGTAATGACCAGCAGGACACGGATGAAGAACTGGATCTCCTGTAAACAAACAATTACATTTTATATTTCAATAAATCAGTGTACCTACTTTTCATTTTTTTTCAATTTTTAATCATGCACACAAACAGGGCATTATGAGCTCATACCAGGTTTACACCAGTATTTAGGTGGGCAGGGTAAGCAGTCCTGTAGGCTGGCACCTCCCGGGGAGCTTCTGACAGTATTTGCAGGGCACACCTGTGGTGTCTCCGTGCCCTCGGGACAATAGAACCCTTAAAATAAAGTATGTGTTCAATATTCATTTGATATACCTTTTAATTTATTGGATTTTCATTTTATTTTAGATATTGTATTTTTGTGTACATAGCAATTTTAGTAAACAACAAATAAAAATCAAATAACTTATCTCGGAAGTCAAAGAATTGGAGAATATAATACATCAGTTTCAGTTGTTGTGTATATATATATATATATATATAATTATTATTTTTTTTTATATATTAATTTAGTAAATTCCATGTAAAAATGAAAATGAAAAAACTGACAGCCCATTTTTATTACATTTTCATGTATGGCCATGTATGTCTGGACAAACAAGGATGCATACTGGCAGAGGCACACATCCATGAGGCCATGATTCTAGTTTATTCATGTACTGTACCTGGTGGGCATGGTCCAGCACATTGCATGCCCCACTGACACTGGGTCGAGTTATACACTGGTCCTTGAGGGGTGAAATCTGCGCTCCCAGAAACGCAAAGATACCCTGCAGCACACTTAAACTGGATTCTGCCAGACCTAAAGAAAATATACACTTTCGGTTACTTTAGCCACAAAAAAACACTGACCTGCCAGAACAGTGAATCACATACAGACACAAGAACATTTTAATTATATAAATAGAATTATAATTACACTAGCTCTAACATTTCCACCTCTCACACTCCATATTCATTATATACGTACATTCATAATAAGATGCCAATTTGGCTGTTCAGTGATCCGTGAGTCTTGAACATGAACTACATCTGCATTCTGCCAATTGTGAGTGTAATCAAAACGGAGATCAGTGTGCATGCATGAGTGCAGGATGAGCAGGTGTCTTATTGTGTGTCTGAGGTGTGTATACACACTCATGTGAGTAGGAAACAAGGGTTCATTGGAGCACTTAGGCATACATGCACCAGTGGGTGGGGTTTATGCACCTGCAGAACAGCCCTGATGGACATGATAAACACTCATGCTTGTCCTGAAGTCCTCCCTGGTTTGGAAGAGTGTATGTCCCTTTGGGGCAGGGCTGTGGCACCATGGTCCCTGGACAAAAAGACGCAGTAGGACAGAAAAAAAACTTGCAATATTTGTAATTTCGACAAAGATAACAGCATCTGCTTGTAGAAAGAAGACTGACATCACTCAAATAAGTAAAGTAACAAAGAAGCTTCAATTACAAAGAGACTCAAAGGACCACTTAAGGTCTTTGGGCAGATTAGGCAAACAAAATATAGTGCAGTGACTGTAGAGATCCAAATGACAGGTTTAATTCAGAAGTTATCATTACAGTGTACCTGCAGGGCAGAACGAGTGTGGCGGGCAGGGCCATGGTTCCCCCACTACAGCCTCCTCACAGTAGAACCCAGGACGGCAGGGGATACAACTATCTGAGCCTGGATTTGGCTGATATTCTCCTGTGGGACAAGGCAAGGCCAGGGCAGAACCTTCTAGACAGTAGTGGCCCTAAAATAAAGAAAATGACAATGATGCATCTACAAGTCCTTGGGTAGTAAGCTTTTCTAATAAAAGAAAAAAGGAAAATAATTGGATTCGAGTGAATATAGGTCCTGGTTCAGTTCAGTTTGGTATGTAACACAATGATTTCCATTTCATTTGTCAAAAGTCTTGAAATGTACCACAATATCCAATCCGTGTGTCACACTTTTTGGCACCCTTTTGTTGAAATATCTAAAATATCCAGAATCTAAAGAATGGAACTAGACACAACAGAGAGAATCATCACTTAAATAACATTATATGGGTTTCTTTTTTTTTTTTTACAAAGCTGTTCACTCCATTACATTACATATCAGCTTTTAAAGTGTAGGTAAATCAAATTATTACACTTTAGTGGGCCCCACTTTGTGCTTTGTCTTAGTTTAATGTGTCACATTCTTCTTAACTGAATTTATTGGTGGGGTACATTGTGTTGTGCCGTATAATAGTACCATATTTATGTAGCAGATGCAGCTAAAACACGAGCGAAATTAGGGTTTACTGTTCGGACTGCTTGAACTGCTTTGATAACGCTTAGTGGAAATATAAAGAGGAGAAGAATAACGTATGAATAAGCTTTTACCTTGGGACAGAGGAAAGCGTATGGAGTGGTTGAAGAGAAGTCATAGGGGCAGTAGAAACCAGCAGCACAGGGACCACTAGGTTTGTCCAAACCCTCAGTGGAGCAATAGTGACCTGCAGGACAGGCAAAGCAGCCCTCTATGGACACACCTCCTATAATATAAGTGCACACAGAAGTAAGCACAGATCCCACAAGGACTTTTGTATGAAAAACTAAGTTCCATACTGAATATATGAAGTGGTTGAAAATTAAATGATCACACAATGGCACAAAAAATAGATGTACCAACGGTGTTGCGAATACTGCCGAGAGGGCAGGGAACTGGGGAGAGGCATCCTGCTGGACAGTAGTGGCCAACAGGGCAAGGGCCATTGAAGGTAATATTGTCAGAATTCTGTGGTGTTGGTCCTGCGGCCCCACCTTGGCAGAAATAACCCTGCAAACAAGGACCTTCAAAACACAATAACTTTAACTTTCTATTACTGTAACCAGCAACTTTTTTAAACTAAATTATATCACCAGAGATGTTTGTGTCTGATCACCTTGTGGTATTGATGCTCCATATGAGCTACAGAACACTCCAGAGGGACAGGGGGTGCAAACAGTGAGAGATTGCGCCCCTGTCTGGTTGTTGAAAGTCCCTGGAGGACAGGGTTGAGGCAAAGCTGTACCAGCAGGACAGAAATGACCTAAAAAAGTTATACATTAATATAACTGTGGCTTATTCCATCATCATTGGAGTGAAAGTACATTTCTATTGTCCTCACCACTTGCACAGACAGAGGGCTCTTGAGTGGCTGAGGAGGGACACATAGTCCCTTGGGGGCATATTGTGCAGTGGGCTGCTCCAGGGGCAGGACTGTAAGTGCCAGGCTCACATGGAACCTCACTCGCCGAACCAACGGTACAACTGTGGCCAGCAGGACAGAGGTAGCCATGGAAACCATTTGAGGGAATGGGACTGGAGCTGCCACCCAGGCACACGTAACTGTGAGCACAAACAGGGTAAAATAAACTTCATATCACAAGATGGAACGTTCAACAGTATGTAAGTGAAATAAATAAATATAATATTGAGTTTAAGTCAATTTAATATGAGCTTTCTCTTTTAGAAAAACACTGCTGTGAAACAGTTGTCAGAAGAAATAAAAGAACGTTCTTGAGCAGAGCTTGCCTCTAAAGATATGCCCTCTACAATACAGGGCAACCTGTTAGTAGTATTTGACTGAATTCAAAACAATATGATAGACTGACAGATTATTTGCACACACCAGTCTAAACATCGACTGTAGTCAGTTTCCAAGCAATGCACTTTGTTTATCGTTAATGTAGGTAGCATTTTATTTACATGTATGGTCAATCATGCATATTCAGCTCTGCTTACGTCTGAATAAAACTGCACTGTATTTTTGTTCCATTTCCCCAAAGTGCATTTTATTGTATCTCTGTCTTAGCTTATAACCAGAACAGGAGAAACACAGATGTGGGGTGGATATACAAACTGAAGGGCTGCAAGTGCTTTAAAGTGCATTTTTACCTTTAAGTATTTATTGCAGAGCACATTTGCAATCAAATGCAACACCCAGCAACATGTTCTGAGTTTAAATCTTATCTTGTTGATACCTGCCCTCTTTCATCCTGAAACTCATATATAATGCATCTGCAATCCTAATTTTGAAATTTCACACATACTGCCTGAAAATAGATTTTCTTGAACACTCCATTTAGCTAGTGAATAATATAAATCAAATGCACGATGCAAAAAACAGAACTGTGTGGACATCCATATTTGGAGAGGGTTAATTTGAAACAAAAAAAGCATAAGAGGAGTTTACCCAGCATGACATGGGAGAGCATCTGAGAAGTCGGTTATTGCAGGTTTGTCACAAAACAGTCCAGGAGGGCAAGGTGGGCATTCACCAACTTCACTCAGTCCTAGAGAAATGGAAAGTGAGCCTGTGGGGCAGGGGAGTGGATAACCTGTGCCAGAGGGGCAGTAATGACCAGAAGGACAAAGATGACTCCCGGTAGAATTCCCCTGAGAAAAAGCAAAAAAGACACAACATCATTGAGGCACTTAAAATAAAGACTATTGTACTCATCTTAGAAAGGAAATTACTGTAAACCAGTAGAATCTTATAGTCTAGTAAAACCCTGAGCTCTCTAGGTGAAAAAGGTGTTTATTACACACTAAGTGTAAAATTGGATGCACACCCTTGAGCCTCAATCACATTCAGGCTTCAGTGTAATGTGGAGTATAACTCTGCTTAGCAATGTGGTGATATTCTTATTGATTCTGCATTATAATAATGTTAAGCTGACATTCATTTAATGAGAATTGAGGAAAAACACCTTTAGAGAAAATGGAGTGTAATGTTTTTTTATGCTCCAGTAGAACTTTAGTGGCAATAATAAAGTAGAAGTAATTTTTAATTGACCATTCTCATTAGTTTTTAATTTTGTTATTATGTTTGTTTGTTTTTAGAAAGAAATAACAATGACCAATATCAATGCCTTAGGGCAATAAAGACCAGCACCTCAGTTGAGTTTGGGCTGCTTGAACCAGCAGGACAGTAGTATCCAGCTTCACAGAGTCCTGTGGGCTGGGACAGTCCAGACTGAGAGCAGAACATGCCTGCAGGAAACAGCAAAACATTAAAGCTAGGATCACGTTTAATAAGATATAGTATAGGTATAGTTAATGATGATGTAGAATAAACACTTCTCCCTCCTGTACCGGCAGGGCAAGCCAGACAGGCATCAGGACCGGAGGCGCCGAGCTGACTCTGCAATGTGCCAGGTGGGCATGGAAACTCCAGTCCTAGAGTCAGTCCTGGAGGACAGTAGTATCCCCGAGGACAAAGGGCAGGCCGTACTGTACCTTCATCTGAGCAACACAAATAATTATTAAACATGAGTGATGTATGATGCAACAGACAATATCATCTTTGACTTCTCATTTCAGTGGCATCATTTACAAAAATGTACTCTGTATAACAGTAAAATCAGTTGTCACTTTGATGGTCAGTGAGGTGTCACTTTCACTAGCTGCTATTAATAAAACCTTCCAGGAGCACTTTTGTGGATTGGGTGTAAAACTGTTATTAAATAATCTTTGTCTGCAATCTACCGGAGCTTTTTATTAAAAATAAATTATACATTTTAATAACATGTTAATAATTATTTAAAAAAATGTGAGCCCCGATGTATTGATTCCCAGATAACATTAGATTATTAAAGGTTGAAAAGTACTCCAGGCTAATCTATGCTTCATACCTTGACAGTAATATCCTGGGGTGCAGGTGGTGCAGTTGTCCTGGTGTGTCTTCCCTTCTGCTGAGCTAAATGTTCCTGCAGGACAAGGAACAGGGGCTGGTGTTCTACTTGGGCAGAAGAAACCTGCTGGACAAAGAGCCTGATCAGCTCTACTAGAGCCCCAGCCACAGTAAAATCCTGCCCAGCAATCACCTAGAGCGTAACATGGAAGATAGTATATTATCAATCAAATTCAACATTCACAGGCCAAAACATTAATCTTAACATCCAAAAGACTTTTCTTTTTTTTTCTTATTCCTTCTACCCGCTTTTTGCCCCTCTTTGCAGAAAATCCCAGGTGGACAGAGAGATCCAGTTATGTTGTCAGTAGGGTTCGACACCGTGGATCCCATCAGACAGAGAAAGCCAGCAGCACATGGCCCAGAGGGCTCAACCAAACCTTCAGACCCACAGAACTGACCAGCTGGACACACTAGACACTCACCTGCACACACACAGACCAACAGCTTTAACTTTAACACTAAAAGGAAAAACAAGATTATTTCCAGGTGTAATCAATCAACCTGCTAGAGATGGGTGTTCACTGTGTCAGTGTTCTAAGATAAATTAAGCTGTTTATATATGAGATGTTTGATTATCTCACAAAGTTCTTTTCGACTGATCCTCAGCAGTCTTTAAATTAAATGTTTTAGCATGCCAACTGAGTGAGACATTACCATTTGTCCCCATTTTCTTAAAGTTTCTGGGTGTTTACCAATGGTGGAGAGACCCCGGTTAGGACTGTAGGTGCCTTTGGGGCAGGGAATCGACTGATGGCCTGGATTTTCCCCTGGACAGATGTAACCAGCTGGGCAGAGCAGAGGGATGGAGACACCATTGGCCCTCTCCTTGGTGGGGCTGGTACAGTCAAAGCCAGGTGGACAGAGATTGCACTCTTTCTGACCTAATAAATTCTGGAACCAGCCTGGTAAAGATATTCAAACATCAAGGACACCCTTAGAAAGCTGGAGGGAGTTGTGTACATTTTTTGTCAAGTCACAGTATATTGTCTTGTGTACCAAGGGGGCATTGTTTGCAGTCATCTTTGCCTTTTCCACCAGTTTCATTTTGGTAAGACCCAGCAGGGCAGGGTGTAGGAACACTGCTGCCCTCTTCACAATAATGGCCTGCAGGACAAACACTTCCAGACTCACTCGGCACTGGACTGGGAGAGTGGGATCCCTCTAAACAGTAGAAACCTGGAGAGAAACACTTCAACAAAATGCTGGCAAAGCTCCTCTGTCATATAAAGTGAGATAATACATCACACTAACACACACATGACAGAATTCACTTATTTCTTACCTGAAAGGCAGGGTCCAGACACTGCAGAAAGGCCAGTCTCTGAACAGTAGGAGCCAGCACTGCAGCGACGACACTGTGCCTCATCTACAAGCCCACTCTGCTCGCTGTCAAATGCATTTTAATAAGTGCAAATCACAGTAAAAGGTCAAGTGATGCCATGTAATTCACATTGTAATTTTCTCTATTAAATTATACAGAGGACTCTATACCAACTACCTTATCAACCTGACCACCATTAACAGTTAACCTGAGTCATTTTGATGTCATGTTTTATTACTGTGCATTAAATTACACAGGGATATTTATCTGCTTGAATGTTTGTTGATTACTTATTAACATTTCAAATATTAGCACTAATTACCTAGAGAACTAGGTTTACAAATGTGCTATAATATGGTATATTTATTTAACTCTTATTAATATTAACATTCATTGCAATGCACAAATGTGAAACTGCTTATTCATTAATGCAGTGTACAGCATCATACAAGTCAGGTCATGTTCACATTAAACATCACAATGAGGACAAATGTGAGCTCCATGGTGTAGTAGAAGCAGAGATGGGAAACAATAACATGCAGCTGACAAATCTGTAGAAGTTATAGACCATTGCGAATGGAATCTTCCAAAATCTCATGGAAAAGAACTGGTACTATCCAGTATCAGTAAAGTGTAATGTTCCTGATAAACACATATAAATTTAATGCAGGACATGCACCTGAATGTTCCTTTTGGGCATGGTTTGGGCACAGAGGTTCCAACAGAGCAGTAGAACCCAGGAGGGCACGGGTATCCAGTAAGATTATCTGATGGTGCAGCTTCAGAGGCTCTTCCAACACAAATAAAGCCTGCGGCACACAGCCCACTGGGGAAAGTCCTCCCTTTAAACAGGTATCATTCAAGTAAGGTTTTTAATAATAATAATTTGTTTCTGCTTGTGTCTGAAATTTACTGCAGCAGTCTGCCAGATCAATAACCCAGTGAGACATACACAACAAGCAAATGATAGGGGTCAAGTGAGTGAGTGCATCATACCGGTTCCTTTACAGTACATCCCAGGGTCACATGTTGAGCATTGCCATCCTTCAAGCAGTCCTGACGCGTTTCCATAAGTCCCTGCTGGACAGGGATGCTGATTTGCTGATCCACTCGGACAATAAAATCCTCTCTCACAGAGAGCTGGATGAGTCATTCCTGATGTTCAAAAAAATATATATATATTTTTTAAATGTATATACATTTATGTTCCCTGATGCATCCATAAAAATTGTCCACAGGTCAACTTTACCTTGATGGTGACAGTAGAAACCAGGCGGACATGCCTCACACTTGCTCTGACCTTGTCTGAGCTGGTAGCTGCCCGGAAGGCAGGCTGTCTGCCTGACACTACCCTGAAGCAACCATTAAAGTTCATTCGACCTTGTATCATGAAATAACATGAATCATCCTGAATATTCATGCTGCAATAATGACAGTGAGAGACTGACATAGCTCTGAAAAAGTCAGTCAAGGAAAACACAAGGAAACTGCATGCAAGAGTGTGTGTGTGTGTGTGTCAGCTGCCTTTTTTAGGACTTTCTCTGAGTTTGTCAGGACCAGTATTCCTCTTGGGGACAAAACCTAGTACAATGAAGCAGAACCTCATCTCTGAGGAACTCTTAAGGTTAGGCATTAACTGTTAGGGATGTCTGGTTAATGTAAGTCAGCACAAGAAGAAGAACAGCTGCACAAAGAGGGTTAAGGGGGTCTCAGACTGATTAAGATATGTGCATCACTAGTGTATGTCCACTAAAACGTGAATAAACAGATTTGAAAAAGAAAAACAACAGGAGGAAACACCACTCAAGTAAGTGTAACATACTCTCAAAAGCATCATTACAGAATAAAACAGACATATGAGGAGGAGGACTCGTATAGAGACATTATATAATATTTAGCAACAATGACAATAGCTTAGAGTCTAATGTGCTGACCTTCTCACAGTAATGTCCCTCTGAGCACATGTGATGCTGTGGTTTTGCAGAGCTCTGTCCCTCAGGACAGTAATAGCCTTCTGCACACTGCCCACTTGGCTCAGCTTTACCGCTCTGGTGACAGTAGTGACCTGGAAGACACACTTGGCAAGCTTCTACTGTAGAACCACCAAGAGAACCTGATGGGTAGCACACAACGATAACTGCATAATAAACATCTTCTGAATTGTTTGTGGTCTTATGTATACATTAATGTGTACAGGGAAAAAAAAACAAAGAAAAAACTAATCACACATCAAATTATAGGTCAGGTTAATGGAAGCATTTGACTGAAATTATTCAAAAGTGCTCAAGGGAGACAAATTCATGTTCTTCCACATCACTAAATGACAATGATAGACACCAGCTCATGTGAGGATATTAGCAGGAAAACCTGATGGTGTGTGTGCAACAAAAAGGGTTCATGTATTTGTGTATAACAGAATTTTGTGAAATCTCTAATGAATTACTCAATTATAAATCAATCAAACAATTGCTGCCACATAAATCAGTATCTCACCTTTAAATGTTCCAAGAGGGCAGGGAACAGGAAGAGGTGCCCCAAGTGGGCAGTAGTGTCCAGTAGGGCAAGGGGTGTCATGGGGGCCTACAGAGCCTTTGGGGCAGTAATATCCTGCAACACAGGGCCCGACTGGGGCATCCAGACCGGTCTGGTTACAATAAGAGCCAGCCTCACAGAGCTGAGGAAAGGCAGAGCCCAGCGGACAAAAGAAACCTGGAAAAATAGCCACAAAAAGGATCATAAATAAATCAAATTCTGATAGATTGAAAAACTAATCCAGAGGATTAGAGCAAATCACACACACCATTTAGAGACAGAGGATTTTCTTACACACTTATTTTTTTTTACTCTCACAATCTTTTTTCTTGTATTTAAATCAGTTTCACAAGATTTATTATCTGTCAGGGGGCACCAATTGCACTGTTTAGAAAATTTTTATCTGAAAAAGGATCACAGATAAATCTACTTCTGCTAGACCAGAAGACTAATCAGAAGGATTAGAGTAATTCACACTCCCTTTAGAGACCAAGGATTTTCTCAAACACTGAAATTTTACTTCCCTATTCGGCATGTGTTTAGATTTGACTTACCATATTTCTTATCTAAAAGGGGCATTATTTACACTGTTATAAAAAGTTTAATCTGTGCCTTGCTGGTCTGATTATGCTATTTTATTTACATTTCCACAGCACAATATTCAAATTGACTGGTTGGGCCAATTACTCAGTCTTATATTTGTGATAGATTAATCATCAGCATTGACTGAATTAATGTGTTTTTTTTATTTTGTTATTACAAACTTTGTTTATTTATCCTAAAGTTTGTTTGATGTCCTTTTGTTTATACATTATTGTTATAGAGAAATAGAGAAATGTATATATCTGCCCCGCAGTATAGACATACAACTTTTTAAATAACTGGTTAGTGTTTAAATTGTTTTTTTTATTTTCTGTTATCATTAAACAATTACATTTTATCAGATGAAGTCTGAGACTGTATTATTAAGTTTATTTCCTTGTGCAGTGTAACTGACAAAGCCCAAATGGTTAGATCAGTGAAATATACAAACACTAAACACACCAAAGAGATGACATAAGTCACACATCACAGCTGTTACAGGAGAAAGTAGAACCATGTCAGGACTGAGAAGATAAGATAAATGTATGCTTGAGGGGTTACTGAGAGGATTTACCCACCCTTAGGGCATATATCTCCCCTGTAAGTGGAACATGCATACTGTGCACTCTTAACACATGGCAGTGAGCGAGCCACAGTATGGTCTGAATCTGCCTGTGGCACCGTTTCCACTTCAATCCACCCAGCATGTCCTACAACATGGCAGATAAAAGAATTAGAGATGTCTAAGTTAATGTCTTTGTCTTGCAGACAGGAAATCAAAGAGAAACCAATCTTTTAAGATTTGAGAGTCAAAGGAACAACTATCTGTACAATGTAAAACTGTAAGGCAGCTATTAATTATAATAATAATTAATCGCTAATAATTTAGGAGAAGGTCAAAATAAAGCTGTTTTGTGGGACATTCATCAGGACTCATGGCATTCTGTTCACTGGATGAATATGCTTAAAGAAACTGATGTATTGTCCTTCCAAAGGCATTCATTATGTAATTGCAAACCAAAGAAATTCATGTTTCACCAAAATTACTAGAATTATTGAAGAATGACAGATTGTGCGCCCAGGCGGCAGTGTCTGTCTTCATGGTGAAAGCCCTCAGTATTTCATGAAGACAGCCGAACAGGGAGGAGTTGGCTCGAGGTGAGGGACTATCTGCACCTCCAGAGCAGAAGAAGCCTGCAAAACACAGACCTAACAAAGGAAAGCATTATGTAAGGGTGCAAGCATTTATTATGTGCCTCATTATGTATGATTATAGCTTGTTAACCAAACTAAATTGCCATTTAGTTTTGCTATACTATCTCTAAATTGAAACCCCGAAAAATAAAATTAATCAGACATGTTTATATTTAAGAGGTCTGGAAGCAAGCTAAACTGACGGAATGTATAATTCCTGGTCCTAAGTTGAGTTTTAAAGCTGAAATATAAAATGATGTGGATTTCATACAACAATTTGCTCATTCAGGAGTTACAAGTGTGATTGTCCTTGATGAAGGGGAAACCTGATGAAATCTCCCACCTGTGGGCTGCAAGGCTCCAGGCCTGAGGCAATATTTTCCTGGGGGGCAAGGGCGGCAGTGAGATAGGAAGAGAGATCCTGGCACTGGGAGAAAGCTGCCAATAGGACAGGGTTTTGGTGACCCGCTACCCTGAGGGCAGAAGTGTCCCATTGGACAAACATCTCCATGAGGCTGGGAAACAGGAGAAGACTCAGTGGACCCTAGGGAGCAAAAGTGTCCTGTGGTAGAGAATGCAATGAGACATGACACTGAGAATACAGTCAAATCTACAGTATAGGGTAAACTAACCATGCAAATCAGGAGGAAACTGACAACAGTGCAGAAATACACTGGTTAAACACACTATTTTTTATTCTGTAGCTTAATTTACTGACATTAATTCCCAAGAGGATAATAGACTATCAGACCTGGTTGGCAAAGCCCAGAAGGCTCAGTCAGAGCACTGCTGTTACAGAAGGAGCCAGGGGGGCAGGGATAGCAGTCACTGGGGGACTTCCTGCCAGCTGATGAACTGAAATGGCCCACAGGACAGGGCAAAGGCTCAGTTGAACCTTCCATACAGTAGAAACCTGGGCAGGGTGGTACGTCTCATTTAACATCACCTTTCATTTCCAACTTTAATGGATACATTTGAGTATATAAGTGTATTTCCAATTACCTGGTGGGCAGATGTTACAAGTTGACTGTCCAGGTGAAGCTTGAAATGTACCAGGGCTACAGATGGATGGGATAGCACTACCATATGGACATGCATAGCCAGGTGGGCACTGATATCCTGTGACGTCATCAGATAAGCAAGAGCTCAGAGTCAGACTCATCTGCCCTTGTTTCCATTGAAAACAAGAGCAATGTACAAAAATACAAATAAAACACAAGGTTTCACCAAGGTGGCCTTTGTTCATGGAAAGAAAAACATAGCTGGGTGACTACAGCATGCCAAATGCCAGGTGATGGAAACAAAGCAATGAATAACAGAGAGAGAGCAAAAGTTGTGCTATCCAAAAATCCTGTGGGAGAAAAGGAGAAGAGAAGGCAGGCTCAGCAGCAGATACCCTGCCTCTGACAGCAATGAGTGGGAGACTATTAATAGGTTCTGGGCCATTTCATGCTCAAATTAGCTAAATGTCTTCTCAATAAAAGTCAAAAGGGGACGAGGATGCCTTTGAAATAATCTAAAGAATGAATTACCTCAGTGGTGTAGCTAGCTTCATTACGTAATGGATGTGTTCTGCTTCATGCTCACACCAACATTTTCACTACAAGTCATGACACCAGCTACATAATTTTTATAGGATAGCAGTGACAGCCACAATGCAGCAGCACAGGAAGGTCTAAAAAGCTTATATACCAGTAGTTAACCTGCAAAATAATCAAATATGCCTAATATAATTTATAGATTAGGGTGTTTCTTTATGTATTATGGGAATAGTTCTAAAGTTAAAAGAGCAATTTAAAAACCTATTAAATAATGAGAAAATTCTTTCAAGTTTGGTTTCTATAGGCCAACAAATAGTGACAGCATGCTGACATTGCTAATGATAGTGCATCTGTATTTTTCTTTTTTTTTTACTTTCCTTCAGAGTGCAGTTTTTACAGTATTTTGTCCACTCACAAGAAAATACATGCAAAATGTGGAAGCGTAAGCACTACTGTGCAACCATTTACACACCATATGTTCAGCAAGTAAAGACTGTTGCTCTGCACCAGCCTTAAATAGGTGAGCACATTGCAGCCAATACAATAATGCTTACTACACAGCATGTGATCACACACTGTAGAGAAAAGGAAAGAAATATGATGAAGTGATGAGACCGCAGTGGCTGAACGTGAGCTAACCCATGATGATGTGTACCGTACCTGGCTGACGTCCAGACACTGATCGTGGTGGACAGAACCACCCAGGGGGGCAGAGGAGTTCAGCAGAAATCTGGGCCCACGAGGGGCAGAAAGAACCAGGGTAACAAGCCTCGCAGTCCGCTTCTGACTCAGCTGCAGATTTCCCCAAGAAAGTACCTGTATGGGGAAGACAAATTATCATGCGAGTAAAAATAACTGCTCCTATTTTTTATTTGAGAAAGACAGAGAAGGAAATTGCATAGCTTGAAAGTGTCATGTGTGCATAACAAATATGTCTATTTTAATTAACTTGTGGCTGGCTTACCATTATGATAGTTTTATTGGATTTCAATTAGCTTTTACAACCTCCCATAATATTTGGGGAGGGTTTATGACACAGTACACAACTGTTCGAGGCAATGTAATAAAAACTGAGGGGTCAGACAAACAGTCTTTCAGGAAAATGACAGGGTATATATTATACTTATATTTATATTCCTGTTCAACATAACCCACGCTCCTACATGCTGACAGAAACATTTTAAGGATTTGTTTTGTTTCCCACCTGGAGGACAGGGGCTTGGCTTTGCACTCCCTCTAGGACAATAGTGGCCCGCAGGACACACATCACCATGGAACTGACCCAGGACTGAATTGGCAGGAAGTGGAGCTGAAGCTGTGAGATCTCCTGAAACTGAAACAGTAGACCTTTATTTGATGTCATTACTAATTAGGTTAGCAAGTGAAATAAAAGGCCAGAGCCATTTTGTATAATCCAGGAATGAAAAGCCAAGCAGGAAGCAGTGGCGACTGGTAAATGTTCTGACAATCTCTCCATCAATATGGTGCCAAAGGCTATGGAAATATTAAATGAAAACACAAGTGCAATGCTCCAGGTTTTTATACTACAAATACACTTTCAATGGTAAGAATATGTGTATGATGCCATGCATTTGTTAGCACCACATGGATTAGGACCTTTACCTGTGATATTACCCCTGGGTGTGGCGGTCATGGATCCCTCTGTGCAATAAAAGCCAGGGTTGCAAAGCCCACATGGGGAGGAAAGGCCAACTTTGGCACAGTAATGACCAGACAAACAGGGCTGACAGGCTTCTATGGAAACAGCCCCTGATAAACCAAGACCACAAATCTTACTCAAAAAAGGAAAACATATACATATCTCAATTTTTGACATCTCACATTACAGAAAAACATACACTGAGCACCATCAATAATTTCAACTAACATCATTAATTATACAATGTCACCTTGCACAGAGCTGAAAGTGCCTGCAGGGCAGGGAACCATGTAGCTGGTGCCCTGGGGGCAGTAGAACCCAGCAGAGCAACGGCCTCCTGTTGTGCCCTCTACTGGCTGGGCAGAAACAGAACCATGGACACAGATGTAACTAGGGGTAGAGAAGCGATGTGCACAGACACAGTTGGGAGAGGAAAGTGGAATGTAGATAGTGAAAGATGAGAATGGCGGAGGGCGAGACAAGGCATAAGGGAGGTGTAATTATATAGAACAAAAACAAACAAACAGGATGTCATGTCTTTCACAGTCTGTAAACATGAAGTACGCATTCATTTTGCACATATTTACCCAGGGGAGCAGACCCCAGTTGGAGAAGCCAGTCCGGGAGAACTGCAGTACCTCCCTGGAGAACAGAGCTCACAACCCGACTTATTGGACAACCCCATCTGCCTGCTGAAGGCACCAGCTGGGCATGGAAATATAACACCAGACTGCGTTCCTGTGGATTAATAGCATATAATATCTACAGATGGCTGTGGACTAAACACAGAACACCACAGAGCAGGAAAAGAATGCCTATCTTGAATCAGCTCCATAATGACCATTTGCAAAACGAGAAAGCCATTTACTGTTGGATCCACTTGAAACAAGAGGAATATTCAATAATGTTTTGCATGCAGTTAAAACTCATGATTTGTTGTTACTTTAACAAACAATCTTACTGACTATGTAGCATCGCCAGTATCTGATAACACTACACACCTGTCATAGTTGCACTACTGTTACTGTATCCTACCTGCTGGGCAATAGTGTCCCTTAGGACACAGCGTGGGAGTCTGAGTCCCTGACACATCCCCAGTGTCATCATTCACTAAACCGGGACAGTAAAACCCTGCTGGGCATTTAACACACTCTGCCTGTAGAGGGATAAATTACACATATAAATTCTTATAGACAGTACAAACATGAAATTAAGATGACAGATCATGTCCACCGATCCAGATAGACAGGCTTGTGTTGATAAAGGTGGCACTGTAAACTGTTAACAGGGTGAACAGATGTTAAATTAGAAAAACCTGCTGGAATATTACTTATTTGGTAAGAGAGCCCAGAGTTCCCATTGAATGCTCCTTGAAACAGCTTTTGTCTTCTAAAGATCATTTATATTTAGTCAACAGTGCTATTTGAGAACTACATTTTAATAAGTTGATATTTTTCAGTTTAATTTTGTCTGAACAGTTTAAAACTGCAGGACATACAGTAATATTGTTATCCATCTCACCTGTCCTGGTAAATCCTGGTAGGTTCCTGGTAAGCAGGGAACCTGCCTATCTGTTCCAGGTGGGCACATGTTTCCAGGTGAGCAGGGTAAAGAGGCCGGCCGACTGCTGTCATTTCTTCCTGGACAGTAAGAACCAGCGTGGCAGATATGAGAAGGGGAAGAGAGCCCTCTGGTGACACACAGGAAGCCTACAAAAATGAACCATATTCCATCAGTCATGGATATTATGGGAGAGGTTTTACACTCTATAAGTTGTGTAATGGAATTAGAAACCCTGTGACTGATAAGAGGAACATATAGTAATGTAAACAAGTGCTGTATGTGTACCAACCAGGAGGACAAGGTAGGCAGCTGGAGACATGAACATTCCTGGTATTGTTGCTGTAATACCCTATGGGACAGGGCAGCGGTACAGAGCAGCCCTGGGGACAGTAATGACCTTCAGGACATCTGTCGCCAGTTATCCCTCCATCCTCGGGTGTGGACAACCTGGCCCCAGAGATGCAGTAATAGCCAGCACTACACTGGCCTGATACGACTCCCTTCCCAGGGGACGCACAGAAGAAGCCTGCTTTTAGCGGAGAGGAGAAATGGGTGAAATGGGGCGACATGTAAAATTACTTTTACAAATAGTTACCGTTTTACAAACACTGTATATTATTTGACTTCCAATTGGGTCCTGGTATTTATCTGCTAAGTTTATTTTTAAGTTTTTAATCTCAGCCAATCTCAGCCATCTCAGCCAATAGCAAAAAGCAGCACTTGCTTTGTTGTTAATGTTATTATTCTGCTTCTGTTTATTTTCATGAACAGAAACAATGTTAAATGATTTATGTGCCGTGTCCTACATCTGAAAACACACTATCAGAACCGACTGAGGCAACATTTGTCTGTATGCACCAGCAGAACAAGGACAAGCAGCGTCGAGAAGCATTTATCCCATCAAACTACTGGGTATTTTGAACAGAAGAATTCACTTCTGAAACTTTTCATGGGAACTTTGTGTTTTCAGTAATACTCCAACCTGTTTGCAGCCATCTCATGGGACTAGCGCAATGCTGCTGTTGCATCCATCTATCCTGACAAAATGAATCACTGCCTGTGTGCCGCATGTGAATGCAGCTAGCTATGTCTCAGCTATACTGAGGAACTGAGTCATGTGCTAAATCAG
This sequence comes from Solea solea, assembly GCF_958295425.1. Lineage (NCBI taxonomy): Eukaryota > Metazoa > Chordata > Actinopteri > Pleuronectiformes > Soleidae > Solea > Solea solea. Next base: position 17,364,181 of record NC_081140.1, on the reverse strand, counting down.
CACTGTGTGAATTCATTTGACAACAGTTTGAGTTCAAATGACCTTTGTTTACATTTAAAAGTTAAATGTAACTTTCTACTTAGGTAACTCAAATTCAATAGCAGTAAATGGTGTGTGACCTGGAGGGCAGGGCAGGCAGTCCTGGTGAGTTGTCATCCTAGTGTGAGGGTTGATGGATCCAGGCGGACACGGGTACTGGTGTTTGGACCAGGTCCCAGACGGGCAGTAATGACCCGCTGGACATTCATCACTCTCTGATGAGGAGCCATTACCACTGCCAGGGCAATAAAAACTGTCCAGACAAAATTGAAAATACTTATTTTGTTATTTTAGCTGGTGGCAGCTACTTGAGTCTTGCATAAATATCCACAACATGTGCAGTATACATATATAAAGTTACTGTGTAATCCATCATGTTAATATATACATTTTTATGGTACAGAGAGACGCCAGTGCAGCCAGTAAGTGAGTTTACCCCTGGGGACAGGCACTGCAGCTGGCTCGGCCGTCCTCTTTACTGATGGTTCCCTGGGGGCACAGCTGAGGAGTCACTGAGCCTTCAGAACAGTAATAACCTGGTTGTGTTAAGACAATAGTCAAGAAAGAGAGGCACATTCAAGCAACCACACAGGCACCACAGTGGACAGAGTTCCATTTTTAATGTCCACAGACCAGCTGCTTATGTTAAGCCCTATTAACTTTAAAGAGTGTTTTGTTTGTTTGGCTCTGGATTAATGTTAATTTTAGACTTGTTCCTGTTTTCTATTTTTTGTCTTTGTGTAGTATCTTCATTTTTTTGAAGAAAGACAGATGTCTAAACTGTGAGGATCTGACAACCTTTTGGGCACGGTCCTCCATGGCTGTCTCTCAGAGGAGGGTCAGGACGATCTGCACCTCCCAAACAAAAGAAACCCTCTAAGCATTCTCCTGATGGTGCCGAGAGCCCCATGGTATTGCAGTAGTAACCAGGGAGACATGGTTGGCAATTCTCCTGAGAAAGGAAATGAGACAAACAAAGTGAGAGAGGAGATTAGGTGAAGATAAAAGCAGAGGGCCTATTACAAAATGAAAAAGATGGTGTGGCACATTGTAACATTGATTTTTATTTATTTTTTATATTAAATATTGATTAGCTGAAAAGAAAGGTAAGGCAAGTTATTTTATGTGGGGATTCTTCCCTCATACTACTTGCTACCGCCATGTGATGCTGACATTAACATTTTCAATATTAAGCAATAATAATAGAAATTGTGAAAATCTGAAAATATCACAAATATTATCTTGTATGTATATAATGTATAACATTATATACCATGAAAAGTTACTTTATTCTGCTTCTGTTCACATTAATACCATCTTTAAACTGACTAAACAAAAGTAAATGATTTTATTCAGATTCTATCCTTGTGTAATGTCTTGTGTAAATGTACCACTTGATCATTGTCAAGGAAATGATGTGAATGGGGTAGTGAGTCAGAGCAACCTGGGAGATTAATTTGGTAAGGTTAGAGAATGTTCCATGTGGACAGGGCAGAGGATGGATGGTGGCCTTAGGGCAGTAATGACCGACAGGACATGGTCCTCCAATTCCTGGTGAGAGAGAGGACATGGCTACCATTTCTCAACTATTCAAAATAGGAGCACTAATGTGATTGCATCAGACAACACTGCACTTCCAGAATTTGTTAACACAGAGTGCATGTCCAGCAAATATGGCACGTGCGTTTACCTGCAGCCTGTGAGACAGGTCGTGGAGAGGTGTTTCCATGTGGGCAGTAATATCCTTCCTGACATGGTCCAGTGACAGCGGTGCCATTTCTGGAAGAGCAGTAATGGCCACCGTCACACTGCCTGCACTGAGAGACAGACCAGGAGCCTGGATCCGGACCGTAGGTTCCCTCTGGACAGGCTCTCAAGTCAAACCCAGTTCCTTCTGGGCAGTAGAATCCTACATATCACAAATTATACAAAAGGATATCAAAAAATGACTGTTTTTGTGCAAATTCACTTGACAGTTGCGTAAAATTTGCATACTACTGTGAATTTATATTTCAAACACTACTGAGAACATACAAAATAGAAACCACACACCTGCAGGACACAGGTACAGAGTGCCAGACACACAATACCAGCCCGCCTCACAGGGTTCACACCGAGTGGCATGTGTAACAGCAGCATAAGTCCCTGGATTACAGGGCACAGCATTAACAGTTCCCTCTGGGCAGAAGTAACCCTCGGGACAAGGTCCCCCAGTAATTCCGTCAGTGGGGGTGGATGTAACAGCTCCCTCTACACAGTAATAGCTGCGTAGGATAAAATAAAAGCATGAAAACAATAAAACAAATATAAAGTAAATCTTTTGTGCACAATGATGCCTGGGTTTGAACGCTCAGGTGTATTTCAACAAGTTAGAGTTAAACCAGGGTCTGGTGTACCCCTCAGAGCAGGGTCCTCTAGGTTTAGTGAGTGCAGCAGAGTCACAGTAAAATCCCCCCGGACAGGGCGTGCAGTCCTCCTGGCGGTGCACACCTGAGCTGTTTGACCAGGTTCCTTGAGGGCAAGCCAAGGGAGCAGTGGTGCCTGGAAAGATGAAACAAATATCAACTCATATTTCAACTCTAGTACACAAAGGAGTGTGCAGAAAACTGTAAACTGGTGACAAGGATATTGCACTAATTGGGTTTCATACACTGTGACAAGGATTTAAGCACTGTAAGCGGACTTTGAGTGCAGCTTAATTGTGACAACACTGTGCAAAAGGCTGCATGCTGTACAGAGCAAGTCAGGACAGAGTGCACCCTAGAGCAGCATTAATAAAGCATGGGTCACTGCCCTGAGTAAAGGAGAACAAGTTCATTTAAGTGTATGAAAAGTTACAAGACTTATCTTGTCAGAACTTTCTGTGTCAACAAAGGGTAGTTAGCATGAATAAAACATTTTAGCCCATTTCAGAAGTGGAATGTAAAGGCCCTCTTGCAGCATAAATTTGACAATATTAGCCATTTTAAAAAAGCTGCACTGCCACTGCAATTTGATAAATGTCAGGTATCAGATGTACCACTGCATTTAAGCAGTGGCTAGAAATGGACTGTTTATTAAAATGGAACAAGCCAGTAACCTGAGGGACAGTATTGACCAGGCGGACACAGTGAACCTGAGTTTCCATCCAGTGGGCTGGGAGAAGATGCTCTCTCTCTGCACCAATGACCAGCATTGCATGGTCCTATGAATAGAAAGACATGATCTGATCAAATCTGATACACTCGTACCATTATCAAAAGAGTTCATACAATGCTGACTAAGTCTATAAACGCCACATGACTTGTTGACAATGCTTTAAAGGATTAAAGGCTGAGGTTCATCTTTCTCACCTGCAGGCTCAGACAGTCCCACAGAAGGACAATACTGTCCAGCAGCACAGGGCATGCAGCCTGCTGGGCTGTGTGTGCGCCGTCTTGGGTTGAAGGTGCCTATAGGGCAGGGGTGTTGGTCAGGCAGAGCAGTACCTGCAGGGCAGTAGTGCCCTGTAGGGCATGGCCTCAGCAAAGAGGCATTGGCTAGACCCAGCCTCAAATCACAGTAGTAACCTTGAAAGGGGTGAAATTGAAATCAGTAGGGAAAGCTCTACAGACAGCGATGGAAAATTGCTTAAACACACTTGAAAATTATAATAAATGGAACAGCAGTGAACCAGTTATAAACTTCATAAAAACAAAGAAATTGCAGGCTTGCCTGTTCACTAAATCAAAAATTGAAGCAGACCGAAAAATTAGAGAAGTGTGAGGAAGACTCCTACCTGCCTCACAGACAGTGCAGGCTTCCTGTTTCTCTCTATCCTGGTAAGTTCCTGGTGGGCAGGGCTTTGGAGCTGCACTGGCCTGAGGGCAGAAGTGGCCAGCAGGACAGGGCAGAGCTGTGGCAGTAGCCTGACCAGGAGGACACCAGTAGCCTATCAAGTGACCAGACACACAAAAGAGTTTAAAAGGATGGAGGGAGGTTGAAGTCATAAAATAATAACTTTGCAGAAAATAGCAACTTTAAACCTTTTTCAAGTATCATGAGTGGGCTGACCTTGGCTGCAGGGTCCAGTTGGAGCCCGCAGACCTGCTCCTTCACAGTAGAAGCCAGCAATACATGGCTGACAGCCAGCCTCACTGGTTTGACCTGGCACTGGTGAGAAAGTACCAGCTGGACACAACTCTGGTTCTGCTGAGCCCTCGTCTGTAGAGAATAATTGTCAGAGAATGCTGTCACTCAGTTAGTCATCTGTTCATTCTTTAGCTTTGCATACCAATGTTTATGCAGGGTTATTGGGCACTCTATTGGATCTATCTTGTAGATCCAAATACAGACACAGACCAGGGTAAGCCAAGACGGTTCAATTCAAATAAAACTGGTAACTGGGCAACAAGACCACAACTTGCACATATCCAGAGGAAGGTGGTCATTTAATTTAGAAGTATCACGTGATGCATTTAGAGCTGGAAGTATGGCATTTAGCGCTGGAGTATGTCAGCGACAGATAAATCAGTTACAACTTTTGTCACCAACTCTACTTAACTCCTCAGAAACTGCATAGATGTTGACAACAACCTTCAAACCGTTTTGCAAGACCTTTGTGATATTATGAGAAAACTTATTTAAAGTGCATTCTCATTAGATCCACAGTGTTGCAACTTTACACACAATTTTCAACAATTAGTGCATTTTTAAGCAACTTTCAAAAAAATAATTATGGAAATTGCTTTGTGCATTGACAGAAAGTGTATAGCAATGACAGGGAGGTCTGACTCCAACCTCCTCACAGCTTAATGCTTTCTGTAGAGGATCAGTTGCAGTCCACTTGAAAAGAAGGATATATTTCCACAAACCTTTGTTAAAATCTGGCAACCCTAACTGACTTATATAGACACCTAACCAACATCCTCATCAGACTTGTTTTTTATGATACTGTTAAAAAAGAATACACCATTGGTCATCTTAAAATAAATTGTTAATTTCTTCCTTCTTTTTCTTTTCTTTTATGTATTATATTATTATTTTACTGCATTATCATTGATTTTCAGTTCTGTAGAATTCAATTTATATGAAATTGACTGCAATATACTCTTTATGATTAATAGGGTTTTTGGTGGGTATGCATATGACTTGCTGTTTTATATACTATGATTGGATTGTTCAATAAAGAAACAGGTGAGGTGGGTGTGGTAGTCGTGACTAAGCCATTAGGGAATGAGAAGCTAATAAGTGGGCGATTGAAGGCGTGAGTCAGAGGAATGGCAAAAAATATACAGGGCGAAGGCAGTAATCTGAGCAGAATGCACTGGAGAGAAAGTGTGGAGACAACCTGGTCTACACAGGTCAATAGTTTATCAGTGGGCTAACACAAATAGATACAAGATGACTCACACTCTTATTGTACCTGAGGGTAATTTAAGGGTGTCAGAGCCACCTGAGTCATACTTTTAGCCAATTCAAAGTTTCAGTCCAACTAATTTGCATGTCTTTGGTCCATGAGGAGAAATGCTTTGAAGAAGGTTACCTTGTCCTCTTTTCTATAAAGGCTTATATATATATTATTAAGCACAAGTAGATTCAACTCTCTTTGTATGCTGAGTAGCAGAAAACTAATTTTATGAACAAATTGGATTATTTTTCCATTTTAACTCAATCATGATATTATCTGTGGAACCAATGCACTGTTAATTTCACCAAGCACTACACAGTACTACACTGCTATTATGGGTTTTAAAACAGTGTTGGCAGGTTATTAATAAAATTGTTACAGAGCAGTAAAGACGGTCTTACCACAGTATGTCCCAGATGGACAAATGTTGCCTGTTTCTTCATCTGTTGGTCTGGCCTTAGTGGCTCCTCCCACACAGTAAAACCCAGGGGAACAGGGACCCATTGGAAGAGCCAAACCTTTTGAAAAGCATTTGTTATTGTTATTTTAAATACTTCAAATTTCATGTACAGAATGAATAAACTGGATACTGTCATGCCCTGCTGCAGAATACTGTAATCACAGTGGGGACAGAATCAAATCGCTCCCCTCGATTGTCGATTGTTGAGTAGAAGGAAACCTAACCTATCCAACTATTGCTATCCAAATTATATTACATGTTTTTCAAAATGTTCTAATCTTTGTATGAAACGTATTGTAAAATGCAAATTTGTCACTGAATAAGACCATATAGTTATATACAATAGCATCACAAACTACATTTTACAATCTTAACCCTAGCAAAAAAAATTAAACAGTGTGCCCTCTATGACTTCAAACATTTCTTAACATATTGCAGTCTTTTAAAGTTTTATAATGAATGTCAAGCACAGGCAAATGTAGCTTCTGCTGGGTAACATGGCCTGATACGAATGCCATGTTAGCAGGTCCTCCAAAATCAGAAAGAGACAGCATATCAGACATCACGACCTGCAGTGTAAATGCAGCCTTGCCTTACTTCACAAACAAATGATGATCTGCATATTTGATTTGATTTTTATGCCGGACACCCTACTGGATACGACCCAGGCTTGGGACTGGCATTATCAGTGCCATTTCCTCAGAGCACTACAGCATATTGTTGAGGTTGAACAGTACCAAAGACAAGAGCAACCCTAACCCAACCTAAATTAAAAGTAAATATTAATTTAGCTTTAACATACAGCAGTTAATAACACTTTTACATTGTAAGTTTCCGTCACAAAACTTCATTGCCTCCATTTAATTATAGGCAATTGCAATATCAGTGACCACTAGTGAGATACATGGAGCTGGTCCTTGCCTTTCTAAAGTCAGTCAATGTTAAATTGCAGACTCACTGTGAGTAACTGGTGGTTAATCATTAAAAAAAAAGTATAATAATTTAAATGCTCTCATAAAAAGAGAACTGCAAAAACAGTGACACTATAATTTTGTCCAGGACTGCCCGACAAGAGAATAAGCTACAATCGTGTTCAAGTACCTGAGATGTTACAGAAGGTTCCAGGTAGACAAGGCAGAGGCTCTGAGCTACCAAGAGGGCAGTAAAAGCCAACCTGGCAGCGCCCCCCAGTGGAGGTAGCTGGACATAAACAGTTTGCGTTTGTGTAATTGTCCAGATCAAAAGGCTGAGAGTTCCATGCTGCTGACACACAGAACCAACCTAGGAGGAGAAAACACAAGTGACACTGTGAGACGATGATGACAGAGTGTTGACTGTCCGTCTGTCTCTGTGATACATAAAAATGATTTGCTCCTGTCATGCGAGATGCTGAACATTGCATGAAGACATCAGAGTGAAAGATATCAATCATCAGTAAGAAAAATAGAAGAAATAGGCAACTGCTGTTATACAGTATCTGTATAAACTATCCATTTTGTGTTTGACAGTAAAAACTGGGCTCTTTTACATCTTTGTAAAATGATAAATCACATAGAACAAATAATGTGAAAGTTTTGTTGCTAAAAATTCAGTTTGAAGAAATTAGCTTAAACATAAACTTAAATAATGTTGTTGGTCCCTAGAGATAAATAAGCTTGCACAAAGGACAAGTGGTAGAAATGAACAAAGACACTAATACAGACCAGCCTTGCATTTTCCAGACACTTTGGTCAGCCTCTCCTTCTCACAGAAATGTCCTGGAGGGCAAGGCAGACAACTGTCCAGACTTTGAGTCATGCGTTCTGGGTTGTAGTATCCACGAGGGCAAGGAAATTGGGTGGCATGCCTTGTACCTGAATGCACAATTACACTTTAAAACAATTAGCCTGTACCTTGTTAGTTTTATCAATTCAGAGTGCAACAAGAACATAGGATAACAAAAGGATATTCTATGAGATTACAATAGAAAATGTATGAATACACACAACCATTACTAAAAGTGTTGTGTGTAAGTGTACCATCAGGGCAGTAAAATCCAGGGGGACAGGGGTACATGAAGAAGTTCCCAGTCTTCTCTGGACAGTAGTATCCAGCAGGACAGCGGGAACACATAAATTGTCCAGTGAGGTTGGTGTAGGTTCCAGCTGGACAAGGCACTGGGCTAGAGCTGCCCTCTGGGCAGTAATGAGCTGGTGGGCAATGACCCCCTTCTGAGCCTAGAGAATTAAACAAATGGAGTGGGATAACTACTGCTTAGCCCTTAATGTGATAAAACCTGTGATAAATCCTGATTCATTCAACAAGCATGCACTAAAAAAACACCCACACAAACTCAGATTCCATGCATTTATAGCATTTGTTTCTCTTCTGTCTATTTACAGGCTTCCCAATCATGCAGTAAATATTAATTATAGAAATACACAGTATTAACAATAAATTGGTTCATTGAAAACTGAAACAGTTTGGTCAAATTTGAACATGCCATGCCAATTGTACCTGTAGCTGTTTTATCTCCCCCTGAACAGTAGTATCGAGCTTCACACAGACCAGATGGATGAGTAAGACCTGCAGTACCACAGAAGTGACCCGCTGGACATGGAATACACTCAGAGACGTCTGTCAAATGAAGACTGCAAAGATATACCCACATAATATATTGTAACAAAGTAAAAGGTGAATTGGTGAAGCTATGTGCGGTATGGGTGTAATGTTTTCACCCACTGACCTGTTGGAGTAGGTCCCTGGTGGACATGGCAGAGGGAGAGTGTTTCCCTCAGGACAGTAACTTCCTTTTGGACATGCACCTCCTATCCCAGTGCTGAAGTTGCCATCAGGGTTCTGAAAATTTACACCTAGAGAAGTTTTAAGTGAAGTTCAGTCATCCACCCAGTTTAGCAATACAAACAAATCTATGGTAAATAACTTTGCTTACATCATACACATTTACCTGCTATGCAGTAATAACCAGCCTGACAGGGTCCAGTTGGCTCAAACAGACCCCAGTCCTCACAGTAGAACCCTGTTAGCATGAAAATGTTTAAATAAACTTTTAAAAATCAGATTCAGCTCATCTAAACATTTAAAACGACCCAGTGTCTCTGAGCCAGAGCACTGCTAACAAACATGTGACAACACTTTCACCTGCTGGACAAATGAGGCATTGCTCTACTTGGCTGAGGCCAATCTGAGAGCTGTATGTGCCAGGAGGGCAAGGTAGGATGCCCTCAACACCACCACCAACACAGTAGTGACCTGCTGGACAGGGCTGGACACCTTCTCCTGACAGACAGTATGTTCCTGAGAAACAGTCATTGCACACGTCCGCCCCTTCATCGACAATCAAAGAGAGGAAAAATAAATAGCTTCCTGCATTTTATATTACATATTTTGATATCTCATTTATTATGCAGGCTCATTTTTTTTCCTGCACCAGGCCTCTTCCCCTGCATACACAATCAAAAATAGAAAACTCAAATAGCTTCCTGCATTTTATATATTAGACATTGATACCTTAAATTATTCAGGTTATTTTTTTCTGTACCTGTTGTGTTTGAGTAAGTTCCATCAGGGCAGAGTACAGGAGAAGCTGAGCCCATGGGACAGTAGTGTCCAACTGGACATATGTCCCCCGTTACTCCATCTGAGGGTATTGGAGACACGGCCCCTCCTGAACAGTAATAGCCTATAAAATCAGTAAATACATAAGTGATGACGTAAGTCACACATAATATGCAAGTCTGAAGTCTTAACTTAATTCTCATTCTTGCAAGAATCAAGCAAGTTACAAGTCAAGTTGTGTGCATATAGAAGATTAATTAAATTGAAATGTTTAAAAAGGCAGTCACTTTGAACTGCTACAGTTATATCTGTAACAAAATCCCTGTTACTCGTACAATGTAAAGACTGCTTCGTGGTCGCATACAACTGGGGGACCATGTTATAAAATTAAAATAAATAAAACTACAGACAGAGCCTAAAATGTAAATAACACTGACAGGTCTAAATTAAGCCATGTTTCCATGCATGGTTTAAAATATTTGGCAAAAAAAACCGACACGTTTTCCGCACTTATCATCTGCTTTTGACACAGCGAGACGTTAGCTAGTGTTAGCTTAAAGTAGCAACCACCTAACTTCCTGTCTTACCTTTCTTTGCGGGATTTGAATGGACTAATGAAAGTTCACGTAGTAGAGTCGCTCGGTTGCCAGGTTTGTACGCAAGGCCGCAAAAGCAAAAAGGGTGTAGAGCAGGTTTGCGAACGATAGACAATCCCAGTGCAAGTACTTAGTGATTTAGGTTTAAGTAGTTTAAAATTAAATATACATTTTGGAGAGTCATGTACATGGAGCACTCTTGTCAATGGAAACTTGAGCTAACATTAGCCTAAATATTAACTTTAGCTTGCAGCCCTGCAAAACGAACTGTTAGCCCATCAATGGTAGTTGAAAAAACATTGCTGATTTTTCCAAACCCAACTCTATTAATTGTATATTAATGGTTGATTTAATAACTGTATGGCTGATAAGGTTAATTCTATAGAGTGCATACATTTCCAAAAATGAAAGCATGATAAAAACATTATATCATATTTTATATTATTGTCACAGTGTAAAGTAATTAAAACAGTGGCTCTGTCATTCATATTATACTTGTCTGTGTTGTTAACTTAACTTACTTAAAAATGTTATCTATAATAATATGTTTGATATTGTACAGTATCCTATAATTTTGCAGAGGAATGTCTAAATTCAAATATTTCTCATTATTAAAATGCATATAATAATTTGCAAATGACAATTATTGGAACTGTGCTCCAAACATGCTCTGTTGACTTCAATGTTGTTATATAGCCATAGAAAAGTGAAGAAGCAATACAGTCTTGCTTCTTCACTGTGACAAAAATGGAGGGGCCTAATTCTGCTGGCTTGAAACTGCTGCAATTGCTCTGCCCAGACACAAAGTGGCGCTGTGAAAAAATGGGATTTGAGAAAATATACTGTAAATATTCCATAAATCAAGCCATTTCCAGTCGTTTTACTCAAGTCTTAGTCGATTCTTGTAGTTCAGTAAGTCTCAAGTCCTCAAATTTGCAACTTGAGTCGAACTCGACTCCCCATCCCCATTCTCTCTCAACTTAAATCCATTGGAGTTATTTATTTCTCCCTTTGTGTCACTTTTGTTATGGAAAATAAGGGACAGGAATCATTATCCATCTATAAAAATAAGTATGAATGGATGTATTTACTCATACAGGTAATACAAGTAAATAAATAAAACTGATAAGAAAAGTATGATTATGTCCCCTAGTCTTTCTTATTCCTCTATTAAATAATTAAATGGCCATCGCTTCACCCAGCTCATTCTCTGCTCATGTGGTTCATATTAATAGAGACCAAAACATCTATATGTATCTGTACAGAGATGTTTTTCATCAACTAATGTCTCAGATACACATACCAGCATCACAGATTCCTGTGGGCTTATTTAGTCCTGTACTGCTGCAGTAGTGTCCCGGAGGACACGGCATACAGGAGGACAGGTTTTCGGCTCCCACTGTGTTGCTCCAGGTTCCTGCAGGGCACGGTTGCTGCTGTGGGTGTTTGGTCCCTTGTGGGCAAACGTAGCCTGCAGGACACATGCCACCAAAGGCCACAGCCACCTGTAGCAATGTTGCAGTGATGATCTGATTATCATAAACAAGTTTTATCATTTTGGCTTTAATTTCTACTAAGATATTGAAAAGTTTAGGCCTTTTTTTATGTGGGCAGTGAGCTGTCATTCATTTCACACACATTACTTATGCTTGTGCTATGCAGTCAGTTTGTTGTGCATTACAATCCTGCCATCAAATTACTTAAAAGTGGGGAAATATGAATACTAATTGTTTTGTGTCATACAAGAAGCACATTTATGATTATATGTCGGTGATGCACTGTGCACAGCCATGTTTCATAATCATGAAAGTGAATCGTTTTTGTCATACAGACCACTTTATAAAAAATCGATTAATGTTTATGGGCAAGTTTTCTGAGTTGTTATAAAGTGTCTTACCGGAGAGGCAGTGGTGGCTCCAGAGGTGCAGTAGTGTCCTGGATCACAGAGACCCTGAGGAGCAGAGAGACCGACTCTGCTGCAGAACCAACCAGCCTCGCACGGCCGACAGTGCTGCACAGCATCACCACCAGGCTGGTCAGAGTAAGAACCCTGAAAAATCACACAGTATCATTTTATTATTTGACCTATTACTGTAATGATTTTCATAGAGGGGAGATGAAACATTATACACTGATAAGTATTAAAGGGATGAGGAATAGTCAGAATCAGTATTGGTATAATGCCAGCCAAAATCACTGGATCAGATATGGGTAAAAGACAAGTAATCCTACATCCTAAATATCACATAAATGTATAATTTAATGAAGGCAACATGCACCATCATGTGACAAGAATGTGACGGAGAGCTGTTTTTGAAATGGATTGTTATACTTTGGTGGTAAATGCATCAACACATAATATTATGTCTTATTAACAATTGATTAAAAATGTAACATGCAACATTGTACTTGACACACAAAAAAAAGGTTTCGAGGCCCCCCTAAGGTTGACTTGAGAATAATGATGAGCTGCTGAAAATACACACAGACACATTTTCATACAAATACTGACTGGTGGACAGGGGTGAGCAACCGAGGACCCTGGAGGACAGTAATGTCCTGTGGGACAAAGCGGTGCCTGGAACAAGCCTGTCTGGTTACACAGTCTGCCCCCCCGACACGCCATACATGATTGTGCGCCTCGCTGCTGTGGAGGATTTATGGACAAGGGAATAAACTTGACTGTGGCATTATCTCATTCTTTAATTTCAACAGCATATTGTCAGTGGAGGAAAGGGGAACTAGTATTATGTATGTGCAACTTCTTACCATTTGAAAAGTGCCGAGAGGACATGGGTGTGCTCTAAATGCTCCCTCCAAGGTAAAATAACCCTTGTCTACTTCATGCTGAATGGGTGAAGCTGAGCCACCAGTACAGTAATAACCAGGAAAACAGGGGCCTGAGGGTGAGGTGTTGTTGTAACCTAAACAATAGAAACTGACAAGGAGAGAAATACAGTATTGTGACTTAGAGTAAACCGCACTCCACCAGTTTATATCAGCATAATCATATTGCAAAGAATAAAAAGGATTGATTTTACCCTGGTGGACAGCTGACACACTCCTCAGGTCCAATGAGGCCAGTGCTGTTGCTGAAGGTGCCAGGGGGACAAGGGCGGGGAGTGGCAGAAGCCAGGGGGCAGTAACTTCCTGCTGGACATAAACCTCCTGTCGGACCATCAACTGGGGTCTGGATCAGTGCACATGTGGAAAATAATCCGAAATGCACTGTAGTGAATACTTCCATTCATAAAATGCATTCAATTATGAGAGTAAAGTGGCTTAATTTGACATTATTCACACATAAAAAGTCCCTCTGGTGTTTTTGCAGGTGTTACAGATGTTATCATTAACTTAAGTGAATGTTACTTGTGGACTCAGGGAGACTGGCAATCCAGTTTATGGAATTTAGTGGGGATCAACATGTGTATATAAAATTATTAATTATTAATAACATCAACATTTATTCAGTAACCTAATGAGACAGTGTTCTCATACAGCAGACGTGGCTCCCCCTCTACAGTAGAAGCCCTCTCGGCAGCTTCCAGAAGGCTCGGTGAGTCCCACACCGGTGCAGTACTGGCCTCCGCCACAAGAGGAGCACTCAGACCTATCACTGAGAGCAGAGCGGTAGCTGAAGGTTCCTTCGGGACAAGGTTCTGGAGCAGAAATACCCTCTGGACAGTAAAAACCCTGTGCATAATGTGACACAGACAAAGACAGACAAGGGGAAGGACACAGACAGTTTCTACCTGAGACTCTATATATGTTTTGAAAAGTTTCACTGCCAATGGAATGAAATCAAAAGATATTTTTAAATGTACCTCAGGGCAGACTAAAGGTGTGCCAGTTCCCAATATGGCACAGTAATACCTGGATGGACATAAAACAC